>NC_041057.1:36410264-36780264 GCF_900634775.1 Gouania willdenowi | reverse complement strand
CCTTTGACTGATAAACACCTCCTCTTAGTATTACTCTTCGCCATGGGTTTTTGTAGCAGATCAGTTCCTCTGAGGTTATATCTTGATTCTCTAGTTTGAAACATCTTTTGTAAACAGTGAGGAAGCATGAGATTGTGAGCCTTGTACATCACAGCTGCTGTGTAGACATCAACAAGATCATGCAATTTTAAGATATTTAATCTAATAAAAAGTGGATTTGTTGGAGCAAGGTATTCTGAATGGCTGATCACTCTAATTGCTTTCTTTGTAATAAGAAGATGGGTTGTATATTAGTTTTATAGGTATTCCCCCATATTTCCACACAATAGCTAAGGTATGGAAGGATGAGGGAATTGTACAGTATATATAATGCATTTTGATTCACAGAGGTTTTTATTTTATACAGTATGGCAATAAGTTTGGAAATTTTTGTCTTTAGTGTATTTATGTGTGCTTTCCAATTTAACTTATTATCAATATTGATTCCCAAAAACTTTGTAACATACACCCTTTCAATTTCTACCTCCCCAATTTTGATTCGACATGGTTTGTTTACTTCCTTGTTTCCAAATACAATATATTTAGTTTTATGCAGATTTATGGAAAGTTTATTTACATCAAACCACTTTTTAAGTATCTTAAGTTCAGTTCCTACTGTGTTCAAAAGCAGCTCAAGATCTTTTCCCGAACAATACAAACTGGTATCATCGGCAAATAGAATACATTGTAATTTGTTGAGGACTTCGCTGATTTCATTAATGTACATAATAAATAGTTTAGGTCCCAAAACGGAGCCCTGAGGAACTCCGTGGGTTATTTTTGCCTCCATTGAGTTGATATTATCAATATGTACATACTGATTTCGGTCACTTAGATAACTTTTTAGCCAATCATGTGCTAAGCCCCTGACACCATACCTTTCTAATTTATTTAAAAGCAATGAATGGTCTATTGTGTCAAAGGCCTTGCTAAGGTCAATAAAGACTCCAACAGCAAACTCACTGTTCTCAATAGATGTTGATATCTTTTCTACTAGTTCCGTAACTGCCATTGAAGTGGACCTATTGGATCTAAAACCATACTGATGTTCACTTAACAGGTTATGCTTGTCTACAAAGCTATCAAGTCGTTTCACAAATAGCTTTTCCAGTATTTTTGAAAACTGCGAGAGTATTGAGATCGGTCTGTAATTGGTAAACTGTTGCTTTTCTCCACTTTTAAAAATAGGTATTACTTTGGCAGTTTTCATTTTACTCGGAAAGATACCCATTGAGAAAGACTGATTACATATATACATGAAAGGAGTAACAATAAAATCAATGATATCTTTCACGAGGACCATATCTATATCAGATCCATCTGTTGATCTCTTAGTTTTGAAGGAATGTACAATTTCAATGATTTCGCTCTCACTAACACTTTTAATGAAAAGTGAGTTTAGATTATTTTTAATATTCATTTCTTCAAATTCATTGGCATTGCTTGGTAGCACAATTTCATTGGCTAACTTCGGCCCAACACTGACAAAAAAACTGTTAAATGCATTAGCAATTTCCTTTATTTCACTGATGATTGAATTATTCATTGTGAAGTAATTTGGATATTCTTCCTTTTTTCTTCCATTCCTGATAATGCCATTCAATACCTTCCAGGTACCCTGGATATCACTCTTGTTCTGCTCCAGCAATTTGTGATAGTATTCTTTTTTATTGAATCTTATTATTTGAGTTAACTTATTTTTATACATTTTATATCTTTCTTCAGTTTGTTTAGTCCTTTGCTTTAAATGTACTCTATAGAGTTGTTGTTTTCTTTTACAAGCCTTAGCTATGCCCTTGGTTAGCCATGGTTTATCCTGGCTGTTTTTGTTCTTAGTATAGTATTTCTTACACGGACAGTGCTGGTCATACAATTGGATTAGGGTAAGTAGGAAGGCATTGTATGCCTTATCAGGGTCAGGAGTTGCATACACGTCTTCCCAAGTTTGGGCACATTAGTCCCCCTTGAGAGCAGCAATAGCTTCAGGTGTTCGATGTCTTACATATTTGAAATCATTTATTTTGGTTGTAATATTTTGCAATTGTTTAAAAATACTAAAAATAGGAAGATGGTCAATGATATCATTGATAAGTACTCCAGCTGTAATTTGACTTGCTAATTGATTAGTAAATATATTATCTATTAACGTTGATGTGTCCGTGGTAATTCTGGTAATAAGGGGAAAAAGAGAGTTGCTATACATAGTATTAATGAAGTCTGTTGTTCTGAGGGTTCAGTAGATTGATATTAAAGTCACCACACACTATATGGACCTTGTTTAAATTACTAGAAAGGCAGTTCATTTTTTTATTGAAAATGTCTAGACATGATCCAGGATTAAAGGATGCAGATGTTAGTGAAGGAACATCTGGAACATCTATTTTATGTTTGTTTCTTTTGTTTTTCTCATTAACCAATCAAAGCAAATGTATAAATGGCGACACTAATGATGCAGACATTTTAGAGTAATTTCTTTCTGCGTCATTACAAACATCACATTTAAATAAATAAATAAGAGCATATTTTATAAGCAGCTTCATTGTGTGATTTGATTGGTTACTTTTCAGTCAGTGAGCAAATTATTTCATATTAGAGCAAACATTTTATTAATAAACATACTTTTTAAATATACTCAAATTTTAAAGCTTCTAAAATTGCTCTTAATTTATTGAAGTCATTGAAAACATTTTCTGCTTGAATATGTAGAATTGATTATTTTTCTTATTTTAAAGTGGTGTGATATTTGTATAAGAATGTTAAAATACTTGTTTCTCAATAAAGCATTAAAAAAAGTCTAGACATTAGTGTCAACCATAGAAGAACAACAAACCAAATCAGCCAATCAGAAGACGGCAATAAGGAGCCGGCCAATCAGAGAGTCTAACCAATCACCTGTGGTTCTACCACGAACACCGACCAACAATAGATCAGCAAAAGGATTCTGGGGCGGGACTAGACGTTATTGGTCCCGCCCACTAGTGCAGACTATGGTCACAGATTAAAGAAATGCTCAGTCCTGGGACGCGATACGACCACACGATGTTTGTTAAATATTTTAATCATAAACATGTAAATATGTGACTGTTTTGTGGTGTTTTTAGTTGTTAATTTAAAAACAGAATGGATAAAAACACAATACGCAACACTGACAATCAAAAATAAATCAAAATTCATTCAAAACAAAAATGACTAATTTATTTTAAATAGGCCGACAGGATGGAGACTCCTCCCCTCTGGCAGACACTACAGATCACTGTATGCCAAAACTACCCTCCATAAAAACAGTTTGTTCCCCCAAGTTGTCACTATGATCGATACTAAACAGTCAAAGAGAGTCAAACCTTTTACTGTGAATTAAACATAACAACCCTGGATCAATCTGTCAATGTTCATGTACATAATATTTAATGTAAATGTTCTCCTGCACTACTCATCACTGCACTATTATCTTATTATTATCTTGTTATTTTATTTAGTTTTGCACATTCTAGTCTAACTACTGTTTATATTTATTATTATTTTTTCTAGTTGATTGTTATTATTAATGTTTACATTATTAGAGAGAGAACAGTTCACCAAGTCAAATTCCTCGTGTGTATAACTTACATAACTTGGTTATAAAGTTGATTCTGAAACGATCAGGGTTGTGAAAGGATTGGGGTTTTGTCCTAATATTCCCTCCTATCTCCTTTCTTATCCACTTTAACCCCGTGGATGACGTCACGGGGTTAAGGAAAGGTGTTAGGAGAGGAGTTAGGAAAAGACCTTCATGTTTGTTTATACAGACACACAATAATCTGACGCTGGTGAAGGTTAGTGACGTCATTTCCTAAAATAAACTAAAAGCTCATTTCTAACACTTTCCACTGATATGATGTCATAAATCACAGGTGTGAATGTAAACCAAAGGAAAAAAGGTTACCATGGCTACGAGGAACTAAAGGTAAACTAAAGAACGTCACATGGGCGACCGTGGCTCAGGTGGTAGTGGGTCGTCTTCTGATCGAGAGGTTGGGGGTTCGATCCCAGTACCTGACTATGTGTCGAAGTGTCCTTGGGCAAGACACTGAACCCTAAGTTGCTCCCAGTGGTCGACTAGTGCCTTGCATGTCAGTCCTGTCCCACTGGTGAATGAGCTGATATGTAAAGCTTAGAGACTGTTTCAGTGGTGATAAAGCTTTATATAAATCATGTCCATTTACCATTTACATAGAATGGTTGATCACACTCACCTTCTACTCACTAATATGAATTATGATGAATAAATCATCATTTTTCTAGAACCACTGACTGTTTTATGTCAGTTATTCCCCCACATATTACCTACATTTTGCTAAACTCCGAGGTCCTTTGATAATGCTAATCCAATGTGATTAGGCCTCTCTGTGATTTGGACAGAAATGGGCGGGATCTGATGCGTGATTACGTGTTGTTTTGTTTCCATGTGTCTGAGTTGACCTCGTACTGAGATCGATTATGAGCACATACAGTATGTGCGCATGCGACCTTAACCCTAACCTAATCCAATTATCTAATAAAACACGTGTCTGTTCATGATGAAAACAGAAATAAACAAAACTGAATTATTATTTTTTAGCAAAAATTCATTTTCCAGTACTGCACATATATATTCATAATCGATCTCAGTACAAGGTAAACTCAGACCGTGACGTATGTTTATTTACTTTTGGTGAAGAATGGAGGCTGCATTGGAGTGTTTAGAAAACCTTTTGGGTCTCGTGTCAGTAAAACCTCAACGGCCCGTAACGTACGGCAACAAAAAGAGGAGGAGCAATGTCATAAAAAAGATAGATCACGTCGTTCTTTGCACTGTGCAGTAACCTTTTTTTTCTGTTTGTAGCGTCTATTTAAAAAAGCTGCAAAGTTGTTCTAACATCAACTGTTTCACGTTTTCAGAGGCTTCGGTTCAATGGTGCAAACGCACCACAAAAAAAGCAGATGTTGGGAGTCGTTTCCTCTTTATTTAAACTCAAACATCTCATAATAAAGTCTTGTTTGAATCATTCTCACGTTCCCACGCTGGGTTTTTTAGGTTTTAGTTTGTGCAGCAGCGTCTAATGTTTTTATCTCTGATTCAATGAAGCTCAGCGCAAAGGCACGAAATGGCGCCCATGTCATTCATCTGTGTCCCACAATGCACTGCGGCTCACCTGAAAATAGGAGAGCAATTCAGCTACGCTTCCCGCCGCCAGAAGAACCGAGGATATTTATAATAAAGGCCTTAATTATAGATATTTATAATAATAAATCATTATAGATGTATATGTTTCCTCATTGATATCTACTGTATGATATTATATCCATTATTATAGATATCTACAAAGGAACCATAAATATCTATAATGATGACCTTTATTAGTCAGATGTCTATTGGCTCAGTGAGGGGGAGGAGTCAGTGTTTAGGATGTTTAAGGCACAGTGAAAAGCACAGAACGTGTTCCTGAACTGTTTTATTTCATAATTCTGACTTTAGATACACTTTGATCAGTGGTTTCAAACTTTCTGCCACGCCCCTTTTTGGAGGGAAACAGCATTCCAGCACTGCCCCTTACTTCCATCAACGGGTGCAAGGCAGGGAATGAGTGCTTTCACATTTAAGTAGAGTGCCCCGCCCTGCGTGAGTGGGAGGAGCTTCAGATAAGGCAATAAGAGTCCAACAGTTAGTGAACGACTTTAGAACGAGGATGTTTTTTTACAAAACCTGGATTTACAGCATGAAAAAATATATGAAAACAAAGCCTTCAGATGAACAAAAACTGAAAAAAAGATCTTTACAATGTTTGTGCATGACAACATGATGAAAAACACTTAAGCCCCCCCCCCTCATGGTAATCATCTAAAGTATCATTAACTTTATGTGTTTATTTATTTACCAGTTGTTTGGTCCTCTGAACGTAAACAAACGTGTTACTGTAACACAGACTGTGACCAGTAGGTGGAGCTGTTGGTTTAACACAGTCACAGAGTGAACGTATTAATTATTCCTTGTACCTTTCAAAGTAAAAGTATACAACCAAAAGTTAGCTTTTACTACTAACTATTACATTATATATCTTTTTACAGTTAGTATATTTAACCTCCATGTTTGTAGTTCCTTCTTCTTCTGTACATTCAGGACATCCTGTAAAAAGTCATTGATGTTCTTTTAAAAATACATTATTCATCATCAGTTATTGATATTATTATTGATCATCAGTCCACTGTCCTGCAGAGGCTGCTCCACCCAAACATGCGTCACTCAGTCCGGACCTCGGCGTCCGGCCTCTGCAGACCCAGTTCAGTCTGGATGAAGGCGCCTTGGCCCAGTGCCGTGGAGTATGCCCTGTTGTTGTTGTTGTTGTGGGGGGTGGGGCCCGCACGCTTAGGCACAGGAGGTGGAGGCGGAGCCACAGGGTGGTAATCATCCAGGTTATCGTAGTGGGACTGGGGGGTACAGACCTTCTGATAGCAGAACTCTCTGTTCTGGCTGAAGTGGGAAGGGTCCCGGGCGCTGTGCGAGCGCTCCGAGTGGGGGTGGCTCTGTGGTTCCATGGGAACCGATGGCGGCTCGTCTCCACTGTGGAAGCTGCTCAGGGTCTTAAAGTGGCTCTGATTGGAGCATTGGTAATGTGGCGGGAAACTCCTGTTGGTGGGAAAGTCCTGGTCTCTGTCCTGGGAGCGGGACAGGTTCTGGTGGCTGAGCCCGTCCGACCGGTCGCTCTGGCTGTGTTTGTCCGTCGCCAGGTACGTGGACCCGTCAGATCTGGGGAGGAAGCGTCCGTCCCTGCTCTCCACTGGAACCAGGACAGCCTTCCCTGGGTCGGACTTGCTCCTCAGATGCAGAGTTTCGTACGTTGATACGTCTGAGGGAGTGAACAGAGCCACGTTGTCGTACTGAGAGAGAATGGGTCCCCTCACCTTCATCCTGGCCCGGCTCTCTCTGCGGATGGACTGCACCCGCAGCTTCTCGGACTCTTCAGGGTCCCACGAAGGATGAGCAGCTACAGATTCCTTTGTGCCGTGGGCGGGGGGCACGTCTCTGCTCACAAAGCTGTGCTCCGGTCCTCGGGGGAGGCCGGACCGGGTCAGGTAGTGGTAGCTGCCAGCCTTAGCACCCTGGCGTCCTAAAGTGGCTGAAGAGTCTCTGCTGCTGTGTGAGTGGAGGTGTCGGACTCTGATGGTCCCGTACGGCTGGATGTCACAGAACGGGGCGTCCAAAGGTCCAGAACCACAGTACGGGCTGTAGCGATACTGGACACGCCCATTTTCAAAGAAAGGCTGCAGCTGGGTGACGTGGTAGTCAGCCTGAGAGGGCGGCTGGTGGTATGGTTGCTGGTACGCTTTACACGAGAACAAGGGCAGGTGGTAGAAGAACATGTCATCATCAGGAGGAACCTCGGTTCTCTGGACAGGCACCGAGCGCACCGAGGAGGGGACATGGAGCGAGTGCACGCGGCGGATGGTGGGGTACCCTTGGTTTCTGCTGTGGCTGTAGCTCTGAGGGCCGGCCCCTGGAGACAGGTACCCACCCCGAGGGGTCCCTCTGGACTTCATGGAGTGATGGTAGGACCGGGGTCCTAAAGTGCTGTATTTATGGGGGATCTGAGGCTCAGACTTAGACACGTAGGGGTAGGGGTGTGTGGGGGGGGCATCGGCTTGATAGTGATGAGGGAACGACTGAGGGCCCAGAGACACAGGGCGGGGGGGCCGGCGGTGATAGTAGGCCGCAGAAGATTCAATGAGGACTGGCTCCACCTTAGGATGGTACAGGTAGGCAGCAGGCTTTGGAGGGGGGGGGGTGGGGAGGCAAATCCTGGTCCAGGTGGTAACAGGCCTCACTGTGACTGAGGGCGGCCGTGGCCAGTTTACTCTCTATGGTACGGACAGGAGGGGGAGGGGGGGCCTCTTTACTCTTCTCCATGGATCCAGCTGAGATGGGGGTGGGGGCCACCCAGGCACTGGCTTTCATGGGGGGGGGCAGCCTGTGGCCCATCGCTGATCGTTTGGGTTTCTGAACTTGTGGAAGACGCTGTTCATTGGGTTTGGGAAAAACTGGAGAGGGTGGGGCCTCTTTTGATTGGACCTGATCACAAACACAAGAGGACACTTCCTGTTAAACACCAAACCACAGGTTTGGAACCAAATGCACTATGGGTCAGATTACAGACAGAACCTTTAAACCTGATCATCTGATCACATGAACTAGAGCTCAGAACTGTAAGTACATAGATCTATAGGTGTAGATGGGCACACTTGGTTTTAATATAATGTTCATAATGGAAAACTAACATAAAGGAAATAAACTTAATTATTAACTAAATTATAACATGAAAAAGGTTTTGTCTTTAACAGCTACTGAAACATGATTTACAAATTTATTTTATATTTCAGTAGAAACACTTGATTCTCACACACACACACACACACACACACACACACACACACATATAATAATTATGTTACGTAATGTTCACTTTATAAACGTCATTTAATGATGTTTATAAAGTGAACAGATGATCTCACTGATTATTGGACACCATTCAATGTCCTAAATATATATTTACTGTATATTTACAGTATATATTGTTACCTCAGGTTCAGGCTCAGGAGGGAAACTCGTGTCCTTGCAGCTGACACTGGGGGTGGAGCCTCGAGTGCTGGTAGATGAAAGCGGGTGGGGCCTCTGTGGGCTGGTCCTGATTGGAGAGGACAGAGGTGGACTGAGGTGAAGGGGTGTGTCTGGGGGGGAGGGAGGGCTGCACTGCTTGCTGGGTAATGGCTGCTGTAGAACTGCTAAATCATGTGATCCAGTCTGATAATCAGGGACCAGGTCCTGGAGGTGGTCCTCCTCCTGGGGTAGATCTGCAGGGGGGGCAGCCAATGTGCAGGGGGGGGCTTTAGGACTAAGGGGGGTAGGGGGGAGGTCCTTAGAAACATCTGGAGCTTTGATTCCTGCAGGAACAGAAAAAACACTACGTGTTTGGATTCAGAAAACTTTATCCCCGAGGGTTTAATTCACTTTCACTTTCAGTTACAGTTACAGGTAAATGGACATGATTTATATAGAGTTTTATCACCACTGAAACAGTCTCAGAGCGTGTTACATATCAGCTCATTCACCAGTGGGACAGGACTGACATGCAAGGCACTAGTCGACCACTGGGAGCAACTTAGGGTTCAGTGTCTTGCCCAAGGACACATAGTCAGGTACTGGGATCGAACCCCCAACCTCTCGATCAGAAGACGACCCTCTACCACCTGAGCCACGGTCGCCCAAACATGAAAAACAATCACGTGACATGGGGAACAGGTACGGCAACACTGGGGAGCAGCTGCAGCAGGGCAGCGCTTGGTTTTAGATGAGAAATATGGAACGATGGGTAAGAAGAAGAGGTAAAAAAAACGCAAAACCAAACGAGGCCCTTGTAGAGAGGGGCGGAGTTTGGGATCATGAAAAAACTCCTCAGTTTTGTTAACTGGTATTGATTAAGGACTTTTACACAGATGGACATTTTATAGATTTGAATGGACTAGATTTGACCTTCCTCAATCATATCTTTACCATTTCTTACAAACTAGGCACTTTGTTCAAACTACCTACTCTACGTGAAGTTCTGATTCTGATTAAACTGGAGAAGAAGACATTTTTGTTGCTGGCAGTGTTTTCAATAAGACCTGGAGACCCTTTATTGAGGATGCCCCCCCCCTTTTTAATTATTCATTTTTGTACCTTTTTTATGTTTTGTGTGTGTCATGACGTGTGTATTGCTTTTATATTGTACACATAGTGTTTAGGTATGTGTTGATTGTTGTTGAGATAAACCATTCAGGCTTATGTCCTGTGAGAACCGTCTCTTTTTCCTTTGACTGGACAGTATGTTTGTGTAAGTATGTTTCTAGAAAACTGTGAATAAAACATATTTAATGCTTCTGTTCGTACACACTTTACCATTTAAAATTGCTCATAATAATTTCACTTACTTGGGAATTCAGGTAAATTCAAAATTTCAGGATCTTTTTACCGCAAACTTTTCCTCTTCATTGTTAAGCATTAAAGAAGATTTAGACGTTGGTCAATCTTAGGATTTTCTCTGGTTTCACAAATCAATAAAAATGAATAAACTTCCCCCGTTTTTTATACTTGTTTCAATGTTTCCCAATCGTTTTTGACACAATCTTTTTTCAGGAAACGTGATACCAGTGGCAGCCTTCGCCTCTTTGGAGCCCCATATATGCTGTTTTATTATTGTTATGTATTATGATCACAATCATTTCTAACACTTACATACTGGTCGTCACCACATCCACAAAGACACTTTACATGAGGAGGAAACATGAGCAAAATTACTTTTTTGACATTTTATTTAATTTTGATAAAAGTGTTTCATATACACATAAAATAACACAAACAAGTAAATAACAGCTAATTTAAATATCTTAGTAACAGGTTCAAAATACAAATGATTAATATAGAATAAGGCATTGCACAAAAACAAGATACATATTAAAGAGAGATAGTGGTTCATTAAGTATTCTTTTTAATTTAAATACTTATGACTAAAATGTTTCACTATTGACATCACATTTTGTGAAAAGATTAACATAATAATAGTGGAATTGTAGAAATGAACACATCAACTTAAACAATTGTAGTTCACAGAGGTTTAAAAGAAACTAGTAAAAATTGTGTCATTTTCTGGTAGTGATTTATAAACCAGCTTTAACCATCACAAGCCCCGCCCATTCTATTCATCCATCCATCCATCCATCCATCCATCCATCCTTAATAGTTTATTCTCCTGGTTTTCCTGCCAGTGAAGTCATCGATGACATCATCACATTTCCTCATGAATCTGAAAGAAAAAATGATCCATTATCTCGTCTGTCAATCAAACCAAGTCATAGGATATGTATGATGTGATTAGATATTGATAAATATTTAGATATTTATAAATAGAATAAAAGCTGTACAAATGTAAGATGTAGCACAAAGCAGATAAAAGTTATTTATTATTTATGAAGTATATTGACACAGAATACTAATAAAACACAAGTTTACATATAAAATACAGTTTTATTTAAAGTAAAAAGATTTCTGCTAAAATAAGAAATATTAACTTTCTTCTTAATAATTTATGCATCTATAATATGTTTACCTATCAATAGATCAGTCATTTATACTGTACATATACACACATATATATAGATTAAATAAATAAGGCCACCTGTATAAAACACAAACTGTGACATCACTCCTTACATGTACTGTACATAATAATACATAGTTCTCCTAAAATGACATTAAATTACAATGTAATAAATTAATATACAACTGTTGTCAGGCAATCAATGTTTTTGTTAAGCTAGCATTTTATCTGTTTCTGTTTAGCACTAGCTGCTAACATTAGCATGGTCGCTCTGCTAGCTTGTTTGACTATCAATAAATAAATTATGATCTTCAAACACTGACTTACCTCTGGTTTTTCCACGTTTTCCTCGTCTTTCTGTTTGTTTCTTCGCTGAGCATCAGATCATTAGTTTGGTTGTTTAGACATGACGTCGCTGCTGCAGCAGTAAATAATAAACAACTGGTCTGAGCTGACGTCACGCCTCTGAACTGTCAATCAATTTGGGAGGCGGGAATACTTTTTTTTGTTTTTTTCACTAAAACTAGACTTACTAGTTATTAATAATACTATCAAGTTTAGTTTGCTAATAATATCAGAACTTTGATTGTTTAATTAATGAAAGAAAATTAAAAATACAATAAAAAAAAAGTTTAAAAAAACGTTTTTTTTTCTCCCCCAACATTTTTCCGCCCCCATAATGGCCGACGTCCCTAGAATTTGCCTACATTGCCTATGGCACAGACGGCCCTGCTTGATGCTATTATTCAGGAATTTCTATGGGACAAGAAAGTTCCTCGCTTGGGCTTACAGTATTTGGAAAAATCGAAACAACTTGGGGGCGTGGCTCTTCATAACTTTAAATATTATTACTGGTCTTGTAATATTAGAATATTAAGATACTGGCTTCACTTTGATGCTTCAAATTCCACCACCTGATTTATTATGGAGACAAACTCTGTTAAACCAACTTCACTGTTGGCCTTGTTTCACTCTGCGTTTCAATGTCCAGTGTCTGTTAGGGTTAGGATATATATACATATATATACATATACATACTGTATATATATACAGTATGTATATGTATATACACAGGTAACCAGAGAGTAAAATCATCAAATGCATCAAATCATATCTTCTCACCGTCCCTTATAGATACAGCAGTTATTTTATGGGTATTAAATCTTTCAGGGACATGTTTATTGATAACATATTTGCTTCTTTTCAACAACTTGTTAAAAAGAAGATTTGGGGGAGGTCATATCAGACTATTGTTTGTGCATAAATCTTTGATTTGTGCTAAACATGGTCTTATCCAGTGCAAATTTCTGCATCAAATAAATGACACCAAATCACGTTTGGCTAAAATGTAAAACGTGTCACCTTTGTTTGACAGATGCTAACATCCAACTGCAAATGTAATCCATACTTTTCTGCAACTGTCAAATTACTGGACTAAAGTTTTTGGAATCATGTCAGTTGTAGTTGGTAAAACAGTTGATCTAAATCCACTTACCGCCCTATTCAGTATTACACCTATCATCACATGACCCTCTGACACGTTGGGCTATACTAACTACATACTGTATAAAGGCCACGCCTCCATCTTATATTCATTGGCTGAGAGATTTGCTGTATTTTGTTAAATTAGAAAATACTGTGAAAGACTGCCTTGATAAATAAAATATGGAAGCTTTATTTGATCTTCTCACAAGAATTAATTTCCCTTTTGTACCTGATTAAAGTGTTTACTGGTATTAACACAACCAACACTTTATAATCCTTAACTCCTGCTTTTTGTTTTGTTTTTTAGATTATTGATAGATTATTTTGTGATGAATGCAATGTTGTTGTTTTGTTTTTCTGTTGTTTTGTGCTCTTTGTAAGTTTTCCTTTTTTTTGTATCTTGGGATAGTTTCTTTGAATATTGATTTTACACTTTTGTATTTATTATGTAAAACCAAGTCACTGCACTGAGGAGAAATGCTTGATTTATAGATAGATTATTATTATTATTATTATTACAACAGTGAAAAGTTTACTGACTCAAACACATTAGAAATATTATTTACACACATCTGATTCTGCAGAATTCAGGAGTTTAATATAATATATTTATACTGTGAGGAACATAGATATTTGAACACCCTGCAATTTTGCAAGTTCTCCCACTTAGATATTATGGAGGAGTCTGACATTTACATCAGAGGTGAATTTACACTGTGAGAGACAGAATAACAAAAAAAAAAATCAGGAAATCACATTGTCTGATTTTTAAATAATGTATTTGTATTTTATAAAGTATTTTAACACCTGCCAATCAGCAAGAATTGTGGCTCTTCAAAAAGTCCACTTATTAATGTAAATTAGTAGCCTTTGTTTGAGCTGGTTAATTACACCTGTCCACCCCACAGTCAGTCAGACTCCAACTACTACCATGGACAAGATCAAAGACACCAGAGACAACATAGCTGACCTCCACAAGGCTGGAAAGGGCTTCAGGGCAATATCCAAGCAGCTTAGTGAAAATAGATCAACTGTTGGAGCAATTGTTAGAAAATGCTAACAATTCCCTCAGTCAGAGCATTGAAGATGGGTCGTGGCTGGGTCTCCAACATGACAATGACCCGAAGCACAGCCAGGATAACCAAGGAGTGGTCGGTAAGAAGCAGATCAAGGTTCTGGAGTGGTCTAGCCAGTCTCTACACCTAAATCACACAGTTTCAGCTCCCTCCAAAGATCTTCTGTCTGGCTCAGCAACAGCCCCGAAAACCTGACAGATCTAGAGAATATCTGTGTGGAGGAGTGGACCATAACCCCTGCAGCAGTGTGTGCAACCCTGGTGAAGAACTACAGGAAACTTTTGACCTCTGGAATTACAAGCAAAGGCTTCTGTACCAAATATTAACGCTGATTTTTTCAGGTGTTCAAATACTTATGTGCAGCAAGAAAATACAAATAAATTATTTCTGGATTTTGTCTCTCATAGTTGAGGTTTACTTATGATGAAAGGCCTCGTCTGTTTAAGTGGGAGAACTTGCACAATTTGTGGCTGACTAAACATTTTTTTTCCCCACTGTACATACTTCAGATGGACACTGTACTAGTCTATGAAAACAATAATTATCACTCTACACATTTCACAACAAACCTAAATACACAACCTCATTTAACCATCCGTGAAAAAGCTACTGAACCTCCCACTTTTCTCTAATACTTCCTACGGACACTGCACTAGTGTGTATAAATACTAGTGTGTATAAATACTAGTGTGTATAAGCACTAGTGTGTATAAATACTAGTGTGTATAAATACTAGTGTGTATAAGCACTAGTGTGTATAAATACTAGTGTGTATAATTACTAGTGTGTATAAATACTAGTGTGTATAATTACTAGTGTGTATAAGCACTAGTGTGTATAAATACTAGTGTGTATAAATACTAGTGTGTATAAATACTAGTGTGTATAAGCACTAGTGTGTATAAATACTAGTGTGTATAAATACTAGTGTGTATAAATACTAGTGTGTATAATTACTAGTGTGTATAAATACTAGTGTGTATAAATACTAGTGTGTATAATTACTAGTGTGTATAAATACTAGTGTGTATAAATACTAGTGTGTATAAATACTAGTGTGTATAATTACTAGTGTGTATAAATACTAGTGTGTATAAGCACTAGTGTGTATAATACTAGTGTGTATAAATACTAGTGTGTATAAGCACTAGTGTGTATAAGCACTAGTGTGTATAAATACTAGTGTGTATAAATACTAGTGTGTATAAATACTAGTGTATAAGCACTAGTGTGTATAAGCACTAGTGTGTATAAATACTAGTGTGTATAACACTAGTGTGTATAAATACTAGTGTGTATAAGCAATAGTGTGTATAAGCACTAGTGTGTATAAGCACTAGTGTGTATAAGCACTAGTGTGTATAAGCACTAGTGTGTATAAGCACTAGTGTGTATAAATACTAGTGTGTATAAATACTAGTGTGTATAAATACTAGTGTATAAGCACTAGTGTGTATAAGCACTAGTGTGTATAAATACTAGTGTGTATAAGCAATAGTGTGTATAAGCACTAGTGTGTATAAGCACTAGTGTGTATAAGCACTAGTGTGTATAAATACTTGTGTGTATAAGCACTAGTGTGTATAAGCACTAGTGTGTATAAGCACTAGTGTGTATAAGCACTAGTGTGTATAAATACTAGTGTGTATAAATACTAGTGTGTATAAGCACTAGTGTGTATAAGCACTAGTGTGTATAAGCACTAGTGTGTATAAGCACTAGTGTGTATAAATACTAGTGTGTATAAATACTAGTGTGTATAAGCACTAGTGTGTATAAGCACTAGTGTGTATAAGCACTAGTGTGTATAAATACTAGTGTGTATAAATACTAGTGTGTATAAATACTAGCGTGTATAAATACTAGTGTGTATAAGCACTAGTGTGTATAAGCACTAGTGTGTATAAGCACTAGTGTGTATAAATACTAGTGTGCATAAATACTAGTGTGTATAAGCACTAGTGTGTATAAGCACTAGTGTGTATAAGCACTAGTGTGTATAAGCACTAGTGTGTATAAATACTAGTGTGTATAAGCACTAGTGTGTATAAATACTAGTGTGTATAAGCACTAGTGTGTATAAGCACTAGTGTGTATAAGCACTAGTGTGTATAAATACCAGTGTGTATAAGCACTAGTGTGTATAAATACTAGTGTGTATAAGCACTAGTGTGTATAAGCACTAGTGTGTATAAGCACTAGTGTGTATAAGCACTAGTGTGTATAAATACCAGTGTGTATAAGCACTAGTGTGTATAAATACCAGTGTGTATAAGCACTAGTGTGTATAAATACTAGTGTGTATAAGCACTAGTGTGTATAAATACTAGTGTGTATAAGCCACTAGTGTTATAAGCTCATATGTGTATAAGCACTAGTGGTGTATAATACCAGTGTGTATAAGCACTAGTGTGTATAAATACTAGTGTGTATAAGCACTAGTGTGTATAAGCACTAGTGTGTATAAGCACTAGTGTGTATAAGCACTAGTGTGTATAAGCACTAGTGTGTATAAATACTAGTGTGTATAAGCACTAGTGTGTATAAATACTAGTGTGTATAAATACTAGTGTGTATAAGCAACTAGTGTGTATAAATACTAGTGTGTATAAGCACTAGTGTGTATAAAGCACTAGTGTGTATAAATACTAGTGTGTATAAGCACTAGTGTGTATAAGCTACTAGTGTGTATAAGCACTAGTGTGTATAACTACTAGTGTGTATAAGCACTAGTGTGTATAAGCACTAGTGTGTATAAAGCACTAGTGTGTATAAAGACTAGTGTGTATAAAGCCTAGTGTGTATAGCACTAGTGTGTATAAATACTAGTGTGTATAAATACTAGTGTGTATAAGCACTAGTGTGTATAATACTAGTGTGTATAAATACTAGTGTGTATAAGCACTAGTGTTATAAATACTAGTGTGTATAAGCACTAGTGTGTATAAATACTAGTGTGTATAAATACTAGTGTGTATAAATACTAGTGTGTTAAGCACTAGTGTGTATAAGCACTAGTGTGTATAAATACTAGTGTATAGACTAGTGTGTATAAATACGTGTGTATAAGCACTAGTGTGTATAATACTAGTGTGTATAAATACTAGTGTGTATAAACTAGTGTGTATAAATACTAGTGTGTATAAATACTAGTGTGTATAAATACTAGTGTGTATAAATACTAGTGTGTATAAGCACTAGTGTGTATAAATACTAGTGTGTATAAGCACTAGTGTGTATAAATACTAGTGTGTATAAATACTAGTGTGTATAAATACTAGTGTGTATAAGCACTAGTGTGTATAAATACTAGTGTGTATAAATACTAGTGTGTATAAGCACTAGTGTGTATAAATACTAGTGTGTATAAATACTAGTGTGTATAAGCACTAGTGTGTATAAATACTAGTGTGTATAAATACTAGTGTGTATAAGCACTAGTGTGTATAAATACTAGTGTGTATAAGCACTAGTGTGTATAAATACTAGTGTGTATAAGCACTAGTGTGTATAAATACTAGTGTGTATAAATACTAGTGTGTATAAATACTAGTGTGTATAAATACTAGTGTGTATAAGCACTAGTGTGTATAAATACTAGTGTGTATAAGCACTAGTGTGTATAAATACTAGTGTGTATAAGCACTAGTGTGTATAAATACTAGTGTGTATAAATACTAGTGTGTATAAGCACTAGTGTGTATAAATACTAGTGTGTATAAGCACTAGTGTGTATAAATACCAGTGTTGGTCCGTCAGGGCCACCAAGGCCTTCTCTGCCAAAACATCATCAGAATATAAATTTATTCTTGATATATTTTTCCACAATTATGTATTAAATTATTCCTCTTAGTTTCCTAGTTATCCTCTGCTTCATCCTCAGATTGAGATTAATTCCATGCTGTAAAGACTGCCCTCATTAGGCCTGTCCTAAAAATGCCGCCCTTAGACTCAGAGGCAATTAACAGCTACAGACCAGAATCAAACATTCCCTTTTTGTCTAAGGTCCTGGAGAAAGTGCTACTCAGCTCCTAGACTACATTCACTGACACACTCACAGAAAAGTTTCAGTCTGGTTTTGGTGCAGCTCATAGCACTGGTCAGGGTCACCAATGACCTTCTGATGGCTGCTGACCAGGGCACTCCGTTTGATACCATCGACCATCACATTCTGTTGCGTCTACTTGAGCACATCGTTGGACTCTCTGGAGATGGACTTCGTTGGTTCCAGTCATATCTTACTGATCAGACTGAGTGTGTGGTCCTTAGAGATGCAAAATCCCAGTTGCATCAGGTCACACGTGGAGTTCCCCAGGGGTTCGTTCTTGGTCCGGTGCTATTCAACATATACACGCTCCAAGTAGGCAACATCATCTCCAAATACGGACTTTCATTTCACAGTTATGCAGACAATACTCAGCTTTATAAGATAGAGACGTGGACCACAGAAAACTTTCTTCAACTCAACAGCTCAAAAACAGAAGTTGTCCTTATTGGAACCTCTCACCAGATTCAATCTATCACCAGTATTTCATTTCTGGTCCAGAACACCACAGTCACCAACCTGAGTGTGAAGATGGATCATCAGCTATATTTGTCCCACACATTCAACACCTCAGTAAAATATGATTTTTTCATCTTAGAAACATTGCTAAACTCCGCCCTTCCCTCTCTCTTGCTGATGCTGAAAGGTTGATTCACGCCTTTATCTCCTCCAGGCTGGACTACTACAAAGCACTCCTCATCAGGACCTCTAGCAGGTGTTTGTGAAAGCTCCAGTTCATTGAGAACAGTGCTGCCAGAGTCCTGATGTAGAGATATGACAGCATCACTCCTGTACTTCACACCCTGCACTGAGTTCCATTCCAACAACACATCCACTACATCCTCACTCACCACCTCAAACATCTCCTGACCGTCTACACACCATAACAATGCCTAAGACGCTCTAACAGCTTTCACCTCCACTGCCCCAGGAGTTTGTTAAAAACCATGGGAGACGGAGCTTTTCAATCATCGGCGTCTGAAACACCCTGTGTGACCACCTCAGGGCTCCACAGTCTGTAGATGGTTTTAAGAAGCATTTGAAAACTCAATTATTTAAGCAATATTTTAGCCTTTTTATTCTATTTTTATTGGTCTTTGTTTGATTTTATATTATTGTTCTCACTCCCTGTAGCACTTTGAGATTTGTGTACAAATGTAAAGTGTTACAAATAAAATGCACTATTATTATCATTATTATTATTATTATTATTAATATTATTATTATTATTAATAATAATGTTAGAACTCTAATCCAATCATATTCATCCTTCATGTGTTGCCAATGTCTCAAATCTGCACTCAGACCCTCAGTGAAACACCTGTAGATTAAATTAATGACAATTAAACTCTGGAGTTATCAGCTTTAGAGTTGGTTATTGTAGCCTGACCTGCTGTAGCACCAGTGTAGCACCAGCGTAGCACCAGTGTAGCACCAGTGTAGCACCAGCATAGCACTAGTGTAGCACCAGTGTAGCACCAGTGTAGCACCAGCATAGCACTAGCATAGCACCAGCATAGCATCAGTGTAGCACTAGTTTAACACTGGAGCCGCTAATAGGATCAGTTTGTTCTGATTGGACATCGTCAGCCTGTGGAATCATCTTCATCTTTTTCCGTATAGTGACATCATAAGGTGGACTCTACTTCCACTTCCTGTTTCTGACATGTGATAACTTCACATTAAGAGCGGTGATTGGAAAGTTCCTGGTAACAGTGGATAGGTCTGGTCCTCCAGGACCAAAAATAGACTTTCAAAATAAAAGTCTCTGACTTGGCCAGAGTCAGCTCTCCAGCAAAAAACGGAGCCCCAGGTACGTGAGAGCATGTGCGCCCCCTCCTGGTCCCTGTTAATGGTGTTTTTAGTTTACTAATAATTTCTCTGATTGTTTCAAAACATTAACAAGAAAAAGCAGTTGGAGATGTTTATAAAACATCAGAATCACCTGGTTAGGGTCACACCAGTGTGTGTGTGTGTGTGTGTGTGTGTGTGTTACCTTTGTCCATGTCCTCCTGCTGGACGCTATCGTCATCTTTCATCGCTGAACCGTCCACAGAGTCGAATGCTGCTAGCTTAGCATTTAGCTCCACGTGGAAGGCGTGGCTCAGCAGCTCTCGGCCCATGATTGGAGGAGGTGAAGGGGCGTGGCCTGTGATAGGAGGAGGAGAATGGGCGTGGCCTGTGATTGGAGGAGGTGATGGGGCGTGGCCTGTGATAGGAGGAGGTGAAGGGGTGTGGCCTGTGATAGGAGGTGAAGGGGGGTGGCCTGTGATAGGAGGAGGTGAAGGGGCGTGGCCTGTGATTAGAGGACATGTGATGGGGGAAACAGCCTGTGTGGGTTTGTGGCTGTAGGAGAAAGATGTAGACATTTTCTTTCCCAGAGCCCCTCCCCCGTCTGATGACATCATCGGGTAGGTCAGGCTGCCCACAAAGGGGGAAGCGATGCGATCAAGGCCATTAAACCTCCTACAGACTGGACTCCTTCTGAGGGCAGGGGCCTCCGCCCCCACAAGGGTCTCGTCCAATGGGAAGCTGCACTGGAAGGACATGGGGTCAAAGTCCAAGGATGCCATGCCAATGTCAGGGGGACTGAGGTCCACGTCTTCTCCTGCTGAGCGCGGCGGTGAGATGAGGGCGGGCACACAAATAGGCCCCTCCTCCCCATCACTGTGGGGTGTGACGTCCAGGTTGTGGTAGGAGGAGCAGTGGGGGCGGTTCTCTAGTAGGTCACCGTTAAACGACGTAGAGAGAGCGTCGCTACTGGAGCGAGGACGACGAGGACGATACAGCTTAGACTCCCCTGGACCAAGAACAAACACATGGTTAGTCTGAGAACGTTTGAGAACGTTTGAGAACGTGTGAAAACACTTACCTTCCACGTTGTGCAGTGAGCTCAGAGACTCTTCACTCTTAGCTGATCTCAGCGTAGCCACATCTCCTCGACCTCCTGAAACACCATCAAGTGTTAGCATCACTCAGCTCAGAGGCGATATCAATGCTAGCTAACACCTAGCTAGCGCTCACCTGTCAGAGCCATGGCCTTCAGCTCACTGGGCTCACTGGGGTTCCGCTGCAGCTTCCTCTTGGACATGGAGGAGGACTTACCCAGACTGAAGAAAGAACGCCAGCTGCCCACGGGAGACTTTTTAGACTTGATGGGAGGCCTTTTCCTAAAGTTTAAAACATATAGAACAAGGTTAGAGGTTACAGTTAATACTTTAACATTTGGAGTGAATCTCTGTTAGCTGGGTGGCTAATGCTAACACCTCACCTCTCTATTAGCATCATGGCTAATGCTAACACCTCACCTCTCTATTAGCATCATGGCTAATGCTAACAGCTCACCTCTCTATTAGCATCATGGCTAATGCTAACAGCTCACCTCTCTGTTAACTTAATGGCTAATGCTAACAGCTCACCTCTGTGTTAGCTTTGTGGCTAATGCTAACAGCTCACCTCTCTGTGGGGAACTCGATGACTGTGTGGAACTTTCCCTGCAGAGCAGCAGGCCCCTCCCCCACCTCGATGTATTTACTGTCCTCAGTGACTGGGGAGTTGATCTGGGCCTGGGTCCTGGCCTGGGCCTCCTCCAGACTCAGCAGTTTAGTAGAAGGAGATGAAACCAGCAGAGACTTGGGCCGGGACAGAGAGTTGTGACCTGAGCACGTTAGCGTTAGCATCACAGAGAGAAACCAATGAGATGTTATGGCCGATCACCAACTTTTTAAAAGTCGACCTGCCGATACAGATTTTTTCATAACTGACACTAAACATCTTGAATATTCCAATCATATTTTATGGTAAAACATTGAATAATACCTGTGAAACAATACAAACGTGTTGTTTTAACTGTACCTGAGGTAGTTATTTCAAATATAAGTTAAAAGTTTAGAACATTGTTGTCCAAAAAACAAATATCATCATTTTTAGTTTAACAAATAAATAAAATCACAGGGTTTGGTGTAGATGATATAATAATAATAATAATCTACAGGACAAACTAAATAAACACCTTAAATCATTAACAAAGTGTCCTGAGTTTATCATGTGTAATATTTCCATAAGTCAACGTGTAATAACAGAATGAACATGACTCAGGTTAATTGTTTTATTATTACAGTCACTTATACATTAGTGGAAGGTTTTTATTTATACTATATTATTTTATATTATATTTTATTTATATACAAAGCCATTAACTCCATTATTTTCCTCGTAGTAGCTTTGATCTTTACCCCTGGCTCTGTTTACCGCTAGCTAGCTGTAGCTTTAGCATTAGCTTGATTTCTAGCTTTAAATGCTCCACACTCAGCGCTGTGGTGCTTTCTTATAGTGAATGACGTAGCATTTTGTTTGAAGCTCCATCAGAACTTATTTCAGCGTTACAGGAATCTTTTTTGTGTAAAAATACCAAACTGCCGAAATGCTAAGCTAACCGTGCTCCGGGTGACTGTTGTTATCCTGTGTAGTACACACATGAGCTGGTGGGCGGGGCCTGTCAGTCATCTCACAGCAGAAGAAGACAGTGGCTGATTTTATGACCAACTTTAAGATGTTTGAAGAAGTAGAAAAGAACGGTTTCTAATGCAAGGATCGGCTGATCGCACAAAATAAGAGGAATCGTCACCAGTGGGCGTAGCTGTTCCCACTCAACGTTCTTGAAGCCAAAATGCGGTGCTTAGGGGCGCTTCCATTAGCGCCCTGATGACTTACGCAGCTCAACTACGCCAAGAAACTTAAGTATCTTTTCATCTGGAAATTCTACTTTTCTGTTATTCAGATCATAGAGGTTAGAACTAAGCCACCATTTATCTACACTAATATATCTAGTTTAATGGTGTCTCAGCTTTCCTTCACGACCTAATTGATATTCACAAAGAGAACTACGCAAGAGATCCACGGCTGTCAATCATCGTCATACATGACGTCAAATCCTGTTTTTTAACCTGAAATAACTGATTTAAAACAAACAATGTATGTGATAATAACTAATGATCACAGCAGAAAAAAACATGTGACCAGTATTTTAACTTTACAGTTTGACCCACATCATCTGTTATCATTGAGGAGGCGGGGCTTATGACCTATACTGCAGCCAGTCAGCAGGGGGAGCTCTAACAATAAAAGCTTCACTTCCCCAGAAGCTTGTCTATGACCAATCAATCAATAAGAGCAGAGGATGTGAACCAATCACCTGCTCCCTCTCTGATCAATGAGCTGAGTTTAGAGCTGAACAGAACCTCCACATGGTTGAGGATGAACTCCACCACCACAGACTGGATCCTGACCTCCATGAAGGCTGCCGTTCCACTGAAACACGCTGACTCAATCTGCTTTGATCTGATCAACCAATAGGAACACACGTCTGTTAGTGAGGGGGGTGGGCAGGGCTGCAGGGGGTGGGGTTAAGCTCACCTCAATAGGTTGGGGGCCCACACGATGGCCAGGTTCTTACTGTGCATGTTGGTGATGTAGCTGAACGCTGCCAGGTGGGACAGGTGCCTCATCAGGAACTCCAGGGTCCTAAAGACCAACCACATTATTCATCAATAGACACTTTAAATATCACACATCTGATCAATCAATCAGTTCACAGTAGGGCTGTAGTCATCCAAGCAAATGATTGGTCGAGCCAGACTATGGCTCACGTAGTGATTGGTTAAAAAAACGTAGAATGAATGATCAGGTCCAGAGGAGGACGAGGAGAAAGAAAAACAGAGATAAATATTTAGTTTTGGGTTTTGTGTTGATTTACTTTTAAACACAGATCATTTATGATATGAATGAACCTTATTCAGGTTTTGATCAGAACGTGACAAAGATAAAGTGAAACCTACAGACATTATATATTTATATCAGAGCCTGACCTGAAACCATCAATTAAAACCTATTTTTATCTCATACAAATGACATATTTACATTAGTTTTAGTGGTAAACCTGTTTTTATTAATAAACTGTTAATATCAGATCAGTGCACAGGGAAACAACACGTCAAGCACCTCTGTGAGTATTGAGGTTTTATTTCATGTATTTATAGTATGTTCTATGAATAAGATTATATTGTGTCATTTTACGTCTACAATTAAAAGAAAAACACTGACTACACAATAATTCTGACTCCCCTACTTCAAAATGACGCTCTTTTCACTTTCAGCTCTTCCCAAACTATAATCTGATAAATTCCTGAGTAAAAATAGGAAATAAACCTTCACTCCCTGTTTAGAGCTGGACTACAAAGCTCGCTGGAGCTAAATCACCATGGTAACTTATGCTGAACCATTAGCCTGGTCGCGAGCAGGTTTTGTTCTGCTAGCATCTTAGCGAGTGATAAAGCCCCGCCTCCTGACAAATCAGATCTCTTAGAAAATGAGCTGTCCAATGAAAGGTGATGTGTGAACATGTGACTGTGTGGATCTGATCTAACGCTGACAGGAGAGAATATTTAGACATTGATGTAATCCTTTCATTTACTGATGACATCATTTAGTAAACATATAGATTTATATCTGATGACTGATAAAGTCAAATCAATAAAATAAGCCTGTGTGCATTAATATATTCTGTAGTGATGCTGAGAGCCTCAGTCCTGTAGATAATATAAATATAGATATATTCCACCTTATGATGTAGATCTGTATGAACGCAGCATCAGAAACACAGACAAGATCAAAGAGAAAGTGATCAGTGTCTGTTTATAATCTCACTCATTTAATAATCAACACTCATCAATTCCTGCATTAATTAATTTCTGCTTTTACTGCAGCAACAGTTTTGTTTTTAGTCTGAATTATGGATTTTAATTCTTCATATTTGAAAAGAATTATTCCTTAATTGTGACGTTCTACAGTTCCTCCGTGTGATTGGTCAGACGCTGTGATATCCACCTTCGTCACTAGAGTGCGCCGGTTAACCAGACTGAAATCAACACGTTTACCTCAGACTGTTGTTATCGATCTTCGTAGGACAGCTTCTCTCTGACAGCGAATGTTTGGTTAGTTGAATCCCGCTAACGGAGATTAATCCAGGATATAATTATCTAAATTCATAGCATGGGGCCTTAGTGTTTATTTATTTATTATTCATGTATGTTTCACACTAACCTGTTGTATTTATTTAATTATTTATATGTATTTATGTATATTTCCCTCTGATCAGAGGTTTATTCCATAAAACAGGTTATGTTCAAACTCTGAGTATCTCATTCCTAAACGTGAGGTATGTTTATCTCTGAGTATGTTACCATGGTAACATTGTCCATGAACTAAACCTGGTCACTGACTGGGTTTCTACCTGGCTCCGCCCACCTGAACACTTTAATGAACCTTAACACTTTTCTCTGAAACACATTAGTGACATCACACACCACAGACGTGTTCACATCATTACTAATGTTGTGTTGATTTATTGTGATAACAGTAATTTTCTTTCTAACATTGTAGATATAGATCATTTAGTGAAACACACTGAGAGGTTGATCTACATTAAAACATCTACTGACGTCTGTAGTAAAGTTCACTGAATACAAACCTGTAGATAATATAAAGGAGGAGATGATCATTTAAATTAATACACTTTTAAGGCTCGATTATTGTTTTATATTATTATACAGTTAAATCTGTAGATCATACATCTATGAAGGTATGATGTCACAGTGAAGTGTGACGCTGCTCTTGAAAGCGAAGGGTTGTGGGTTCGTGTCCTGCTTAAGTGTTTTTTATGACATATTTATGACGTAGAGATGAATCTGGTGATAATATTACATTAAAATCAATATAAATGATTAGATATGAAGCATCAGTCACTGTGTTTATATCCAGTGTAACAGGAGGACTCTCTATACAGACATCCTATGATGCTGACACGCCTCCTCAGACACATTTTATTATTATTATTCACCACTCGTCAAGTCACTGAAGAGATAAAGTGATGAAGTGATCATAAAGTGTTATTAATTACAGGTGATTTAATCACTATAATCACTGAAGTGGCGTTCAGTGTGAACACACATTTAAAATAGGCTCATGAATCACTCTCTTCCGGGTGGTTGCCAAGGCAGCACGAGTATTCTCCGATCCATTGATGATGGTTTTTTATCGTGCGTGCACGTCAATAACCCAAGGTTTACATACTCAGGGTTTATTGATCCACTTCATACCAGCTTTAATGAATCAGATACAGTTTCCCATCGCTGGGTATGTTGACCCAGAGTTTGTTAACCCTCCTTTATGTAATGTTACACTTTTTATTATTTATCATTCACACTGACCTGTAGTGGGGGGGAGGGAGCTGCTGGATCACGTCATGGATTTTAATCAGTCTCTCTTCATCTGTAGCTGCTGAAACCGCTTCCTTTAAAAATAGAAGAATAGCAGAAAGGGTTTAAGATTCAATATAAACCTGTTTCTATAAAAAGTCAGACTCAATCAATCATGAATCAACTGCTCCAACACTGAATATGCTAATCAGAGAGTGGATGGAGTGGACCAATCAGAGAGCTTCTTACAGAGAACTTGTCGTAGAGCTGGTAGGTGAGTAGAGGGTTTGGTAGTTCTCTAAAGTAGAGTTTACACAGAGAACCAACACAGTGGATGTCCTGGATATAAACGTCTTTGGTCAGATCAGGAACTTGTTCGGAGTCAAACTCATGCCTGGAAAACAAAAATAAATATAAACATTAGGAAAAATAAATATTGTAAATATATACAATAAAATAGATACATATTATTATATATTATTATGTGATGTGTAACAGGTGAATTTGCTTTAACCAGTAGAACAACTCACCAGTAGTACCTCCCTGTAGAACACTAACTAATCAATAGAAAATCTAACAAACCAGAAGAACCACTAACTAACCAGTACAACCACTAACAACCGAATAGAACCACTAACAAACCAGTAGAACACTAACTAATCAATAAAACCAATAACTAACAACGAACAAACCACTAACTAACCAGTAGAACCACTAACCAATAGAACCACTAACTAACCAGTAGAACTAATAACCAACAGAACCACTAATCAACAAGTAGTACCACTAACTAACTAATAGAACAACTAACGAACCAGTAGAACCAACAACAGACCAGTAGAATCACCAACTAACCAGTAAAACCACTAACCAGTAGAACCACTAACCAGTAGAACCACTAACCAACCAGTAGAACCAACCACCAGTAGAACCAAACACCAGTAGAACCAATAACTAATAGAACCACTAACTAACCAGTAGAATCACTAACTAGCCAGTAGAACCAACCACCAGCAGAGTCACTAACCAGTAGAACCACTAACAATTAGAACCACTAACCAACAAGTAGAACCACTAACCAATAGAACCACTAACTAACCAGTAGAACCATAACCAGTAGCCAACTAACCAATAAAGCCACTAACTAAACAGTAGAACCACTAACCAGTAGAATCATTAGTAACCAATAGAACCATTATTAACCAGTAGAACCACTAACTAGCCAGTAGAACCACTAACAACTAGAACCACTAACCAGTGAAACCATTAACTAACCAGTAGAACCACAAACTAACCAGTAGAACTACCAACTAATAGAAACACTAACCAGTAGAATCACAAACTAACCAGTAGAACCAACCACCAGCAGAATCCCTAACCAGTAGAACCACTAACCAATAAAACACTAATTAGCCAGCAGAACCACTAGCCAGAAGAACCACTAACCAGTATAACCACTAGCCAGTAGAACCACAAACTAACCAGTAGAACCACTAACTAACCAATAGAACCACTAACCAATAGAACCACTATCTAACCAGTAGAACCAACCACCAGTAGAACCACTAACTAACCAGTAGAACCACTAACTGACCACCAGTAGAACCACGAACTAAACAGTACAACCACTAACTAACCAGTAGAACCAACCTCCAGTAGAACCACTAACTAACCAGTAGAACCAACCATCAGTAGAACCACTAACTAAACAGTAGAACCACTAACTAAACAGTAGAACCACTAACTGACCACCAGTAGAACCACGAACTAAACAGTACAACCACTAACTAACCAGTAGAACCAACCTCCAGTAGAACCAACCACCAGTAGAACCACTAACTAACCACCAGTAGAACCACTAACTAAACAGTAGAACCACTAACTGACCACCAGTAGAACCAACCACCAGTAGAATCAATAACCAGTAGAACCACTAACTAAACAGTAGAACGACTAACTAACCACCAGTAGAACCACTAACCAGTAGAACCAACCACCAGTAGAATCAATAACCAGTAGAACCACTAACTAAACAGAAGAACCACTAACTAAACAGAAGAACCACTAACTGACCACCAGTAGAACCACTAACTAAACAGTAGAACCACTAACTAACCACCAGTAGAACCACTAACCAGTAGAACCAACCACCAGTAGAATCAATAACCAGTAGAACCACTAACTAAACAGTAGAACCACTAACTAACCACCAGTAGAACCAACCACCAGTAGAATCAATAACCAATAGAACCACTAACTAAACAGTAGAACCACTAACTAACCACCAGTAGAACCAACCACCAGTAGAATCAATAACCAATAGAACCACTAACTAAACAGTAGAACCACTAACTAACCACCAGTAGAACCACTAACCAGTAGAATCAATAACCAGTAGAACCACTAACTAAACAGTAGAACCTACCGCAGTTTCTGGATGTTGGATGCGACCCCAGAGAGGCGGTACATTCCGTCCACTACGCCGTGTTTCTCTATGAACTCAGTGCAGCTCTTTAGAACCTGAGGAACTGCAGAACAAACATGGATCTATGTGAATGCAGATTGGTCAGGGGGCGGGGCCTCAGCACATACACACCTTAACCCCCCCCCAAACACACAGAAGGTTAAACGTGTTAAAGTTGTTACGTGACGCGTTTTTAAACAGACGTTCTGCGTTATAGTATGTATACTATGTATACTATGTATAGTATGTATACTATGTACAGTATGTATACTATGTACAGTATGTACAGTATGTATACTATGTATAGTATGTATACTATGTACAGTATGTATAGTATGTATACTATGTATACTATGTATAGTATGTATACTATGTACAGTATGTACAGTATGTATACTATGTATACTATGTATAGTATGTATACTATGTACAGTATGTATACTATGTATAGTATGTATACTATGTACAGTATGTATAGTATGTATATATGTATAGTATGTATTACTATGTATTACTATGTATAGTATGTTATACTATGTATACTATGTATTAGTATGTATTACTATGTACCAGTATGTATAGTATAGTACTATGTATATGTATACTATGTACAGTATGTATAGTATGTATACTATGTACAGTATGTATAGTATGTATACTATGTATAGTATGTATACTATGTATAGTATGTATAGTATGTACAGTATGTATACTATGTATACTATGTATAGTATGTATACTATGTATACTATGTATAGTATGTATACTATGTACAGTATGTATACTATGTATACTATGTATAGTATGTATACTATGTACAGTATGTATAGTATGTATACTATGTATACTATGTACAGTATGTATACTATGTATACTATGTATACTATGTATAGTATGTATACTATGTATACTATGTATACTATGTATAGTATGTATACTATGTACAGTATGTATAGTATGTATAGTATGTATAGTATGTATAGTATGTATAGTATGTATAGTATGTATAGTATGTATAGTATGTATAGTATGTATAGTATGTATAGTATGTATAGTATAAATACTATGTATAGTATGTACTCATTTTTTAGGACCTTTTCTCTTTAACATAATCTAACCACTAGATGGAGCTATTTCTATTTCAAACAACTTCTCTTGGGCTAATGATGGCTCTTATTTTGGAGTATTGATCTGTTTTATGTACTTTGTCATTATTATAATGTCACCCAGACTCCTGACAAACACTATTATTATTATTATTATAATGTGGGAGGTGTTCTTAGTGTAACATTGATATGAATATATATTATTTAAAAAAGACAAACTGTTACATATGAGCCTGACAATAGATTGTGATGTACTAAAGTACTTTGTACCTATCTTTTAGTATATTTACGTGTCTACATATGTATGTAAACTGTTTATCTGTTATGTTAATTGTTTTGTGAAACAAAGCAACCACTGATATGAATTATGACAATTACAGACGTGGGAACTTATAAGTTTATTTTCTCCCACTCCTTTTCGAGTTCATATGAAAGTATGTTAGTTAGAAAAGGGTCATGTGTATATGTAATGGACTGAATAAACAATCAATCAATTATGATTTTTTTCTATTATCATTATAAATGCATTTTTAAATGTACTTTGATCTTTGTACAAGGTTATGGTTCTGAACCGTAATATGTTTTATTTTAAAGGTTGTACCTGTGGACTTCTTCTGTCCACATGTACCGCACCATAGACATTATATACGTAGACGCCTCATAGACTAACCCTAACCCTTTTGGAGCTGACGTGTCAGCGCGGCCGCCATCTTGGACAGGTCTCTAAAGCATTTATTTCTACTGAGGAAGGTTTGTCTTTAATTACAATGATCATCATAACTCCTTGAAATTTGACCTGATTTTCACACGGTTTAGTTTGTTACAAACGGCAGAGATTTAGTTATGATACAGGACGCTGTCAACATTGACAAATATGTGCTTTCATGCTAAAATCCTTTGTGTTATGCTCTAACAAAGACATGTGGTAGGCATGCGCATATTGATAAATGTATAAATGACTGAACTTGATATTTTATTTACAGTCCTTACAGTCATCATTAACTACCAATACTTCATTACTTTACTGTTGAATGTCAATATAATACTAGTATTAATATATTACATAACTATTCAGTTATGTAATTCAGGTAACAGCTCCAAAAACATTTTTAATAACACTAACCCAAATAAATATCAGATCAAATCGAATCGATATAATCGACTCTGAATCTTAAGAATCGAAATCGAATTGATTCTTGAAATTTGAATTGATACCCAGCTCTAATAAAATAATAACAATCAACTAAAAATATATATAAACAATAACTAAAGACTGATATGTACAAAATAAATAAGATAACAGTGCAGTGGTGAAGTAAACATTTACATTAAAGACTGTGCATAGATGAACATTTAAATTACATATTTATATACGTTCACAGGGACAGTTTAGTTCCAGGGTTATTTCACTACCACGTTCTTCATTTCTTACCCATAATATCAGGGCCATCATCACAACTATGAGAAAGACTGTGTGTATTAATTTATAACATATAAAAGTGTCTGATATTCTGAGCCGTCCTGTCATATGATCAGGTTTAAAGTTCACTACAGATGTTTGATGAAGCCTTCAACATGTGGAGAAGAAGAAAACACTAAAAGACATTAGTCACGGTTATATGACGTTTTTTAATTTCATTCTGAATGAAAGTGTTCTGCTTTGTGTTTACATGGTAATAGTAATTCCTGAAGTGATGTTTACATGGAAACCGGTTTATTCCAATCAGCTTTAGGTCTGTGGGCTGGGAAGGCTCTGATTGGACAGGAGGAGAATGTGACGTATCACAACAAACCTTTTATTGTCGGTTATAACACAGAACACCACGAGAAGTGTTTTTACTTTTATTTTGGTAGTTTTGAAGCAGCAGCTCAACAATAACACACTTTGGTTGACGGAGCGTAAAGAGATATGAACCATTTTCAGGGTCTGTTAGATATGAACTAATCACCTGGAAATAAATCCTAGTAAAACTCTGGAAAACAATCACCAGTAATCAATATGATCTCCCTGGTAAAGACAGTAGCTGTAATAACTGGTAAAATGATGATATTACAGCCTGTACATGTAGTATGGGACGCATCTACTCCGCTTCAGGGTCCTAGTGCCTGTCATTTGATGAAATCTGTTCCGTTTACTGATCTCTGTGTGTTTAATAAGTCTGTGTTAATGTCTGCAGGTTTATGCCTCTGTCCATCCACTCTTTTCATTATGTCCATGTCTTTTAAAGCTCTTAATATTATTATTATTATTATGTCAGCTCTATTCCAGGCCGCCATGTTGGATTATGTCGTCACCAAAAATGTCATTGCCGCAAGTCGCACATGCGCAAAACAACCAAAATGAACTTAAAGCAGCTTTAAGTTGTTTTTTTTAAGTGTTTACAAGGAAGGGGAAGGAATTATTTAATTCGGAATTAAAAATGGAATAAACCAGCCACCTAATTTGGAATTAACTTTAATTTGTAATTAAATTAGCATTAGAAATTTTGCTGTTTTTTCATTGTTTGATTCTACCTTTATATTTCATATAAGGAAATCCATAAACATTGCATGTTTGGTATCATTTTTTTCAGGAGAACCTCCCAAATATGACTGAAGTATTTTCTTTAATATGACACTGTATTAACACAGTGGATCTAAAACCACTATGAAAACTAAAATTCGAGTGGGAAAAAGTTAGTTTTTTTACTATAAAAGTCACAAACATTTTTAACGAATCATTTTTATTGCTTGTATAGCAAATCTAAACTATATATTTCAAAAACTTATGTACAGATGAATAAAAAAAACACAACTATTTACAGTGAAATGGAAGCAATGTATCAGGTGATTTTGTACAACTATTTACAAAAAAGAATGAATCACAAATACAGAGAAAGGCAAATGATTTGTGCCTCATTGTGTTGATATAAAACAATAAACTAATATATTAGACACTACACTACACTGTAATCTCACTCACTACACACTAACTAAACAGTCAAATCACTGTAATAATCACTATTATCTCTATAATCTCTAAACTCACCCTCTCTGTCTCTGTTTACCTGTCGCTTGAAAACAAAATTCCCGCTATATGTAGACATGATGATTGGACAATGGCCTTCTTCTTCTCAACCAATAGGAAACAGCTATAATGAGAGGTGGTTCTTTGTTGCTGCTCAACACTTTCACTTTCGTTTTAGACGCAGCGTCTTCCTGCACTGACAGCTCAAGAAAATGTCACAAAATAACACACGCACATTTTCCCTCATAACTCCACTTCTATTTGGCCTATCAACATGATTTAAAAACTGGTTTATAGTTTGACACGGGTTGAAACGGAGATTCAAGGATGCTGCACTTCTCCACTATTGGCTCTTTAATACGATCATGTGATCAGGATAGGGTTAGGGTTAGGGTTAGGGTTAACCCTAACCCTAACCCCAGAGGGTTAAAGAGGAATTAAAACTCCCATGTAAACACGGCCAATGAGAGAGAGAGTACCAGTTTCTGCTCTCATACACGTAAATAACAGTAGTAACAATGACATAATATTATACTGTAATTGGTATATAAACCAAAAGTATTGTTCAATCTTACTAGTGAAAACTAATCCCACAGGATCTGGTTTGAATACTGTTAGGGTATAGTTGTTCTCTAGTGCTAGCGTAGCGTGAGGAGACCTGTCCAATATGGTGGCAATGTTTCATTCGTTCCAACACGTCATGAGGCGTCTACGTATATAATGTCTATGTACCGCATCATGTTTTCTCAGAGAGAAGTGGTCATGTGACCAGGTATTATAATAATAGTGTAAAAAGTGTCTCCATTGATCTTTTCATGGAAGAATAAACACTTTATTGTCAGAGTATTGTCTCCATTCAGCTGTTTCCAGTTTTAAGTGAACTATTTATGAACACACCTAGAGTCTATGATAGATCTAAATCCTCTGATGGAGCTGAACTCACCATCATGAGCTGAGTTGAGCAGATGTTCTCCTAGATCACATCCAAACACTCTCTCTCTCAGGATTCCTCTCTGCTTCAGCTTCTGCTTTGAAGGTCTCGACTTCATGAAGGAGCGAAGAAACGTGATCAGCTTCCCATGTTTCTTTGACACTGAATAGAGAGAAACATCAATCTGTAACAAATAGATCTATAATACATAGAGCTGTAACACATAGATCAATAACATATAGAGCTATAACAAATCTGCAACACACACATAGAGCTGTAACACACAGAGCTGTAACACACAGGTCCGTTACAGATCCGTTACAGGACTGTTAGAGGTCAATTATAGGTGCGTTACAGGTCTGTTACACGACTGTTACAGGTCCGTTACAGGACTGTAACAGAGGGTTAGGGGTGCGTTACACGACTGTTACAGGTCCGTTACAGGTCTGTTAGAGGTGTGTTACAGGATTGTTACAGGTATGTATGTTACAGGATTGTTACAGGGCTGTTACAGGTATGTTACAGGTCCGTTACAGGTCTGTTAGAGGTGGGTTACAGGTCTGTTACAGGTCCGTTACAAGTCTGTTACAGGTATGCTACAGGTCTGTATGTTACAGGTCCGTTACAGGTATGTTACAGGACTGTTACATGTCCGTTACAGGTGCGTTACACGACTGTTACAGGTGCGTTACACGACTGTTACAGGTCCGTTACACGACTGTTAGAGGTGCATTACACGACTGATACAGGTCTGTTACGCGACTGATACAGGTGCGTTACACGACTGTTACAGGTCCGTTACACGACTGTTACAGGTCCGTTACACGACTGTTACAGGTCCGATACACGACTGTTACAGGTCCATTACACGACTGTTACAGGTCCATTACACGACTGTTACAGGTCCGTTACACGACTGTTACAGGTCCGTTACACGACTGTTACAGGTCCGTTACACGACTGTTACAGGACTGTTAGAGGTGCGTTACAGGACTGTTACAGGTCCGTTACACGACTGTTAGAGGTGCATTACATGACTGTTACAGGTCTGATACAGGACTGTTACAGGTCCGTTACACGACTGTTACAGGTCCGTTACAGGACTGTTAGAGGTGCGTTACAGGACTGTTACAGGTCAGTTACAGGTCAGTTAGAGGTGAGTTACAGGACTGTTATAGGTCTGTTACAGGACTGTTACAGGACTGTTGTAGGTCCATTACAGGTCTGTTAGAGGATTGTTACTGGTCTATTACAGGTCTGTTAGAGGTTCGGTACAGGTCTGTTACAGGTCCGTTAGAGGTCTGTTACAGGTCTGTTTGAGGTCCGTTACAGGACTGTTACAGGTCCGTTACAGGACTGTTACAAGTCTGTTAGAGGTGTATAACAGGTCTGTTACAGGACTGTTAGAGGTCTGTTACAGGACTGTTACATGTCCGTTACAGGACTGTTCAATCAATCAATCTTTATTTGTATAGCGCCAAATCATAACCAATGGTATCTCAAGGCACTTTACAGTAGAGCAGTCTTAAGGACGGACTCTTCATTTTATGGATACACACATATGCATATATACGTATATACACATACATATGTATCCCACACCCAACATGAATTCATCATGGCGGCAAGGAAAACCTTCTGTTAAGCAGCAGGAACCTTGTGTAGATGCAAGATGGCGCCGCGGATGGCTGCTGTGGTGTGTTGGTGCGCACTTTTTTGTCTTGTTCTTGTTGTAAAATCCGCAACTGGCTGCTCTTATTCCAGAGAAGAGCTCTTGAACATCAGGGCAACAATCCCCAAAGATTTATTTCCCACTTTCATCGCTTCCTCTGTGGATTTACTGGACATTTTACTCAAAGATTCGCTCACCTTTGCTCACGCAGTGAAGCGCCGGAGGAGAGGAAAAAGAGCTGGTGCGCTTGTGCGCCTCCGCCAGCGCGGCCGGCGCACACCATTACCGGGGATATTCCTCTCTAACGTGCGCTCACTGTGTAACAAAGTGGACGAACTCCAGCTGCTGTTGGGTAGAAACAGAGACTTCTCCTCATCTTCTGTTCTGTGCTTCACGGAAACGTGGCTGTGTGGAGCGGTACCGGACTCTGCGCTGCAGTTGGCCGGCTTCCAACTTCACAGAGCGGACCGAGACGCGGAGCTCACCGGGAAGAAGAAAGGTGGAGGAATCTGCTTTTATGTGAACAGCAACTGGTGTAACTACGTGACAGTGATCCTCCAGCACTGCTCTCCTCACCTGGAATCCTTTATTATCAACAGCAAACCCTTCTATTCTCCTCGTGAGTTCACTTCATTCATCCTGGTTGGTGTGTACATCCCACCGTCAGCTGATGTGCGCGAGGCACAGCGCACACTCGCCGACCAGATCCTGTGCGTGGAGCGGACCTACCTGGACTCTTTTATCATTGTGCTTGGTGACTTTAATAAAGGGGACCTCTCACACCAGCTCCCCAAATATAGACAATTAATTAAATGTCCGACCAGAGAGGAGAAGACACTGGATCACTGTTACACCACACTAAGCAGTGCTTATCACGCCGTTTCCCGTGCTGCACTGGGCCTATCAGACCATGTGATGGTCCACCTGATTCCTTCATACAGACAGAGGCTGAAGCTCTGTAAACCTGTGGTGAAGGAATCTAAACAATGGACCAGTGAAGCAGTGGAGAAACTCCAGGAGTGTTTGGACTGGACTGACTGGGATGTTTTCAGGTCTGCGAACAGTTCTCTGGATGAGTTTACAGACGCTGTGACGTCCTACATCAGCTTCTGTGAGGACAGCTGCATTCCATCAAAGACCAGGGTAGGTTATAACAATGACAAACCCTGGTTCACAGCTAAGCTCAGAGGGCTGAGGGCAGACAAAGAGGTCGCTTTCAGGAGTGGAGACAGAGCCAGGAACAGAGAGTCAAAGTACACGTTTGGAAAGGAGGTGAGAAAAGACTCAGAGAAGCTACAACATCAGTTCTCTGCTAACGACTGCTTCTGTCTGGAGAGGCTCAGGTAAATAACAAACTACAAGCCCAGAGCTCCTGATGCTGCTAACGACCTCTGCCTGGCCAACAGTCTGAATAACTTCTATTGTAGATTCTACAGACAATGGGACAGACCTGACTCCAACCCTCCTCACACCTCTGACCAGCCTCACTCCAACACCTTCACCCCCCACATCAAAGCTACAGTTTCACCCCAGCTGCCTACAGAGGCTCTCCCCCCTATCTTCCCCCCCTCCTCCCCCCCTCCTACAGAGACACCTTTCTCCATCAAAGAGAGAGATGTAAATAGACTTTTCAGGAGACAAAACCCCCGTAAGGCTTGTGGACCGGACTCTGTCTCTCCCTCTACCTTGAAGCACTGTGCTGATCAGCTGTCTCCAGTGTTCACAGACATTTTTAACACCTCACTGGAGACATGCACCGTACCAGCCTGTTTTAAGGCCTCCACCATTGTTCCTGTCCCTAAAAAGCTGAGGATCACAGGACTTAATGACTACAGACCCATCGCTCTGACATCTGTGGTCATGAAGTCCTTTGAACGCCTCATGCTCTCCCACATCAAGGACATCACTGACCCCCACCTGGACCCCCTGCAGTTTGCCTATAGATCCAACAGGTCAGTAGACGATGCTGTAAACCTGGCTCTCCACTTCATCCTCCAGCACCTGGACTCCCCAGGCTCCTACGCCAGGATCCTGTTTGTGGACTTCAGCTCTGCCTTTAATACAATAATCCCAGCTCTCCTTCAGGACAAGCTTTCCCAGCTGAACGTGCCAGACTCCACCTGCAGGTGGATCACAGACTTCCTGTCTGACAGGAAGCAGCACGTGAAGCTGGGAAAAACCATCTCTGCTCCCCGGACCATCAGCACTGGATCTCCTCAGGGCTGTGTTCTTTCTCCTCTGCTCTTCTCCCTGTACACCAACAGCTGCAGCTCCTCTCACCAGTCGGTCAAACTCCTGAAGTTTGCAGACGACACGACCATCATCGTCTCATCGCTGATGGAGACGAGTCTGACTACAGGTGGGAGACAGACCGGCTGGTGTCCTGGTGCAGCCAGAACAACCTGGAGCTCAATGCTTTAAAGACAGTGGAGATGATAGCAGACTTCAGGAAGAACCCAGCCCCCCTCACCCCCCTCACCCTGGGAGACTCTACAGTGAGCTCTGTGGAGAACTTCTGCTTCCTGGGGACCATCATCACTCAGGACCTCAAGTGGAGCTGAACATCAGCTCCCTTATCAAAAAAGCTCAGCAGAGGATGTACTTTCTGCGGCAGCTGAAGAAGTTCAGTCTGCCAACAAAGATGATGGTGAACTTCTACAGCTCCATCATCCAGTCCATCCTCTGCTCCTCCATCACCATCTGGTACGCTGCAGCTACGGCCAAGGACAAGGCCAGACTGCAGCGTATCATCCACTCTGCAGAGAAGGTCATCGGCTGCAATCTGCCCTCCCTCCAGGACCTGTACGCCTCCAGGATTTTGAGGCGTGCAGGAAAGATTGTGGCCGACCCCTCCCACCCCGGTCATAAACTGTTTCAATCTCTCCCTTCTGGTAGGAGGTTTCGGTCCATCAGGACCAGAACCTCCAGACACAAAAACAGCTTCTTTCCCTCTGCCACCATCCACATGAACACCCCCCAAGTCACCCACTGAACCCCCCCCCCCCCCCACCCGATCACCACCTCCACCAGCTTGATACCTGCTGCACTGTATATATATATTTATATTTATCCTATTTATCCTTTATTCTCTATCTATCCTTTATTTATCCCTCATCCTTTATATTTATCATTATTATTATTATTATTGTTGCTGGGTTGTTCTTTGTTGTGTTGTTTTTATTTCTTTTGTTTCTTTTTGTTGCTTGTTTTGTGCACCAACCACCAAGTCAAATTCCTTGTACTGTCCTCAAAACTGTACATGGCAAATAAAACATTTCTGATTCTGATTCTGATTCCTATGATGAACAGCCATCCACGTTATGCTGTGTTGGGTGTGTGCAGAGGAAAGGGTGGAGACAGAGTTGTTACAGGTCCGTTACAGGTGAGACATCAGCAGCACAGGGTCTGTAGTACTGGATTTATCTGAACAAAGGAAACAAATGTTTGCTTCAAAAGGTTCATCAACTGCAGTGAGTGTGAGCTGATTATGGAGCAATGTTAAAGTCAACACCACATAGACTCTAGGGGTATTGAACCCAACATGGAGACATTGATCTTTCTCTAATCTGAGAAGAGGATGCAACACAGACTTTATTATTTCATGTTCTTTAATCACCAACAGATTATTTTTAGTCATTAAACTGTATTGTAAACATTCCAAACCAAACCTACAGATGTTAGGATGTTTGGAGTCTTTATATGTTTTCACATTAGCAGAATAAAATAAAGGTCTGGTGACCATATCTAACCACTGTCACATGATTCACACATCACATGGTTTAAACTGAGGGACAGTGAAAACACGCACGCTCTACCTGAACTGGGCCCATAGTGGTTTAATGGGTCGGCCACCCATGCACTGTCCTGTATTACACTCTCCATCTCCAAGTCTGCATGCAGCCCAGCACACCGATGGATGGATGACGGATGGATGATGGAGTGAAGATGGATGGATGCAGGAGAGCGTTGGCAAAGGGAGAGAGGGGTTTTTCAGTTGGAGTCACAGAGTCGTGAAGGTGAACTACAGTAAATATTAGATTCTGTTTCCAGCTCATCACATTAAGCTAATGTTAGCTTTAGCTCTAAAAACAAAGCTGTGAGTGTTTGGAGCCTAACCAAGCAAACATTACAACATAATACTATTTATACATCAATAAAACACATTTCTGAACATGAGCGAGTGTAAAGGTAGAATCCTTAAGACATTTCTGTAAATTAAAAGACTTTTTTACAACAAAGTTCTCTTTGTATTTTTACTTTGATGAACCAATGATAGCTGAGGTTTAACCAATGCTAACAGAGCTGTTCTAAAGCAGTGGTTCTCAACCTTTATTGGGCCATGACCCTCAAACACAAAGGTCCCAGAGAGCGGGGACCCTCCAAAATAAAGGTCCCAGAGAGCGGGGACCCTCCAAAATAAAGGTCCCAGAGAGCAGGGACCCTCCAAAATAAAGGTCCCATAGAGCAGGGACCCTCCAAAATAAAGGTCCCATAGAGCAGGGACCCTCCAAAAATAAAGGTCCCATAGAGCAGGGACCCCCACTGTATCTGAAGGTGGTTGAACAGAGACATGAACATTGAAGAACAGTCATGTGGAGACAGGACCATCTATAAGGGGGAATAAAGGAGAGATTTTTGGGGTCCATCCATAAAGTCAGTAAAATGATGGTCTATTGTTCTATGAATCTGTGATAACCACATTTATTTATTCATCTGAATAATATCCACTGTTATCCAGGAACGTTTATTATTATTATTATAGTCATCTTAAAGATGGAAATCATGGTTTTAATCACTAATAAAATGGTTCAAAGTGAATAAAAATGGTGGAAAAGGAGGTGAAATGAGATTTTAAAAACTACAGAAATTGTTAAAAATTGTAAATTAAAGTGGATAAAAACAGACAGAAAAAGTGGTAAAAATGGTTCAAAGTGTTAATATTAAAACAATGAGTTTAAACTGGTAAATAATGGACATGAAAAATGGTGAATGTGGTTAAATTGGCAAAAATAATCATAAATCTGGTGAAAAGAGGTTAAAAGTGACAATAATAGGTCAATATATGTGACATTAGGTGTAAAAGTGGTAGAAATGGTTTATAAGTGATGAACATGTCTGGAAAGTGGAAAAAATGTGTAGAAAAGTCATTAAAATGGAGCAAAAATATGGAAAGAAAAAGTGATGAAAACAGGTTAAAATCAGTGTTGTTTTGATCAACAAAATTATTTTGTTGACGCCCCTTTTTTTCATGATGGTGACGAGCTAAATGTAGCTCTTTTATGACTAAAACATGATGAAAACGTCAGTAACTGACGAGTCAGACGCTCACGACATTTCCTCCTATTGTGAGGTTAACTTCTGTCAAAAGCTAAAAAAATACATCAGCAATGCCTTGTTTGGCCACGCCCACCACTGTGGTCATCATTCACATATACGTGTGATGTGATTGAGTTTATGAAGTCATTGATGGAGTATGATGGCAGCTTCAACAAAGGGGTTTGATGGTCAGAAACCACTGATCCATGTGTAACTGACGCTGGTGAAAAAGCACATGTTTGATGTCATTCACTCCATGGTTAGCCTGCTTCACTTTAGCAGCAGCATTAGCACACAGCTCTGTGTGCTAATGCTTTATTACATGAACTGTTGCTCACTGAACAGTTGCAGATAAACTAAACTAACACTTTTACTCTCATATCCGACTCTACCGCTCTCTCTCTCTCACACACACACACACACACACACACACACACACACACACACACATTGTCGTTCTCTTAAAGCCTTTTAAAGGAGAATTTAACGCAGTACAACCTGTATTTATTCATTCCACTTTCAGTTATTGACCTAAATTAATGTTAAAAGACTAAAACCTTTTTGAGTTTTTGTCGACTAAAACTAAAACACATTTTGAAATGACTAAAATGTGACAAAAACAAATAAACATTTTCATCCATAAGACTAAAACTAAAACTACAGTAAAACTAAAAAAGCTGCCAAAAACAACACGGATTAAAATATGAAAAGTTTGGTGTAGATGCAGAAAAAGGTAAAAATAAGCAAAAATGGGCTGAATTCTTAGGTTCTTAGAACTCTTCCCTGTGTCTGGTGACCCCACAGGGGGTCCTGACCCCAGGTTGAGAACCCCTGCTCAAATGTACAGATTTAAACCTTAATGAACAGACTGAATACCAACACCCACAGGGAGGGAAGAGGCTCCAGGAAGCAGGGGGCGGGGTCAAGCAGGGGGAGGCTGTGACAGTGGGATCATCATCATCACATATTAGGTCACATGCTGCAAAATGTGCACACTCACAAAAACATCAGTTACACACACACACACATGCAACACACTTTACTGTGGAGCTGTGCTCTTATTGTGAAAGAGGAACGTGGTCTGAGCTCATGGTGTGATGCAGAAATAAAGCCTGAGTGGAAAGTGAACGTGTCTCACAAACATATATTTATATATTTTAAACCTGAGAAACACACAAAGACATGAGAACAGAACAGTGTGGGACACGGACTCTGCAATAGAAGAACAATAAAATCTATAAGCCACACCCCCTCTGGTTTGTGGTGTATGTGTGATGACGTAGTCAGACAGAGTGAGTCACAGTTTGGCTTTAGAAGCTCTAACGTGGACAGAGTCTCTCTTTATTATCTATATACACTTATTATTTCATTTTATACACTTTTATGAAGCTGACACACACACACACACACACACACACACACACACACACACACACACACACACACACACACACACACACACACGCACACACACACACGCACACACACACACACACACACACACACACACACACACGTGATTACCTGGTTTAGGAACACAGTTGGTCACAGACTGAGGAACTTTGTCATTGATCAGCTCCACACACTCACTGGGAAAGAAGCCCACCTGGAGGGAGACAAGTAGAGGAGGGTTAGCATAGTGCTAACTACTATGCTAACCCACCTGGAGGGAGACAAGTAGAGGAGGGTTAGCATAGTGCTAACTACTATGCTAACCCACCTGGAGGGAGACAAGTAGAGGAGGGTTAGGGTAGTGATGGTGAAATTAAACCTCATGAGGCATCGTACCACTTGAGAAAGGGTTCATTTGTTGAAGCTTCATGTGCACATGAACCCACATCCTACTGGTCATGTTTATAATAAAAAATGTATGAATAATATATTTCTCTTCATAAATAATCACTTGAATGTAATAATATTTTCAATATATTCTCAAAACATGTCTAAATTCCCCCAGAAGTGGTTCTATGGGGATTTGAACCCTGGCCCTTCAGTTCTCCTAAAACTTTGAAGGTGCGCTCACACCAAACGTGACTGAAACCACTAAAGTACGTTCAAAATCAATGTAAATGACGCGATCTCAAGCGAACTCCCTTCAAGCGACCTGACTTGCGTGATTCTGGCAACCTACACGACGTAGTCTCTCAAAGTTGTAAATTTTGAACTCTTTAAGCGACTTTAAGCAGCCCCTCCCCCGTCCTTCACTGTGTGTAGAGCCGAGGCAGCAGCCCCTCCCCCCGCTACAGTGAGACGGCTTTACTACACTTCCTCAATTTACCGGGACAGAATTAAAGTTAACTTCTTGAATAAGCCTACATTCTGTGTGAATTCATCCTTTACTAACTCCGTAAGTTGATCATTTAAATCAGGGGTCTCAAACTAAAATTACCTGTGGGCCACATTAGGCAGAGTCTGGGTGAGGCCTGGATGTAGCCTCCCCGACGACTCCGCCTTTACCCCCCTCCCCTCTGTGCTCCGTCTCACTCACATGCATGAGCAGAGCTGCTGCAGAAGAGGAGCTCAGCTCATCACTTGCATTGTGTAGAAACGTTGTTGTCTCATGTCTCATTCAGCAGTAAGTAAACAATAAATTTGATCATTACATATATTAAAAAACGTAACTAAAAACTGTTTTAACTTTGTCAGTGGTGACGAGCTTTCAGTGTGAACTCGTGCATGTGAGAGACTGAGAACGAGCAGGGAGACAGAGAGATGTGATTGGTTAAAAAAAGAAACGGTTTGTTTTCTTCTATTGGTTGAAGTTATTACAGGTTTACAGCTGCTACAGATGATGGATTTTCTTCGTTCTTTTTTCAGAGAACATAAGATCTTAATTTCTGTCAGGACATGAAGACAATTTCAACCAAAAACTTAAAAAGTATTTCTGGAGAAAATTACCTACCCTAGCTTTAATTTCAGGTATTCCACAAACAACTTTGGTAAAAAAAAAAATTAAATCTTCATAAACGTCATGACTAACAATTCTTTAATCTCAATGGGTTCTTCTGAACATGAATGCACCATTGATGAACATGAACATGGCGTCTCTTGCCTACTTCCTGCTGCCAGAGACCTGTAAGCTCTTCCTCTCACATACCGTAGCTACATTTGGTTTGAGGGAAGAAATAGTCTGTGATCATCACCAACCTTTCTCTTCACTGCAGGCTTTGAACATGACATGATGTCACTCACCTTATAAAGTCTTTTATTTATTTATTATTTCAAGCAATAAACCTAAAGTCACATGTTTAACCAACCAGACGCACAGTGAACGTCATTTCTGTTTTTTCTTCCTGCAACAACACAGCAGATAATGCACCACTCAGCAGAAATTATCTTTCTTTTTGTGCTCAATGTTCATGTATTTTGTGATGACATGAACATCGTGACATTTGTAGATGGTAGAAAGTACAGAGATAAAGAGCGTAAAAAATGTGATCACCAGTGGGGCGTTTACTATCCGTCGGGACATTAGCCTATTATAGCTGATATAAACCATGGGACGTTATTTACTGGTTTATATTTTCTATGATAACCTCATGGAATCAGCTGTACGTTCCAGCCAACACAGATGTTTCATTGACTATAACCAAGGTGGGTAGGTCCCCTATGAGCCCCCAGCCTCAGAAGTGGAACGGCGGGTGTGAGCTGGCTGGGTGGGCGGCTCCATTGGAGGTGTGCTTCCTTTGGTGACATCATCAACGCACAATGCTGTAAAGTGCCATTCATATTGTAACAGACTATTTAACTGAGTTATGATCCACCTGTAGTTTATTCAGTGTTTCACACACGCACACACACACACACACACACACACACACACACACACACACACACACACACACACACACACACACACACACACACACACACACACACACACACACACACACACACACACACACACACACACACACACACTCCCGTGGTCGTCACTGGAGTGACCAAACGACTCATCACTGTGATCTCACCTGGAAGCCGTTCTTTCCCCTCCACCATGTGGTGTCTTCTTTAGGAGGCATGTCTATCACTGACACTATGTCACCAACCTGAAGAACAAACAGTTCATCATCAGATCTTTGAGCTCAGTTATGAACCCAGAGGAAGAGATGTGTGTGAATATATTCAGTGAAACAGAAAGTGAGAAGAAACAAAACAAATATGAACAGATTCTGTGATGTAACAGTGAGACATGAGGACACGTTAGCTCTGTTTTTAACGTTCACTTCACTGCTCACCTTCTGTGAGACTGCTATGGAAACAACCCATAATTGATGATGAGGATGAGGTCCAATAAACACACACTCACCTCAAAGGAGAGCTCGTCTGAGGCCTGGGCGATGTAGCGTTTGATCACATGAGCAGCAGCGATAGCAGGAACGTTGATGGACGATTCCTCATGGACCAGCAGATGGTTCCCTTTGTTGTCCACCTGGAGAACATCACACACACACACACACACACACACGCACACACAAATAGTTAATAGCAGTGATGTCACAAAACAAAAATGCTAAAACTCACGGTGATAAATCACTATGGTAACACATTCCAGTTCTCTTTGAGCTAAGAAAAGGAGGCTTCCTTTATCACCTCCTTTAGCTTAGGAAACACTGATACATCCTTTACCAAAGGAGACCAGATAATGATGACCCACAATTCATTGCAACAACATTTAAAGGGACACACTCATCAGAGTGTTCACAGAAACTCTGTGGTTCTAGAAAATTCATTTCATGTTTAATTGAACATATTTCATTGACCTAGGAATGCTTTGTGTGGTTCTACATGTGTATGTCTACATTATGTAGGACTATATCTGACATCAATGGAACTATTTAATGAAATCCTACTTTTTTGTATTATTATTGATTAGTGAGTAGAAGGTGAGTGTGATCAACCATTCTCTATGTGATGTTCTTTAAGTTTACCTTTAGTTCCTTGTAGCCATGGTAACCTCTGTTCCTTTGATTTATATTCAAACCTGTGATTTATGACATTATATAAGTGTTAGAGGCACAGGGGAAGTGGATAACTAGGTTAGCACTGAGCTAGGCTAGCACTGAGCTAGATTAACACTGAGCTTGGCTCGCGCTGAGCTACATTAGCACTGAGCGAGGTTAGCGCTGAGCTACGTTAGCACTGAGCTAGGTTTGCATTATCTAGGTTAGCACTGAGCTAGGCTAGCACTGAGCTAGGTTTACATTATCTAGGTTAGCACTAGCTAGCAGTGACTATTAATTAAGACAGATTTATAAGGATAAAAACCAACAGATATTTGCTTCTTTGTAAAGAAATATTCATTTAAAACAAATAATGAACATTTTCTGTTGTTTAGATCAATATGTTTGATTGAACAGTTATTGATAAATTCATTCAGATTAACTCAGAAATATCATGTCATTAATAGTGATTAAAAATGTAAAGGTTTATTTTAAAATGTACTTCTGAAACATTTCAATATTATCATTCAAAGATTATCAGCGTGTGCTACAGGTTAGCACAGAAGCTAAACGTCACATGTTGTCAGTCAGACTTGGTTTGATCATAAATGCTAATGCTAATGAAGCTAACGTTACCTCCATCCATGTGAGGGCCGGCCCACAGTTGATCTTATTGTCAGCGATGGATGAGAGTCTGGACAGGTACGCCAACAACATCTGGGACACCGACTGCAGAGAGTTAGCATTAGCATTAGCTACAGCTAGAGATGCTTCAACATTACTGTTACAATCCTCACCAAGTCTACAGAGAGAAACACATCACATCCTGGACTACAGGAAGTACAGTAACTACTGAGTGTGTAGAATAAATATAAATAATATAAATTATTTATTAAACACCTTTAGTTCTTATGAACTGATCTGGTTATGCTCCAAGTTAATGAGTCAGCTGATCTTCATATCTGATTTAAACGGCATTAACCAGTGAGGGTGTAAGAATAAATTGATTCAGCGATATATCGCAATATTATTGTATTGATCAAAACAATGTCCAAATTGTTATTTTAAATCATGTTTTTTAACAAAAAACCCCATTAAATGTCGCTACCATTAGCCTAGCACGTAAACGCCTGGTACCTAGGTGTCAGTAAACGCACCATCAGACCTTGTTAAACTACATCATAACTCATTTGTTTAAATTGATATCGTATCGTGATGCACAATATATCGTATCGTGACATTGTCTGATTCATAGCAATGTACAGCCCTAATAACCAGTGCACAAACCATGAGTGGACAACTGGTTTTACTGGTCTAACCGGTTAAACTGGTTTAGGTGACGTATCTGGTTTAACTTGTTTAACAGGTTTATTCCATAAAACAGGTTATGTTCAAACTCTGAGTATCTCATTCCTAAACATGAGGTATGTTTATCTCTGAGTATGTTGCCATGGTAACATTGTCCATGAACTAAACCTGGTCACTGACTGGGTTTCTACCTGGCTCCGCCCACTTTTCTCTGAAACACATTAGTGACATCACACACCACAGACGTGTTCACATCATTACTAATGTTGTGTTGATTTCTGTTTTTATTTTTTTTTGTGATAACAGTAGTTTTCTTTCTAACATTGTAGATGTAGATCATTTAGACACTGAGAGGTTGATCTACATTAAAACATCTACTGACGTCTGTAGTAAAGTTCACTGAATATAAACCTGTAGATAAATAATCACATTTTAAGGCTTGATTGTTTTTTGTTTTTTTTTTTGAACAAGGATTATTTCTGATTTTTACAAAACAGTCATCAGAATAAGTAATTCTCATTGTTAAAATATAAACAAAGAACCCCGGCCCCTCCCCCTCCCCCAGAAACATTGAGGAAGTCAAGAATAGTCAAAAGATGAAAATAATAATAATAATAATAATGAAAAACATACAGTAATTAAATAAGATAATGATAATACCTAACAATGATAACAACAACATAAAGAAGAATATATATATATATATATATATATATATATATATATATACATATATATATATATACATACAGGCGACATCTTGGTCATAAAGTGATGTTGTAAATCCCAGCAGTGACATGTGAACCAAAGCTAAAAACTAAAGAAAGTTTCTAATGTTTGTAATAATATCTGTTACAGAAAAACAACTTAAGGTTCAGTCATTTATAAAATGATCAGTTTAGGCTTTTAACATGACTTAAAAAGGGTTGCCATGACAGTAAGAATGTGTCAGCTGACCCTCTGACCCTATACGTGATCTTTTCTAGTTTAACTAAATACAGCACGTCTTTAATACACTGTGTAAATGTTGGAGGGTTACATTATTTACATCTAATCAAAATCTGTCTTCTGACTATAAGAGTGGCTAAACACACACATCTGTGTGTGTGTGTGTGTGTGTGTGTTCCACACCAAATACAGCCTGTGAAGTATTTTAAACTGAATGATGGTAAGTTTCATACATAATGATGTGTATATTCTATCATCTCTGACCATAGGATGTGTGAAACATACTCAGATGTTTTTAAGAGAGTTTACACTGGTTGAGTTTCTCCCATTAGTAATGAATAGATGTCACCTACTGTATCTCTCCCTCTAGATGTTGTTTTATACTGTAATACAGTTTGATCTATACTCCATGTTATGGTGGCACTGTGAATTATGACACCACTCTTAGAAGTATAGGTTCGTGTCCTGCTTCTGTCTTTTTTTTATGACATATTTATGACGTAGAGATGACTCTGGTGATAATATTACATTAAAATCAATATAAATGATTAGATATGAAGCATCAGTCACTGTGTTTATATCCAGTGTAACAGGAGGACTCTCTATGCAGACATCCTATGATGCTGACACGTCTCCTCAGACACATTTTATTATTAATATTCACCACTCGTCACATCACTGAAGAGAAAAAGCGACCAAAAAGTGTGACTAATCACGGGTGATTTAAGCCACTATAGTCACTGAAGGTGAGTTCAGTGTGAACACCTTTAGAACAGGATCATATTCCTCTATAAACACCAGCTTATTTCACCATCAGGGTGAATAAATCACTATTTTCCGTTTGGTTGTCATGGCAGCTCGAGTCATCTTCGATTCATTGATGATGGTTTTTTATCACGCGTGCACGTCAGTAACCCAAGGTTTACATACTCAGGGTTTATTGATCCACTTCATACCAGCTGTAATGAATCAGACACAGAGTTTACCATGGAGGGTATGTTGACCTAGAGTTTATGGATAGACTCAGAGTTTGTTAAACCTCCTTTATGAAACACACCTCTGGTTTAACTGATTTAACTGGTTTAACTGGTTTAACCCTCTGGGGCTGACGGACGCGACGGCGCGTCCTGATCACATGATCGTATTAAAGAGCCAATAGTGGAGAAGTGCGGCATCCTTGAATCTCCGTTTCAACCCGTGTCAAACTATAAACCAGTTTTTAAATCATGTTGATAGGCCAAATAGAAGTGGAGTTATGAGGGAAAATGTGCGTGTGTTATTTTGTGACATTTTCTTGAGCTGTCAGTGCAGGAAGACGCTGCGTCTAAAACGAAAGTGAAAGTGTTGAGCAGCAACAAAGAACCACCTCTCATTATAGCTGTTTCCTATTGGTTGAGAAGAAGAAGGCCATTGTCCAATCATCATGTCTACATATAGCGGGAATTTTGTTTTCAAGCGACAGGTAAACAGAGACAGAGAGGGTGAGTTTAGTGATTATAGAGATAATAGTGATTATTACAGTGATTTGACTGTTTAGTTAGTGTGTAGTGAGTGATATTACAGTGTAGTGTAGTGTCTAATATATTAGTTTATTGTTTTATATCAACACAATGAGGCACAAATCATTTGCCTTTCTCTGTATTTGTGATTCATTCTTTTTTGTAAATAGTTGTACAAAATCACCTGATACATTGCTTCCATTTCACTGTAAATAGTTGTGTTTTTTTATTCATCTGTACATAAGTTTTTGAAATATATAGTTTAGATTTGCTATACAAGCAATAAAAATGATTCGTTAAAAATGTTTGTGACTTTTATAGTAAAAAAACTAACTTTTTCCCACTCGAATTTTAGTTTTCATAGTGGTTTTAGATCCACTGTGTTAATACAGTGTCATATTAAAGAAAATACTTCAGTCATATTTGGGAGGTTCTCCTGAAAAAAATGATACCAAACATGCAATGTTTATGGATTTCCTTATATGAAATATAAAGGTAGAATCAAACAATGAAAAAACAGCAAAATCGCCTCAGGCCCAGAGGGTTAGCGTTAGCGTTAGGTATTAGCATTTAACTGGTGTAACTTGTTGAACTGGTTTTATTTATTGAACTGGTTTAACTGGTTTAACTGGTTTAACACACTGGAACTCGAACAGATCCACTTCATGTTCTGACAGTGTTTTAAAGTAGATTTACTGTCCATTATTAACCCATGAAGTGCTGCTGGGGTGCTTACCTCTGATTGGTCGGTCACACTATCAGGGCGGGGCAGCTCGGGGAGCTGAGAGAACCCACGGTCATAGATACACAGGTGGAGGTGTTTGTCCAGCACACGGAAATCATCATAGCTACGTCTCAGCGTCCAGCTACGACCCTGCACAACAACAACATCATAAACAACAACAACAACGTTATCAACAAAAAATCATCTTAACTACGTCTCAGTGTCTCGGGGTATTTCATCAAAGTGTTCTCAGTAGAACCAGACTTATGGTTTAAACCTGGTTCAGCTAAGCCATCTGTGACCACGCCCCCTTTCACATTTCATCAAACTGTTCTCAGCTTCAATCTCTCCAGCTCAGCCAATCAGCTGACAGTGTTTAGATTATTTACACGTCCTCATCAGACCCACTACATCGATCACAGAGTTAATGATTAGAGAGTGACGGAACATGTGTTGTAGCTTTTATGATGAATGAGAAGCCAATAGGAACCAATGCTGAGACCAACAGGAAGTGACATCATCTGTTACTGAGCAGTGAAAATAAATGACAGACACGTTAAAAATAAACAAAAAAAAGACAAACTGTGGTTTGAACATTTTAAAAGTAGTAAAGAGTTAAAGAAGTTATTTAGTCTATTTATCATAGCAAACAACTGATCATGTGATCACACGCTGATCATGTCATTAATAATACGCTACACATTAATCATGTAATAATGATTATATCATCATTTGTATGGATTTAAAATCATATTAAAACATTTACATCATATTCTGTTTAATTTACTTTTAAAAATTTGATTAAACACCCTCTGGTCTGGTCCTGAACAACAACAACAACAACAACAACTGGGTCACATGGTGTAGTGTAAGTTCTACTCGTCATGTGGATTCTGACACGAGTAAAATGTGGGAGGAGTTAATGCAACAAGGCTCCTGATTGGTCAGGTTTTTGATGCTTTTATTTACCAATGAATAATAATGAAATGTGATTGAAAGACAGTTTTATTATTAATTATTATTTATATATTGTGGTAGAACATATTTGTTCCTCTGTAAAGAATCACCTTCACAAACAAGCTTCAATAAACATCCACAGCATGAAGTCAGATCTGATATAAACATGTTATTTTCACTGTCTGATTTAAAGATGAACTCAACTAAAAACCTGCTGAAATCCATTGTGTATAAATTAGTGCTGTTTATTGACGTTTTAGATGTTTAAATGATAAATGTCAGAGTGACTGCCCTCTATGGGTTAAATCAGGTTATTACAATATAATGCTACTATTGGCTGAGAACCAGATTCTGTGACGTCATTGGACCATCGTGTGTCACTATTTGCTCCGCCCCCTCCTATAAAAACTATCACCTGTGGACTCTCCAGTTTGTGGAGTAGGCTGGACTGAGAGAATAGTGAATAGAGAGATATAGTGAGTCGCTAGTTAGCATAGCATAGATTGTTCTTTGGAGATTTTATAGTATATAGTGGGTGTGGCTTAACTGGTCCAGGAGCCCGACTTTGAGGTCACTTATATATATATATATATGACGCTACTATATTTGTTTAATATACTTCTAAATGAAGTTCCAAATATCTTAAAGAGTGGAGTGAGAATCACAGAGAGAATCCTGTTAATTATGAACAAACTTTATGTTTAATATGAATTCTCATAAACTGTGCCTCACAATAATGGGGAACTTGGTGGTGGTGATGTATCGATCATTTCCTGTTTACACTCTACCGCTGCTTGCAGCGCTCTACTACTGTGTTCTGCTAACGCTAATCAAACTTGTTGTCATTGATATTTTAGCCTTGAAAACACTTGTTTTAATTTTTTTACCGTAGAGTTAAACGTACGAAGGTTAAGTAAAAAGCAATATCGCCTCTTATAGGCAGTGTAATCTCCTTTAAACTTCCTTTTGTCCTTAGCTTAGCTTAGCTTAAATTTAGCACCTATGGCTTCTCTCTCCTCCCCTCCGCTCTCCTGCCCGGTGTGTCAGATGTTTAGTTACTCCTCGTCCTCCTTTAGGGACAATGGTAGTTGCATAAAGTGTAGCGTACTGTTAGATATGGAGGCGAGGATCAACAATCTGGAGAAGCGGTTCCGCACCCCTGATACCAAAACCGAAGCTAGCAAGCAGGACCTAGTCGGTGCGGACCGTGCTAGCGCTAGCTTAGCCTCCCCCCCGGCCAGCAATGAGTGGGTCACTGTCCGTGGTAAGCATAGTCGAAGGTCAAAAAGCCGCTCGGGACACCACCATGTTCACGTCTCAAACAGGTTCTCCCCCCTCTGTGAGGACAACACACTCACCGGGGAACAAACTCTGATAATTGGCGACTCCATAGTGAGAAACGTGAAGCTAGCGAAGTCAGCGGGCATCGTGAGGTGCATCCCAGGGGCCAGAGCGGGCGACATAGAATCAAATCTAAAGTTGCTGGCAAAGAGTAACCGTAAGTTTGATAGGATAGTCCTCCATGTCGGCACTAATGACTCCCGACGTCGTCAGTCGGAAGCAACCAAAGTGAACATTGAATCAGTTTGTGCTTATGCTAAAACAATGTCGGACTCCGTAATTTTCTCTGGTCCCTTACCAAATCTGACCAGTGATGACATGTATAGCCTATAGCATGTCATCATTTAACCACTGGCTATCGAGGTGGTGTCCAGAAAACGAGGTGGGCTTCATTGATAATTGGAGATCCTTCTGGGGAAAACCGAACCTGATAGGAAGAGATGGAATCCATCCTACTTTGGAGGGAGCATCTCTACTATCAGAAAACATGGCACATTTATGACATCTCATGAATGAGACCATGTTACAGAGGCGGAGTCCTCCACGCCCCTCTGCGCTTGCCTTAGGACAGTTTCCCTCCCATTGCTATTATGATAGCTGTGTTCATCGCCATGGCAACTGTTGTGATGGTGGTGAATATTATTTTATGGAGACGGTGTCTGTCCCCCGACCCATATTTCACAATGATTTTAACATAAAATCAAATAAAAGAGCTCTTTGCTGGGGGGCGGCTCTAGCTGTTCCGGGGGTTGAGGTCGGTATCGGCCACTTTTTAGGTTTGTCCTGCTATCTGCGGGCTGGCGGGTGGGTGGGTTCTGCGCCTTTGGCTGGGGGCTGCTGCTCCGCATCGGTTGTGTGCCATTGGGGTCCCTCTCTCCTGTGGTGGCGGTCGCTCTTGCGCCGGGGGGGGGCATTGCCCCGTGGCCTGCGCTGTCCGGTGGGGGGGCGGGACCTGGGCAGCTGTCTTTTTGACGTCTGGGGCTGCGCGGTCTTGCTGGGTTGTGGCCTGTTCCTGGGCTGGGGGCTGTGGGGGTGCTCCCCACAGAGGTCTGGCCCGGGGGCTCACCCTTGGGGGTTCCCTGTCCTGTGGTGGTGCCCTTTGGGTCCGGCGGGTCTGGCCGGCTGGCTGGGCCGGTCCTGGCGGGGGTCTGCCGGGGCGGGTGGTACGGGCCACGCCCTGCCATACCTGCGGGTGCGGCCCCGGCTTGGGCGGTGCCCTGTGAGCCGGGCTCTGCGGTGTGGCTGGGCCCTTGGGGGGAAAGGCGATCTGGCGCGCTCTGAGGTGCCTGGTCGGTGCGCCTTGGGGCCGGCTTGCAGCATCCCCTTGGTGCCCTCGGCGACTATGGGCGTGGTTATCGTCCCTGGGGCCGCTGCTCTCGGTGCTGCTTCCGTTCCGGGTCCTTCTGGCCTGGGGTCCGGACCCTGCTGGCTCTGGGCCTACCGGCGGGCGCCCGCCGGCTGCCCGCTCTGCGCGGCTCTGGCCGTCTGCTGGGCGGGGGCCTTGGCTCCTCTGCTGGGGTCTCGGGCGGGGGGCTCTCTGGGCCCTTCCCTCGGGGGGTTGGGCGATTGGGTGTGGGTGGGTGGGGGGGGCTGGATGCTGGCGGGGGGCCTTGGGGTTGGGGTCGGTGGGGGGATGCGCTGGGTGCTCGGCTGCTTGGGGCTTCCTCGGATGTGTGTATGGGGGGCGGTGGCTGCCTCTCGGTCTGGGATCTTGGGGGCATCTGGGGGGTTGCCTGGGGCTCCCTGGCCTCCGCTCTTTCTGCTGGCCTGGCTGCATCTGCGGGCCCAGGGCAGTTCCTGGGCTTGCAGTAGCGTTTTTTTTTTTTTTTTTTTTTTTGCACATATACTGGTATACGATGCACTGGCACGCCTTGGGATGTGGGATAAAACTCATACTGGGCTTAACCTTAGACACGTTAATCCCAAATACCTGCTTCAGGTACTACCACTCACTCATTCCCCCTGTTCACAGCCACCACCATTATAGCTAAGCTTCACACTCGTCACTATACTGGCTTGATTACACAACATAATAAGCACAATTTATTCTACAACCTCACATCTCACCCTCACTGCAAAACAGTCTATTCTTCCCCACCTTTTCTATTTCCTGCCTTGAGTCTCTTCTCCCTGCTCCCTTCCCCCTCCCCCTCCACTTAGGTGTAACACTGCTCTCCCTTTTTATATCCTCCCTATAATAAAAGATTTCTTACCCTTCCTTAGGGAGGGCTGGTGATGGTCACAATTAAGAAATAAAATAAATCAATGTATTTTATTGCAATAACAAAATATGCATTGCTGTCTCATAATGATTGCACTTCCTGTGGTGTTGACCTTTGACAGCATGTGCAGACAAGTAAAAAAATAAAATAAATAAATAAAAGAGCTATCAATTATAAAAATCTGAAAAAAATTAAAATCTCAAATCTAGAAACACCAAAACATAAAAGCATTAGATGTGCTCTATTAAATATTAGATCACTGAGATCCAAATCTCTACTAGTAAATGACCTTATCTCAGAAAATAACTTTGATTTATTCTGTTTAACTGAAACATGGCTGTATCAAGATGAATATGTTAGTTTAAATGAAGCCACTCCTCCCAGTCATTTAAATACTCATATGCCACGAGACATAGGCCGTGGAGGTGGTGTAGCAGCTATTTATCATTCCTCTCTCCTAATCTATCCTAAACCAAAGGCCAGTTACACTTCCTTTGAAAGCCTGGGTCTAAATTTATCTCATACCAAATCAAAAACCTGCCAGCCAGTCTTATTTGTGATAATTTACCGTCCTCCAGGCCCTTATTCTGAATTTCTATCAGAATTCTCTGAGTTTATATCAAACTTAGTCCTCAGTTCTGATAAAATACTGATAGTAGGAGATTTTAATATCCATGTGGACAAAGATAGTGATAGCCTGAGCTCAGCCTTTATGTCCCTAATAGACTCAGTTGGCTTTTTTCAAACTATTAATGAAGCTACTCATCGTTTAAATCATACTCTTGATCTTGTTCTAACATATGGCCTTGATATTAATGAACTAAAAGTCTACCCTGAAAATCCTCTGCTATCAGATCACTTTTTAATATCTTTTAACATTATCCTAGAGGATCTCGCACTGTGCAATAAAATAGTTAGGAGTAGAAATCTGTCCAATAGTGCTGTGGCTAAATTTAAAGAGGCCATTCCTGCTGCCTTAAACTCAGTGCACCATCCAATAAATAACTATGATATTAATTATAACCCCTCTCAACTGGATCTGCTTGTCGATAGCTCTGCTAGTCTACTAAAATCCACCTTGGACTCAATTGCCCCATTGAGGGAAAAAACTATTAAACGTCAGAGGAAAGCTCCGTGGTTTAGCTCTGAAACTCACACACTCAAACAGACAACCCGTAAATTAGAGAGAATGTGGCGCTCCAATAAAACAGAGGAGTCACGAATACTCTGGCAAGAAAGCCATAGTAAATACATGACAGCCTTACGACATAGTCGATCTACATACTACTCCTCACTAATTGAAGAAAATAAAAATAATCCGAGGTACCTTTTCAGCACTGTAGCCAGGCTAACACAAAGTCAGAGCTCTATTGAGCCCATGATTCCTCTAGCCCTCAGCTGTGAGGACTTTATGACATTTTTTAACCATAAAATTCATAAGATTAGAGATAAAATTAGCCACTCCCTGCCTTCACCTGGGCCTGCTGTACCATTAAATGTAAATAGGCCTAACCTAAACTGTTTCACACATATAGGACTTCAGGAACTTAACTCTATTATTTCATCCTCCAAACCATCGACCTGCCTTTCAGATCCGATCCCAACTAAGCTGTTTAAAGAAGTTGTTCCCCTAGTCTGCCCATCTTTGTTGGAGACAATAAATATATCCCTATCAATAGGCTACGTGCCACAGTCCTTTAAAGTAGCTGTAATCAAACCCCTTCTCAAAAAACCTACTCTTGATTCCAGCACTTTAGCAAACTACAGGCCTATATCTAATCTTCCTTTTATTTCAAAGATTCTTGAGAAAGTTGTGGCGGCTCAGCTCTGTGACTTCCTTCAAAACAACAGCCTGTTCGAGGACTTCCAGTCAGGTTTTAGAGCTCAACACAGCACAGAGACTGCTTTAGTTAAAGTAACTAATGATCTACTCTGGGCTTCAGATGAAGGACGACTCTCAGTGCTGGTTTTATTAGATCTTAGTGCAGCTTTTGACACTATAGATCACTATATTCTACTAGAGAGATTAGAGAAATTACTTGGAATCACAGGGACTGCCCTAAACTGGTTTAAGTCCTACCTATCTGATAGGTACCAGTTTGTACACGTGAATAATAAGTCTTCTGTGTACACTAAAGTAAGCTACGGGGTTCCTCAGGGCTCTGTGCTAGGTCCAATCCTCTTCTGTATCTATATGATCCCCCTTGGTAATGTTATGAGAAAATACTCTGTTAACTTTCACTGCTATGCTGATGATACCCAACTGTATGTATCAATGAAGCCAGGTGAGACAAATCAGCTATCTAAACTTGAGGCCTGTCTAAAGGACATTAGGGCCTGGATGGACCAAAATTTTCTTCTTCTCAACTCAGACAAGACTGAGGTCATTGTACTGGGCCCACGACACCTTAGAGAAACCTATGCTAGCCTAACTGCCCTAGATGGCATTACTCTGGCACAAAGCACAACTGTTAGAAACCTTGGGGTTCTATTTGATCAGGATTTATCCTTCAACTCTCACATAAAACAAACTTCAAGAACTGCCTTCTTTCATCTCCGTAACATTGCTAAAATCAGATCTATCCTGTCTCAGAGCGACGCCGAAAAACTAGTCCATGCTTTTGTTACCTCTAGACTGGATTATTGTAATTCTCTTTTAGCAGGCTGCCCGAGCAAGTCGCTTAAGACACTTCAGCTGGTTTCAAAATGCTGCAGCACGTGTACTGACTAAAACTAGGAGAAGAGATCACATTACTCCTGTATTAGCCTCTCTGCATTGGCTTCCCATAAAATATAGAATAGAATTCAAGATTCTTCTTCTCACTTATAAAGCCCTAAATGGACAGGCACCAGTCTATCTCAAGGAGCTTGTAGTGCCATACAATCCCCCCAGAACACTACGCTCTCAAAATGCTGGACTACTCGTTGTTCCATTCATCTCTAAAAGTAGTATAGGAGGAAGAGCTTTCAGTTATCAGGCCCCACTTCTCTGGAACCATCTACCAACCACGGTTCGGGGGGCAGACACCCTCTCTACCTTTAAGGTTAGGCTCAAAACATTCCTCTTTGATAAAGCTTTTAGTTAGGAACCAGCTCATAGCTCATAATTAAGATGCAATAGGCATAGACTGCCGGGGGGGGGGGGGGGGGGGGGGGTCTGGCATGCTTGGTTGGAGAGAGGTTGGAGAGGGCGTTAAGAGAGAGGTCATTTAGGTTAGAGAGGGATCCGAGAGGGTCCCATTCCTCTTTCAAACACTCCCTCTATGTCTGCTTCTTCCCTTGTGTGTTTGCTCCTGTTCTCCTTCTGGCTTTTGTCTTGCAGGTCCGTGGGATCCTCAGTGTGGAGTTACAGAGTCTCAACAACTCTGTCTCCACCCTTTCCTCTGCACACACCCAACACAGCATAACGTGGATGGCTGTTCATCATAGGAATGGGATCCACACAAGGTTCCTGCTGCTTAACAGAAGGTTTTCCTTGCCGCCATGATGAATTCATGTTGGGTGTGGGATACATATGTATGTGTATATACGTATATATGCATATGTGTGTATCCATAAAATGAAGAGTCCGTCCTTAAGACTGCTCTACTGTAAAGTGTCTTGAGATACCATTGGTTATGATTTGGAGCTATACAAATAAAGATTGATTGATTGATTGATTGATTGAATAAGAACACTTTATGGGTTTAACATTAAAGTTTACATCTTTATGTCTTCACTGATGATGGTGTGTGCAAGCTAACATACTGTATAGTCAGTGTAAGAAAACCTCACAGAAAGTGTAGCTGCTATGCTAACAACTAACTGTTCTACTTTCTTTGTTTTCATTCTGTGAAATGTAGTGGAGGAGGAGCTTATTGGTTTCCCTCTGAACAGTGTGTGTGTGTGTGTGTGTGTGTGTGTGTGTGTGTGTCTCTATGTGTGTGTGTGTGTGTCTGTCTGTGTGTGTGTGTGTCTGTGTGTCTCTATGTGTGTGTCTGTGTGTGTCTCTGTGTGTGTGTGTGTCTGTGTGTCTCTGTGTGTGTGTCTGGGTGTGTGTGTCTGTGTGTGTGTGTGTGTGTGTGTGTCTCTATGTGTGTGTCTGTGTCTGTGTGTGTCTCTGTGTGTGTGTGTGTGTGTGTGTGTGTGTGTGTGTGTGTGTGTGTGTGTTGAGCTACTTTCCAGAGTGACCTCAGAAACGCCCTCACTTTTCTTTTTTTAAACAGAACTGATTTAAACTCATTTTTCCGAAGGTGGAGCAGGAGGAAATTCCAAATGCTCGGCCACAGTCTGGAGGACAGCCAATGGAAGATGATCTGAGTCACAGGAGGAGAACCAGGCTCAGTTATTCAGACTTATGTTTCTACTGCTCATAGAGAGTATAGTATGAATATATATATAATGTATAGTATGAATATATATATAATGTATAGTATGAATATATATAATGTATAGTATGAATATATATATAATGTATAGTATGAATATATATAATGTATAGTATGAATATATATATAATGTATAGTATGAATATATATATAATGTATAGTATGAATATATATAATGTATAGTATGAATATATATATAATGTATAGTATGAATATATATAATGTATAGTATGAATATATATAATGTATAGTATGAATATATATAATGTATAGTATGAATATATATATAATGTATAGTATGAATATATATATAATGTATAGTATAATATATATAATGTATAGTATGAATATATATATAATGTATAGTATGAATATATATAATGTATAGTATGAATATATATATAATGTATAGTATGAATATATATATAATGTATAGTATGAATATATATAATGTATAGTATGAATATATATAATGTATAGTATGAATATATAATGTAGAGTATGAATTATATAATGTATAGTATGAATATATAATGTATAGTATGAATATATATAATGTAGAGTATGAATATATATATAATGTATAGTATGAACTATATCTAATGTATAGTATGAATATATATAATGTATAGTATGAATATATATAATGTATAGTATGAATATATATAATGTATAGTATGAATATATATATATAATGTATAGTATGAATATATATAATGTGCAGTATGAATATATATAATGTATAGTATGAATATATATAATGTACAGTATGAATATATATAATGTATAGTATGATATATATAATGTATAGTATGAATATATATAATGTATAGTATGAATATATATAATGTATAGTATGAATATATATAATGTAGAGTATGAATATATATATAATGTAGAGTATGAATATATATATAATGTATAGTATGAATATATATAATGTATAGTATGAATATATATATAATGTATAGTATGAATATATATATAATGTATAGTATGAATATATATAATGTAGAGTATGAATATATATAATGTAGAGTATGAATATATATATAATGTATAGTATGAATATATATATAATGTATAGTATGAATATATATAATGTATAGTATGAATATATATAATGTATAGTATGAATATATATATAATGTATAGTATGAATATATATAATGTAGAGTATGAATATATATATAATGTATAGTATGAATATATATATAATGTATAGTATGAATATATATATAATGTATAGTATGAATATATATAATGTATAGTATGAATATATATAATGTATAGTATGAATATATATAATGTATAGTATGAATATATATAATGTATAGTATGAATATATATAATGTAGAGTATGAATATATATATAATGTAGAGTATGAATATATATATAATGTATAGTATGAATATATATAATGTATATAATATATCTATAATGTATAGTATGAATATATATATAATGTATAGTATGAATATATATAATGTATAGTATGAATATATATAATGTATTAGTATGAATATATATAATGTATAGTATGACTATATATAATGTAGAGTATGAATATATATATAATGTATAGTATGAATATATATATAATGTATAGTATGAATATATATAATGTATAGTATGAATATATATAATGTATAGTATGAATATATATATAATGTATAGTATGAATATATATAATGTATAGTATGAATATATATAATGTATAGTATGAATATATATAATGTAGAGTATGAATATATATATAATGTATAGTATGAATATATATAATGTATAGTATGAATATATATAATGTATAGTATGAATATATATATAATGTATAGTATGAATATATATAATGTATAGTATGAATATATATAATGTATAGTATGAATATATATAATGTATAGTATGAATATATATAATGTATAGTATGAATATATATAATGTATAGTATGAATATATATAATGTATAGTATGAATATATATAATGTATAGTATGAATATATATATAATGTATAGTATGAATATATATAATGTAGTATACTATAATAGTCCTTTAACCAGTTTGATGCTTAAAGTCTAGTTTTTATCAGGTTAGTGTAAACGTAGCTGATCAGTGAGTAAAGCTACGAGTATAGCATTACAGAGCTGTACCCTGTTAGTTAGTTGTTAGCTAAGTGTTAGCTGTTAGTTAGCTGCTAGCTAGCTATTAGCGAATGATATAATATAATTAACATTAATGGTATTAATACTAATGATATTATTATATAAACTTGTAATATTTTACTGGTGGTGTCTTAGTGTTTTCTGTCTTTACTGTAAAGCACTTTGCTATGCTGCTGATGTTTAATGTGCTATATAAATAAAGCTGACATTGCATTATTTTATTTACTGTAGTTTAGATGTAGCTGTTATTTATTCAATCACTCTGATGTGTTCAGTTCATTCACATGCACTCATGGTACGTGTACGTGTGTTAAACATAACGTGTTAGATCTTACCTGACAGTAGATATGGACCAAATAAACCAGATCCTTAGATTCACAACTGGTTCTGTTCACATCACTGTGGTCATCACCTAGAGACAGCTGGAACACACACACACACACACACAACACACACACACACACCCACCTCACACACACACACACAACACACACACACACAAACAACTCACACACACACACACAATAAACACACACGCACACACACACACACACACAATAAACCAATCTCAATCTGAAAGACCAACAACACAAACACACTGCAGTGTGAACATCCCACACATCATTAATCCATGAGTGTGTGTGTGTGTGTGTGTGTGTGTGTGTGTGTGTGTGTTCTAGTGTTGTGTTCAAGACCACACTATCCTAGACCAAGACAAGATCATTATTTAGTTTAAAAAGCCTTTAACAGGTTATTTTTATTAATTCACTTAGTTGATATAGTTTAATTTAGTTACTGTAATATAACTAGAATATTCATTAACAAAGGTTTCCAACTGTAACTGTAAATGTGAAACTTTCTGAAATAAAACTACAAACTAGTTGTCATCAGTGTAAAAAACATAGATCTACAGGTAGATGTGAAACTAAATAAAACAAACCCTGGAACAGTCATGTCAACTCTGTGGTGATGACACACTAGTGACGACATAATCCAAGATGGCGGCGGCCTGGACTACAGCTGATATTATGTAATAAAGCCTTAAAAGACATGAATATAATGAAAAGAGTGAATGGACAGAGACATAAACATGTAGACTTATTAAACACACACAGACTTATTAAACACACACAGACTTATTAAACACACACTGACTTATTAAACACACACAGACTTATTAAACACACACAGACTTATTAAACACACAGACTTATTAACACACACAGACTTATTAAACACACAGACTTATTAAACACACACAGACTTATTAAACACACACAGACTTATTAAACACACACAGACTTATTAAACACACACTGACTTATTAAACACACACAGACTTATTAAACACACACAGACTTATTAAACACACACAGACTTATTAAACACACACAGACTTATTAAACACACACAGACTAATTAAACACACACTGACTTATTAAACACACACAGACTTATTAAACACACACACAGACTTATTAAACACACACAGACTTATTAAACACACACAGACTAATTAAACACACACTGACTTATTAAACACACACAGACTTATTAAACACACACAGACTTATTAAACACACACAGACTAATTAAACACACACAGACTTATTAAACACACAGACTTATTAAACACACACAGACTTATTAAACACACACAGACTTATTAAACACACACAGACTTATTAAACAATCATCATAGAACCATTAACATCTGCTTTATGAGAACAATCATCATAGAACCATTAACATCTGCTTTATGAGAACAATCATCATAGAACCATTAACATCTGCTTTATGAGAACAATCATCATAGAACCATTAACATCTGCTTTATGAGAACAATCATCATAGAACCATTAACATCTGCTTTATGAGAACAATCATCATAAAACCATTAACATCTGCTTTATGAGAACAATCATCATAGAACCATTAACATCTGCTTTATGAGAACAATCATCATAGAACCATTAACATCTGCTTTATGAGAACAATCATCATAGAACCATTAACATCTGCTTTATGAGAACAATCATCATAGAACCATTAACATCTGCTTTATGAGAACAATCATCATAAAACCATTAACATCTGCTTTATGAGAACAATCATCATAGAACCATTAACATCTGCTTTATGAGAACAATCATCATAAAACCATTAACATCTGCTTTATGAGAACAATCATCATAAAACCATTAACATCTGCTTTATGAGAACAATCATCATAGAACCATTAACATCTGCTTTATGAGAACAATCATCATAAAACCATTAACATCTGCTTTATGAGAACAATCATCATAGAACCATTAACATCTGCTTTATGAGAACAATCATCATAAAACCATTAACATCTGCTTTATGAGAACAATCATCATAAAACCATTAACATCTGCTTTATGAGAACAATCATCATAGAACCATTAACATCTGCTTTATGAGAACAATCATCATAGAACCATTAACATCTGCTTTATGAGAACAATCATCATAAAACCATTAACATCTGCTTTATGAGAACAATCATCATAGAACCACTAACATCTGCTTTATGAGAACAATCATCATAAAACCATTAACATCTGCTTTATGAGAACAATCATCATAAAACCATTAACATCTGCTTTATGAGAACAATCATCATAAAACCATTAACATCTGCTTTATGAGAACAATCATCATAGAACCATTAACATCTGCTTTATGAGAACAATCATCATAGAACCATTAACATCTGCTTTATGAGAACAATCATCATAGAACCACTAACATCTGCTTTATGAGAACAATCACTACACATGTGATCAGTTATTGACTGAGGAGAACACGTCACCTTCACTTTCAGAACAAAGGAGAACAACAGAGCAGATGTAAACCATCATTAGAACTCCTTCCATCAGATGTAGTGTCTACTGAGCGTGCTCCAACACTCAGAGGTCACATGATCCACGTCCACTGAGCTCAGCTCACCTCACAGAGAAGAACAGAGAAGGTTCCACAAGCTGCTGATGATTCTTCAACATCTGCTCCATCTATGATGTCCCATAATCCTCATCATCATCACTTATAGAATAAACCCACAGCCCCTCTACTGTGATTGGACCATCATCATCATCACAATGAGTGGGTTAGAGGTGGTCTGTACCAGAAAAACAGCTGTGCTCCTTTCCCCCCCCCCCCCCCCACCATTGGCTGTAGGACTAAGCGTCTGGAGGGAAAAAACAGGAGGAGGAGCTCTGTGTGAAAACACTGAGGAAACCTGAAGCTCCTCCCACCCCAGAACATTTAAAGACACACACACGCGCACACACGGGTTGGATGGACAAACCTGTGCTCACACTGAGTATAAACCATGTTCCACTTGTGTCTGCTACTGAATATAAACATTAACCTGAATATAAACCAATAATCTACTGAACATAAACAATAATCTACTGAATATAAACATTAACCTGAATATAAACCAATAATCTACTGAACATAAACAATAATCTACTGAATATAAACATTAACCTGAATATAAACCAATAATCTACTGAACATAAACAATAATCTACTGAATATAAACATTAACCTGAATATAAACCAATAATCTACTGAACATAAACAATAATCTACTGAATATAAACATTAACCTGAATATAAACCAATAATCTACTGAACATAAACAATAATCTACTGAATATAAACATTAACCTGAATATAAACCAATAATCTACTGAACATAAACAATAATCTACTGAATATAAACATTAACCTGAATATAAACCAATAATCTACTGAACATAAACAATAATCTACTGAATATAAACATTAACCTGAATATAAACCAATAATCTACTGAACATAAACAATAATCTACTGAATATAAACATTAACCTGAATATAAACCAATAATCTACAAATGAGACGCACAAACATTCACACATTAATAGTTAATAGCAGTGATCTCCCAAAAATAAAAGTAGCAGGTTAAAAAAAAAGTGGAATGATAAATCTAACAGTGATAAATCTAACGGTGATAAATCTAACGGTGATAAATCTAACGGTGATAAATCTAACGGTGATAAATCTAACGGTGATAAATCTAACGGTGATAAATCTAACGGTGATAAATCTAACGGTGATAAATCTAACGGTGATAAATCTAACGGTGATAAATCTAACGGTGATAAATCACTGCAGCAACGCTGTGTGACAACTCGGGGAAAACTCTCTGGAAAATTGTGCTAAAATGATGCTTTATGGTGATTTTTGGTGCATTATATTAGTGTAATTGTGGCTTTTTTTTGTCTAATTTGTAACACTTTTGAGTTTTTATTTTCATGATGCATTTACAAGTTGAAATCTAAAAAAATCTGTTTTGTTAGGAAACAGATTATTTTAGGAATAAAAAATAAAAAAAGTCAATAAAAAATGAAAAATTGCCTATTTCATTGAGAAAAAGAAATAAAGGCAAAAATCGAAATAAAAAACAAAAAATGATTTCAGTGAAAAAAAAATAAAAAAAATAATTTCTAAAAAAGATTAGGACACTACTGAGGAATTGTTGTCATGATGTTGAAAAAAATGTCAAAGTCTGAAATTGAAAAATAAAATTGAGCAGCACTTCCCCCTACATTTGTGATTTTGGTAATATTCTTTCTTCCCTGTGTTATAATTCCCAGTATTGATGTGACGTTTGGGTGACATCACTGATTATTCATCTTCTTACTGCCAATACCAGACTTTTCCGTGATTCAGAAGGTGATTTGATCTGCAGATGGGAGAGTCTGAGGCGTGTGCTTGGTGGCGAATGAGATGAACTCTCACCAGACTTTAAGATTTAGAAAATCACAAAAGTGCTTAAAGTGTTGAAAACTTTAATCTTTCATGGATTTTAAGGACTCTTTTGGTTCGAAAGGGGTACGGAATCATGTTTAAGAGTAGGAGGTGAGAGGAAAAAAAATACAAAAATAATAATAATAATAATAAAATAATGATAATAATAATAATATATTTAGTAGAAGGCTGCCAGAAAGCAAGTAGCCAGAGATTCTGGCCGCCTACGCTTCTGGACATCACTGTAATAATAATCCATATTTTGAATGTGACACAATAAAGTCTGATCAGACAGAAACTGTATGGATTATTAGACACTAGACACAGCTATAGCTGAGTGCTGCCACCTGCTGGTCATCCTTCATCATGTCTATGAGGGGATTTTAAATCACAAAATCACCACCAACGGGCACTGGGGTCTGTTCCATAAAGGAGGTTCATCAAACTCTGAGTTTATCCATAAACTCTGGGTCAACATACCCCACCATGTAAACTCTGGGTATCTGATTCCATTACAACTGGTATGAAGTGGGTTAATCAACCCTGAGTAAAAGCCATCATCAATGGAGCAAAGATAACACTCTCTACCATGGCAACCACCTGGATAGGTGGTTGCCATGGTAGAGAGTGATTTATTCACCCTGATGGGTGAAATAATCAGGTGTTTATAGAGCTATATGAGCCTGTTCTAAAGGTGCATTCACACTGAATGTGACTTCAGTGACTATAGTCGCCCGCACTTGAAAACCCTCGGCCTGACATTTGAAAAATCCTCAAAATACCAATGTTTTGGGGGACTTCCGGTCGCGTGTGGGTGAAGATGTGAGAGCTCGGCTCCAGACTGGACTTCCACTTATCACCCTTTAAATCAGATTTTGTGTTTAAGTGTCTCTCAGCACATTCCAATGTCAGGGGGAGACGAAAAGGGCTGCAACATGGCGTTGAGGAACAAGAGGAGAAACACGGATATTGAAGATGTGACTAGCACTGACAAGGCTATGCTAGCAGAAACGGCCTTGTTAGCTTTTATTCGGGACACCATAAACGAGACCATGACCAAAGCAATGTCAGAACTGGAAAACAAGATTTTTAAACAGCTATCGGAGTTTTAGTTTATGTTTCAACAGGATGTTAAATGAGATGAGAACAGACATTAACCGGAGGATAGAGGAGGCCGTGTGGAAAATAGAGACGGTGTCACGCCGACTGGACAAAGCCGAAATGAGCATTGAGGAGGTGGAATCACTCAGCACGGAGATCAAATAGGCTTCACCAATTTCCACTGGATGCGGCTCAGCTAGGTTACGTCACCGCCGCGTCACCAGAGCTGATAGGTTTCCACTTTAGTCTATGTGTTCATTTCCACCAGGTCCACTGTGGTGTGTGTCTGCTCCTTCATAGATGTGGTATCCAGTGTCCTCCACCAGATATACACAGGACTTCTATTTCTGGTGGAGCACGACGCATCAATCAGCACAGAGCAAATGAAGCTAAACAGGAAATTAAGCACGTACTCCGCAATAAAATGTCGGGTTACTTTTCAAAATAATACACTTCAGATTATATTTCAAGTAACTTCATCACCAAGATGTAATAATGTGTAAAAATAAAATCACATTCACTATATTGTTTCCTCTCATACTGTAACTCACTGTAAACTGCAGCAACTTTGATTTAGTTCATGTTTTACTGGTTTTACAGTTTTATCTCTTCTCTGTTGATAAAAAATGTGTTTATGACAAATCCAGAGTCCAACCTTCTTGTTCTCCTTCGTTAGGAACACTGACCTGTTTATTGTTGCGTTCTCATGCGATTATATAAATATCGTGAGAACTGATCTGTCTCGTGACGTCACAGTCCTTCAACCAAAGAGCACCACAGAGACGGCCCCTCCGACATCCACCGTTGTAAGACTTCTGAACGACACAACTAAAGAAATGATCATCAGAGCGGCATTTAAAACGGTGGAAGGGAAACGGATATTTTTTTACCATGACTACGCGACGCAGTGATGGATAAACGTAGAGCATACCTGCCAATCAAAAGGCTCTGAAGGCGGAGGGGCGAGCATCAGATTCCATACACCGATGACCCGGATGCGTGTATTCCTGGACTCAGGGACGGTCACGTACGAGAGCGCAGACCAGTCCGCTCAGGATTTAAGATCCAAAGGATTCACGATACCGCCGGGACCCGAGGGCAATCCGAGAGGAGCGACGCAGGATTGTTATAAAAAACCTAAAGCAGCATAACCTTAGTAATGATGTGAACATGTCTGTGGTAGGGCTCTATAAAGTTAGGGTTAGAGTTAATGGAATCATTGACGGAATCACAAAATCAGCATGAAACGCCATCATCGTGGGGCAAAGAATGTTTTTTATGGGGAAATGTTTCCAGGGACCACTTATTAGTAGCCCCGCCCTCCCTCCTCCTGTCCTGGCTGCATTAAACTCATTCACCACAAACACCGTCTAAAACAACACAAATCATCACTGACTCATAAACACAGAACCACCAGTGCCTGTTTAACTTTGCTGTGCCTGTGAAGCTCCGCCCGTTTTTTGTGTAGCACAGCGGCGCTCTGTGAGAATGTGATCAGCTTTAATCATCTTCACCTGCTCAGTGATCGATCTGTTATGTCTGACTAACTTAGGGTGTACTCACTGTGAGGTAGTGTGGCTTTCAGTGGCTATTCAAAGTGAATGAAGAGACATCTCAGGCAGGAAGTTGCAAAATCTGTGTCCATTTTATTTACAGTGCCTCCCAAACATCTACAGAATGCTGGTACCATGATGTGTCTTCCTCCAAAGATCAAGCACAAATGGACCAACCCTGAACAAAGCACACACCTGCCTTTTATTCTCAGGCCCACCCATTGGCCCATCCCCTTACTGGGCGTAGCTCCTGGTGAGGTCACCAATGACCTCACCAGTCTGGAGTATAAAACCAGGAAATGTTGATAGCACTCCCCTTTTAGGTGCCACATGGAGCAGGTAAGGATGAATGTAGTTTAGTAAATGTGTATGTGGAACAGAGTGTGTGCTGTTCAACTACAGGGACAAGTGGAGTTTAAGACTCACTTCGTCACACTCACACTGGTAACCAGGGCCGTTCCTAACCAGCTCTGTACATGTGTGAAACCATGGGGGGCCATTGTCTGGTCTGCGTAGGTGTGAACTGCACCACAGGGGGGTTAACGGCCCGATGGTCCTGCTAGAAGAGGTGGTCCAAACACCATGCTAGACTGGCATGGTTGGCCGCGCATGCGCACGCACAACTCGACTCGACCCCCGCGCAAAATGTGATGACGTTGGTACCACGCGACGCTTTACGGCACATAAACATCCACATTCCACAATGATAGCGGTGTCAGAAGTGGTCGTTAGCTGATATATATGAACAACACCACAGAGAACTCATGGAGGAAGAGGACAACATGACCATCAGGACTTCTCTTTGTTCAGCCAACAGCGGGACAGTAACGGAGTGTAGCAGCTCATCATCAGGTCTGTCCGGGTATTTCCGAGGGTATAAATATACATATAAACACATATTACTGGTATATTAACCCATAGAAACCAGAAAATATGGAAATGGTACATTGTACTGCTGCTAATGTATAAAGGGAATAAAGATGGTGGATTTGCTCGAAGTGTTGGACCTGGTAAACGTAATAGAGAATAGAAAAATCTAAAGAGATTGAAAAATATGACCAAAACAGAATATAAAGATATTCACGGAGCACCTGAAGAGACTAATTTGATTTTTTCTGTACTTCTAAACAATCTAAATATACAACAAAATGCATTTAAGGGCTAAAAAAGTGGATTTAACATGATATGTCCTCTTTAAGTGGTAAGTGGTAAATGGACATGATTTATATAGAGTTTTATCACCACTGTAACAGTCTCTAAGCTTTACATATCAGCTCATTCACCAGTGGGACAGGACTGACATGCAAGGCACTAGTCGACCACTGGGAGAAACTTAGGGTTCAGTGTCTTGCCCAAGGACACTTCGACACATAGTCAGGTACTGGGATCGAACCCCCAACCTCTTGATCAGAAGACGACCCTCTACCACCTGAGCCACGGATTTTATCCCTTAAATACATAAACAAGATTTTAAGCTAATTTTAAACTATTTTCCTCTTCTCATATAAACATTAACTCAGTAAATGAATTATAAAATGATGAGTTGACATTTTAACAGTCCAGTTATTATGAGCTCACCAGTAGCTCTTTGGTTTCACTCCTGTTCCCGTACATATTGTTAGTGAACGTTTCAGATGTTCTCAGCTCCGTTGTTCACAGCCAGAGGTCGTTTATAGGGCGACTTTCTCATCATGTGATTGGCTCACCTGTTGAGGTGCACCACGGAGAATCATGTACGCACACGGAGCAGTATGAGCGACACATGTACCCAGCGTTACGCGCTAGGAGAACTCACAGATCACCTCAACAGTACGGTTATCATAAAATCCCACGGTCGCACACCTTTAGGAACCACTGCTTTACAGGATCACAATGAGTAAAGGCTGGTCTAATGTGATACAGTGTGAAATAAACACTAAGATTATCATCATCATCAGTGTCAGATCAATGCTTGTTATAAACGTGTAATAAACAAAGATCAACTTTACCTGAATAGAACCAAAGTCCACGTTCTCATAGTGGAAGTGAGCACACTCTGCTAGTTTAGGGAAGTGACCTTTAGTGAAGGATAGCCTGGAATCATAACACACACACACACACACACACACACACAGTTAAACTCTATCAGTTGTGAGTGTTGAAGCACTGAGAGATGTTTGAGGAAACACTGCACAAAGGGTTAAACAAAGTCCAAATGTAGTTATTGTGCTGCTAGTGATTAATAAAAGGGTCTTTGTGGCTTTGACACATTATTGTTTTTATTGTAAAACTATTGATAAAAAATAAATGGTTTATATCACCTATTGTCATTTAGAGTAAAAATATAGAAATATTGACAAATAAATGTATTTTGTCAAAATTCTTGTTGTTTTCATTTGTAATTTGTGGTTGATTAAAACTATCATTAGGAGGACACAGTGCAGGTATGGAGGTGATGACATCATTCTGAAGGTAGAAATCAACGTTAAAACAGGACAAAGTCATGTTAAAAAAGGACAATTTTTTTATTTACCAGAACACATCAGGTCATTAAAGTCTCACTGTTATTTTATGAAACTTGGCAGCTCTGGAGACTATAAATATGAATATTATTTTTTTAATACATAAAATATGCTGTTTTTAAAGGTGTGCCCTGACTTTTGCACACAACTTTATATATATATATACAGTATATATATATATACAGTATATATATATATATATATATATATATAAACATGAAATAATGTGTGTGTACTCACTTCTTAACGTTCTTCACCTTCATGCTCGCTGTGCTGCTGCTACAGGAGCGACTCAGAGGCTCCGCCCTCAGCTCAGGGAGCTCAGCACTTCTAGCCTAGAAAACAAACAAACATTTCCTCTAAAAACTACACACACACGTCTGCCTCATCAATGCTAATGCTAATGCTAAGCTGTGGTGTTTGTTAGCCTGCTCTGCAGGGGTCACTGTATATCAGTCTGTTTAGAATCAACTACACCAGGGTTTCTCAAATAGGGTATGTGTACCCCTAGGAGTACGCCATGACACCACAGGGGGTACCTGAGAAAGAGGGAAATGAACAATCAAATTAAAATATAAAAAATATGGGGTTTTATAATGTGTATTTTTAGTTTAAAATAATAATCATTATAATGATGATGTAAAACAAATAGGGAGGAGTTTGATCTCCAGTGGGCCACAGATTTTATGATGAAAAATGAGTCATTTCAACATCATTGTTCTCTAGTTTACACTTCATACATATATTTTTAGGGATGTAACGATTCACTCAACTCATACCATTCAATTCACAATTTTACAAAGACTGTAGACAAATGACTGAAAAACTATTATTTTTTCTTCAAAAATAAAAAAACTTATTTTCTTTTATCTTTCAATGTCAAAAGAATCCCTTGATAAACTATGCAAAGTAATGCAATTTAATTAAAAATAAATCCTGAAATAAAAAAAACAATACAAATGAAGAAGAAGCCTATTCATTTAAATTCTGGCTCTACAGTAAACTACGCTAAACTACATAATAGTTCTTTTTCTTTTTAAAAGTGAAACTGAACATTTATTTTGTGCCTTAATAATTGGACTTTAAAACAGGATTTCACATGTTCTTTATTTCTCACCTCTTTCATTTTGTCTTGGAGAAGCCAACATGCTTCCACACTTCTGATTTAAAACACGGTGGTGCGTCCTGAATTTCAAATTCTCTGTTGTTAAAAAAGTACTGCGATTCAATTTCAGAGTACTGATGTGAACCGTGACACCTTTAAATCAATTTTTAACTGCCTCATGATTAATATTTACATTTACTAGATTGTGTGACCAATTTAGATTTAATTAAGGGAAATATTATGTAATAATTTGAGGAAAATTAAAGGATTTTGTAGGAATTTTGAGTTTTTTTCAACAGTTTAACATTAAAAATGATGTGATAAAAGCAAGAGTCTCTGGTCTTCGGAGAGAAAGGACGTGTGTTCACTCGCTCCAATAACACGACATTGTGAGATTAACAGCTTACAGCTGCAGCTAGACAGCCTGAGAAATAAAACTTGGGCCCAAGACGAAAAGAAAAATGGTTAAAAAACCGCCTGCAGGCCATACACAACCTGATCCGGGTTTGGAGGAGGTCAAGGAGATGATACAAAACCTCAAAAACGATCTATCTGCACGAATCACAGCCGAGATAAAGTCGTTGGAAAAGACGCTGGAAAGATCACGGGAAAGCCTTCAAAGTGAAGTAAAGGTACTGGAACAACAGAATGTAAAGAATGCTGAAGAGCTAAAACTGCTAAACGCGAGGGTTGAAGAGCTGGAACAAAAGGAAAGAGAGAAAGATGTCATCATTACAGGCCTAAAGATAAAACCCAGGTTGAGACAGACAACGGAAGCGAGTGACGAAGACACAAAATCGATTGAACAACAGGTCATTGATTACCTGGAGTCAAAGGACATTGTCCTGAACCCTAACAACATCAACTCCTGCCAAAGCGTAATGACAAGAGCTGTAAAAATCACCTTCACGAATGTGAAATTTAAAGGACAACTATTGAAGCAAGGCAAGAAACTGAAGGAAACAAAGGTTTTCATGAATGAACACCTGACAAAACAAAACCCAAGCATCGCATGGAAGGCACGCCAAATAAAAAAAGGAGGAAAAATTCTCAAGACGTGGACAAGAAACTGCAGGATTTATATCACACCACTGGGAGAAGAGAACAGAAAACCAATCCTCATCAAAACGATGGAAGACTTGGGAAAATACGAAGGTTCCACCTAAACAACAACATTACTAATGGTAATCATGGACATGGACCCAGATCAATATAAACACTGGAAACAAGACTCAGACTGTGATTACTTTTCGGACACTGAATTCAATGTGGCACTGTCAGAAACTTGGTTAAATGAACAAAAAGGTATGAACTTTACAATAAAAGGCATTATACATAAAAGATAACAATGAAATGGAGAATGTGTAACAGTAAAAATAACAAGACCAAAGGGAGAGAACATATTAATCTGTTGTTTGTCTCCTGATTGACAACATCCACCCAGAAACACACGCAAACACATGCAAAAAATAAATAAATAAATAAATAAAAATACATTATATAAAAAATATCTTAAAGACAAAACATTGAAAACAGAACTACATCCTATGGAAATGACAACAAATACTACAAACCAAATCACTGAAGATCATCTATTCTTCCCTTATTGGGTCACATTTAAATTACTGCTCAGAAATCTGGGGAAACACCTACAAAACGCATCTTGAATCTTTATTTAAACTTACAAAAAAAAAAAAGCAAATAGAATTCTATTTAAACCACCACACAACACACACACAAACAAACTAATTGAAAAGGCCAAATACCTAAAACTGCAAGAAATAATACACTACAACACACAAATTCTCGCATTTAGGGCCTCACTTAAAACACTCCCATATCAAATACAAAAACGTTTCACATACAAACACACTGCTTATAAACTAAGACATAGTAATGTGTTTATACGAGAAAGGGTTAAATCTAACACTGGAAAACACAGCACTGTCAATAGCTATTAACAGCTAGAATAACCTTGATGCAGAGACAAAACAAGGAACTTCGAAAGACGATGAAGTTTTCTTTTGAACTGGAGGAACGTAAACAAAGTCGGGGAAAGAAATCTGCAGGGAACAAGGACGACACGAACAACGATGGAGAGGAGGAATGAAAGAAGACAACACTGACTACAGATGAGAATACATCCTACATAAAAAAGGACAAAAAAATAAATAAATAAATAAAATTGTGTTCAGAACAACCTAAGACTGTTTGACCAGAGAGACAAGCTTTGATGTAAATTTTCTGTGTACAAAACAGGGGACGGGACTTGGATAAGCAAACTGCTTCTCTCGTCTCCTTTTTCGGCATGGACAAAAAAAAAAAAAAAAAAAAAAAAAAAAAGGAATAGCAAAGCTTCTGTGAATGCAACCATGTCGGAAATAAACTGAATAAATAAATAAATAAATAAGAGGAACACTGTGAGAACCTGTAAATATTGTTTCATTTACTTTCTCCTGAGGGATGAATGGGATGCTCCAAAGATCCAGATTTGGTCGATAGGCCATGGGTCAGACACATGACCTAGGGCTTCATTGAACAATGCAAAGGTGACCCAGACTTCCCTACATTTCTCCACTAGCATTACATCATTCACCAGCAGGAGAAATGTGCTAAAGTGACCAGCTTTGATCATGTGATGACTCCCGTGCTATTGGAGGAGTTGTCCACTAAATACTGTTACTACACACAGAAATCGATGACTCAACTGGGGACAAATTCTGTAGCGTTTTTTGTGAAATCAAAGAGTTCGTGCATCCAAGGAGGACGACGCATCGAACCGTGAGCTTCAAGGTAAGACTGTCGCTCACATGATTAGTGCAGTAAAGGCTTTTAATGCTCAGATGAACATTTTCTCTACATTTACAGAGACTTTCTCTCTGAGCAGAAAGTGTTGGATGATGATGTTTGTGCATCTGCAGCTTTGGATAAAGCTGTAGAAAAGTCCTCAGTCATAAACAAACTAGACTGGAATTTAAAGACAGGTTTTGTGACTTTGATCAACTTGAGCCATGTGTGTCCTTTGATACAAATCCCTTCATGTAAGTGGACATAACGTCCTCAGTGCTTTGTTCAACCTGGACACTAGACAGGTGGAGATAGAAGTCCTAACGTAAGCTCGTCAGTCTGTACCACAGATATTTACAGTTGTGTATACACTGCAGCTATGAACATTTAGTGCTTTTTTTGTTCAACTTATTAATACTAATCAGCCTTTTGAACATGAACTTCATAAAGAACAAACACAGAACACGCCTGACTGATGCACATTTACAAAACTCACTCAGAGCTAGTGTCAGATTATTCATCAGATACAATAACACACTGAGCAGAATACACTAACATACTGTACATTCTACTAAACATGTTCAGAAAGGACTTTAGAACTTGTGTTGACAACATGAATGATGTGTTAAAAGTGATTATTTGTTCCTCCTCAGTGTCAGATATCAGAACCAGCTCATTGTTCTAGATGTTCCTGCTGTCCTCTAAGTACACGACGTTGATCATGTGATTCTCAGATATCAAATATTGATCAAACAACAGCAAATCAATATTCATCATTTCTGATCAACAGGACTCCAACATGGGCTCTCCTCTCCATGTTACCATGGAGACGACCTCATTTCTACAGGAAGGAACACACGGAGGAGGAGGATAGCACCAGCTAGAGAAAGTTAAATAGAATATTCAAATGATTTCAGCTCTTCCTGTACTGTATGTCTATTTCTGTGATAGTATGTATTGTTTTTTAATTGTGCAAAATAGATAAATACAAATAAATAAATAAAAACTATTTAAAAAAACAAAACCACGTCTAAAACAGGTCAAAAATACTAAAAGGAGAAAGAAAGAAAGGAGAGCTGACATGACTACTGGTGGTTATGTAACCGTGTCTGAATAGTCCCTCCACTAGCGGAACAAATCACAACCGAACTGGGGGCGGGGCTAATGACCGGGCCCTTTAAACCCATTTAAAAATACACACGCCCACAACCCTAACCCTGGCTTCCAAGCATCACAGAGAGCGACTATGTCATTATGAAGTAAAATAAAACAATAGAACAACATTAGGACGTTAGGACGTTACTAACACATTAAAACATCTCAATGATATTATTTTAACCATTTCACCTCAGAGCCTGTATCAGTAGATATAGAGTTTATTTACACTAACACAGTGACACACATGTTCACTATCACTATTTAATATGAACTATTATAGACATATTCACCACTGTATGAACTATTATAGACATATTCACCACTATATGAACTACTATAGACACATTCACCACTGTATGAACTACTATAGACACATTCACTATCACTATATAAACTACTATAGACATATTCACCACTATATGAACTACTATAGACATATTCACCACTATATGAACTACTATAGACATACTCACCACTATATGAACTACTATAGACACATTCACCACTATATGAACTACTATAGACATATTCACCACTATATGAACTACTATAGACATGTTCACTATCACTATTTAATATGAACTACTATAGACATACTCACCACTATATGAACTACGATAGACATACTCACTACTATATAAACTACTATAGACATATTCACCACTATATGAACTACTATAGACATGTTCACTATCACTATTTAATATGAACTACTATAGACATACTCACCACTATATGAACTACGATAGACATACTCACTACTATATAAACTACTATAGACATATTCACCACTATATGAACTACTATAGACATGTTCACTATCACTATTTAATATGAACTACTATAGACATACTCACCACTATATGAACTACTATAGACATATTCACCACTATATAAACTACTATAGACATACTCACCACTATATGAACTACTATAGACATACTCACCACTGTATGAACTACTATAGACATATTCACTACTATATGAACTACTATAGACATACTCACCACTATATGAACTACTATAGACATACTCACCACTGTATGAACTACTATAGACATATTCACTATCACTATTTAATATGAACTACTATAGACATACTCACCACTATATGAACTACTATAGACATATTCACCACTATATGAACTACTATAGACATATTCACCACTATATGAACTACTATAGACATATTCACCACTATATGAACTACTATAGACATATTCACCACTATATGAACTACTATAGACATATTCACCACTGTATGAACTACTATAGACATATTCACCACTATATGAACTACTATAGACATACTCACCACTATATGAACTACTATAGACATACTCACCACTATATGAACTACTATAGACATATTCACCACTATATGAACTACTATAGACATATTCACCACTATATGAACTACTATAGACATATTCACCACTATATGAACTACTATAGACATATTCACCACTATATGAACTACTATAGACATATTCACCACTATATGAACTACTATAGACATATTCACCACTGTATGAACTACTATAGACATATTCACCACTGTATGAACTACTATAGACATACTCACCACTGTATGAACTACTATAGACATATTCACCACTATATGAACTACTATAGACATACTCACCACTATATGAACTACTATAGACATATTCACCACTATATGAACTACTATAGACATACTCACCACTATATGAACTACTATAGACATACTCACCACTATATGAACTACTATAGACATACTCACCACTATATGAACTACTATAGACATACTCACCACTATATGAACTACTATAGACATACTCACCACTGTATGAACTACTATAGACATATTCACCACTATATGAACTACTATAGACATATTCACCACTATATAAACTACTATAGACATATTCACCACTATATGAACTACTATAGACATATTCACTATCACTATTTAATATGAACTACTATAGACATATTCACCACTGTATGAACTACTATAGACATACTCACCACTATATGAACTACTATAGACATATTCACCACTATATGAACTACTATAGACATATTCACTATCACTATTTAATATGAACTACTATAGACATATTCACCACTATATGAACTACTATAGACATATTCACCACTATATGAACTACTATAGACATATTCACCACTATATGAACTACTATAGACATACTCACCACTATATGAACTACTATAGACATACTCACCACTATATGAACTACTATAGACATATTCACCACTATATGAACTACTATAGACATATTCACCACTATATAAACTACTATAGACATATTCACTATCACTATTTAATATGAACTACTATAGACATATTCACCACTGTATGAACTACTATAGACATACTCACCACTATATAAACTACTATAGACATATTCACCACTATATGAACTACTATAGACATATTCACCACTATATGAACTACTATAGACATATTCACCACTATATGAACTACTATAGACATATTCACCACTATATGAACTACTATAGACATACTCACCACTATATGAACTACTATAGACATATTCACCAATATATGAACTACTATAGACATATTCACCACTATATAAACTACTATAGACATATTCACCACTATATGAACTACTATAGACATATTCACTATCACTATTTAATATGAACTACTATAGACATATTCACCACTATATGAACTACTATAGACATATTCACCACTATATGAACTACTATAGACATATTCACCACTATATGAACTACTATAGACATTCACCACTATATGAACTACTATAGACATACTCACCACTATATGAACTACTATAGACATATTCACCAATATATGAACTACTATAGACATATTCACCACTATATGAACTACTATAGACATATTCACCACTATATGAACTACTATAGACATATTCACCACTATATGAACTACTATAGACATATTCACCACTATATGAACTACTATAGACATACTCACCAATATATGAACTACTATAGACATATTCACCACTATATGAACTACTATAGACATATTCACCACTATATGAACTACTATAGACATATTCACCACTATATGAACTACTATAAACATACTCACCACTATATGAACTACTATAGACATATTCACCACTATATGAACTACTATAGACATATTCACCACTATATGAACTACTATAGACATACTCACCACTATATGAACTACTATAGCCATACTCACCACTATATGAACTACTATAGCCATATTCACCACTATATGAACTACTATAGACATACTCACCACTATATGAACTACTATAGACATACTCACCACTATATGAACTACTATAGACATACTTCACCACTATATGAAACTACTATAGACATACTCACCACTAGTATGAACTACTATAGACATACTCACCACTATATGAACTACTATAGACATATTCACCACTATATGAACTACTATAGACATACTCACCTACTATATGAACTACTATAGACATATTCACACTATATGAACTACTATAGACATATTCACCACTATATGAACTACTATAGACATATTCACCACTATATGAACTACTATAGACATATTCACCACTATATGAACTACTATAGACATATTCACCACTAGTAATGAACCTACTATAGACATATTCACCACTGTATGAACTACTATAGACATACTCACCACTGTATGAACTACTATAGACATATTCACCACTATATGAACTACTATAGACATACTCACCACTGTATGAACTACTACAGACATACTCACCACTATATGAACTACTATAGACATATTCACCACTATATGAACTACTATAGACATATTCACCACTATATGAACTACTATAGACATATTCACCACTATATGAACTACTATAGACATACTCACCACTATATGAACTACTATAGACATACTCACCACTATAATGACTCTATAGACATACTCACCACTATATGAACTACTATAGACATATTCACCACTATATGAACGACTATAGACATACTCACCACTATATGAACTACTATAGACATACTCACCACTATATGAACTACTATAGACATATTCACCACTATATGAACTACTATAGACATATTCACCACTATAGGAACTACTATAGACATACACACCACTATTGAACTACTATAGACATATTCACCACTATATGAACTACTATAGACATACTCCACCACTATATGAACTACTATAGACATACTCACCACTATATGAACTACTATAGACATATTCACTATCACTATTTAATATGAACTACTATAGACATACTCACCACTATATGAACTACTATAGACATACTCACCACTATATGAACTACTATAGCCATATTCACCACTATATAAACTACTATAGACATATTCACTATCACTATTTAATATGAACTACTATAGACATATTCACCACTGTATGAACTACTATAGACATACTCACCACTATATGAACTACTATAGACATACTCACCACTATATGAACTACTATAGACATATTCACCACTATATGAACTACTATAGACATATTCACCACTATATGAACTACTATAGACATATTCACCACTATATAAACTACTATAGACATATTCACCACTATATGAACTACTATAGACATATTCACTATCACTATTTAATATGAACTACTATAGACATATTCACCACTATATGAACTACTATAGACATACTCACCACTATATGAACTACTATAGACATACTCACCACTATATGAACTACTATAGCCATATTCACCACTATATGAACTACTATAGACATATTCACCACTATATGAACTACTATAGACATATTAACTATCACTATTTAATATGAACTACTATAGACATATTCACCACTGTATGAACTACTATAGACATACTCACCACTATATGAACTACTATAGACATATTCACCACTATATGAACTACTATAGACATATTCACTATCACTATTTAATATGAACTACTATAGACATATTCACCACTATATGAACTACTATAGACATATTCACCACTATATGAACTACTATAGACATATTCACCACTATATGAACTACTATAGACATATTCACCACTATATGAACTACTATAGACATATTCACCACTATATAAACTACTATAGACATATTCACCACTATATGAACTACTATAGACATATTCACTATCACTATTAATATGAACTACTATAGACTATTCACACCACTATATGAACTACTATAGACATACTCACCACTATATGAACTACTATAGACATACTCACCACTATATGAACTACTATAGCCATATTCACCACTATATGAACTACTATAGACATATTCACCACTATATGAACTACTATAGACATATTAACTATCACTATTTAATATGAACTACTATAGACATATTCACCACTATATGAACTACTATAGACATACTCACCACTATATGAACTACTATAGACATATTCACCACTATATGAACTACTATAGACATATTCACTATCACTATTTAATATGAACTACTATAGACATATTCACCACTATATGAACTACTATAGACATACTCACCACTATATGAACTACTATAGACATACTCACCACTATATGAACTACTATAGACATATTCACCACATATGAACTACTATAGACATATCTCACCACTATATGAACTACTATAGACATACTCACCACTATATGAACTACTATAGACATATTCACCACTATATGAACTACTATAGACATATTCACCACTATATGAACTACTATAGACATACACACCACTATATGAACTACTATAGACATATTCACCACTATATGAACTACTATAGACATACTCACCACTATATGAACTACTATAGACATACTCACCACTATATGAACTACTATAGACATATTCACTATCACTATTTAATATGAACTACTATAGACATACTCACCACTATATGAACTACTATAGACATACTCACCACTATATGAACTACTATAGCCATATTCACCACTATATAAACTACTATAGACATATTCACTATCACTATTTAATATGAACTACTATAGACATATTCACCACTGTATGAACTACTATAGACATACTCACCACTATATGAACTACTATAGACATACTCACCACTATATGAACTACTATAGACATACTCACCACTATATGAACTACTATAGCCATATTCACCACTATATGAACTACTATAGACATATTCACCACTATATAAACTACTATAGACATATTCACCACTATATGAACTACTATAGACATATTCACTATCACTATTTAATATGAACTACTATAGACATATTCACCACTATATGAACTACTATAGACATACTCACCACTATATGAACTACTATAGACATACTCACCACTATATGAACTACTATAGCCATATTCACCACTATATGAACTACTATAGACATATTCACCACTATATGAACTACTATAGACATACTCACCACTATATGAACTACTATAGACATACTCACCACTATATGAACTACTATAGACATATTCACCACTATATGAACTACTATAGACATACTCACCACTATATGAACTACTATAGACATACTCACCACTATATGAACTACTATAGACATACTCACCACTATATGAACTACTATAGACATACTCACCACTATGAACTACTATAGAAACTATACTCACCACTATATGAACTACTATAGACATATTCACCACTATATAAACTACTATAGACATATTCACCCACTATATGAACTACTATAGACATATTAAACTATCACTATTTAATATGAACTACTATAGACATATTCACCACTGTATGAACTACTATAGACATACTCACCACTATATGAACTACTATAGACATATTCACCACTATATGAACTACTATAGACATATCACTATCACTATTTAATATGAACTACTATAGACATATTCACCACTATATGAACTACTATAGACATATTCACCACTATATGAACTACTATAGACATATTCACCACTATATGAACTACTATAGACATATTCACCACTATATGAACTACTATAGACATACTCACCACTATATGAACTACTATAAACATATTCACCACTATATGAACTACTATAGACATACTCACCACTATATGAACTACTATAGACATACTCACCACTATATGAACTACTATATGAACTACTATAGACATACTCACCACTATATGAACTACTATAGACATACTCACCACTATATGAACTACTATAGACATACTCACCACTATATGAACTACTATAGACATATTCACCACTATATGAACTACTATAGACATATTCACCACTATATGAACTACTATAGACATACACACCACTATATGAACTACTATAGACATATTCACCACTATATGAACTACTATAGACATACTCACCACTATATGAACTACTATAGACATACTCACCACTATATGAACTACTATAGACATATTCACTATCACTATTTAATATAAACTACTATAGACATACTCACCACTATATGAACTACTATAGACATACTCACCACTATATGAACTACTATAGACATATTCACTACTATATGAACTACTATAGACATATTCACCACTATATGAACTACTATAGACATACTCACCACTATATGAACTACTATAGACATACTCACCACTATATGAACTACTATAGACATATTCACCACTATATGAACTACTATAGACATATTCACCACTATATGAATTACTATAGACATATTCACCACTATATGAACTACTATAGACATACTCACCACTATATGAACTACTATAGACATACTCACCACTATATGAACTACTATAGACATATTCACCACTATATGAACTACTATAGACATATTCACCACTATATAAACTACTATAGACATATTCACCACTATATGAACTACTATAGACATATTCACTATCACTATTTAATATGAACTACTATAGACATATTCACCACTATATGAACTACTATAGACATACTCACCACTATATGAACTACTATAGACATACTCACCACTATATGAACTACTATAGCCATATTCACCACTATATGAACTACTATAGACATATTCACCACTATATGAACTACTATAGACATACTCACCACTATATGAACTACTATAGACATACTCACCACTATATGAACTACTATAGACATATTCACCACTATATGAACTACTATAGACATACTCACCACTATATGAACTACTATAGACTACTCACCACTATATGAACTACTATAGACATACTCACCACTATATGAACTACTATAGACATACTCACCACTATATGAACTACTATAGACATACTCACCACTATATGAACTACTATAGACATATTCACCACTATATAAACTACTATAGACATATTCACCACTATATGAACTACTATAGACATATTAACTATCACTATTTAATATGAACTACTATAGACATATTCACCACTGTATGAACTACTATAGACATACTCACCACTATATGAACTACTATAGACATATTCACCACTATATGAACTACTATAGACATATTCACTATCACTATTTAATATGAACTACTATAGACATATTCACCACTATATGAACTACTATAGACATATTCACCACTATATGAACTATAGACATATTCACCTACTAATGAACTACTATAGACATATCACCACTATATGAACTACTATAGACATACTCACCACTATATGAACTACTATAGACATATTCACCACTATATGAACTACTATAGACATACTCACCACTATATGAACTACTATAGACATACTCACCACTATATGAACTACTATAGACATATTCACCACTATATGAACTACTATAGACATACTCACCACTATATGAACTACTATAGACATACTCACCACTATATGAACTACTATAGACATATTCACCACTATATGAACTACTATAGACATATTCACCACTATATGAACTACTATAGACATACACACCACTATATGAACTACTATAGACATATTCACCACTATATGAACTACTATAGACATACTCACCACTATATGAACTACTATAGACATACTCACCACTATATGAACTACTATAGACATATTCACTATCACTATTTAATATGAACTACTATAGACATACTCACCACTATATGAACTACTATAGACATACTCACCACTATATGAACTACTATAGCCATATTCACCACTATATGAACTACTATAGACATATTCACTATCACTATTTAATATGAACTACTATAGACATATTCACCACTGTATGAACTACTATAGACATACTCACCACTATATGACTACTATAGACATACTCACCCACTATATGAACTACTATAGACATATTCACCACTATATGAACTACTATAGACATATTCACCACTATATGAACTACTATAGACATATTCACCACTATATAAACTACTATAGACATATTCACCACTATATGAACTACTATAGACATATTCACTATCACTATTTAATATGAACTACTATAGACATATTCACCACTATATGAACTACTATAGACATACTCACCACTATATGAACTACTATAGACATACTCACCACTATATGAACTACTATAGACATATTCACCACTATATGAACTACTATAGACATATTCACCACTATATGAACTACTATAGACATACTCACCACTATATGAACTACTATAGACATACTCACCACTATATGAACTACTATAGACATATTCCACCACTATATGAACTACTATAGACATACTCACCACTATATGAACTACTATAGACATACTCACCACTATATGAACTACTATAGACATACTCACCACTATATGAACTACTATAGACATACTCACCACTATATGAACTACTATAGACATACTCACCACTATATGAACTACTATAGACATATTCACCACTATATAAACTACTATAGACATATTCACCACTATATGAACTACTATAGACATATTAACTATCACTATTTAATATGAACTACTATAGACATATTCACCACTGTATGAACTACTATAGACATACTCACCACTATATGAACTACTATAGACATATTCACCACTATATGAACTACTATAGACATATTCACTATCACTATTTAATATGAACTACTATAGACATATTCACCACTATATGAACTACTATAGACATATTCACCACTATATGAACTACTATAGACATATTCACCACTATATGAACTACTATAGACATAATCACCACTATATGAACTACTATAGACATACTCACCACTATAGGAACTACTATAGACATATTCACCACTATATGAACTACTATAGACATACTCACCACTATATGAACTACTATAGACATCACTCACCACTATATAGAACTACGATAGACATATTCACCACTATATGAACTACTATAGACATATTCACCCACTATGAACTACTATAGACATACACACCACTATATGAACTACTATAGACATATTCACCACTATATGAACTACTATAGACATACTCACCACTATATGAACTACTATAGACATACTCACCACTATATGAACTACTATAGACATATTCACTATCACTATTTAATATGAACTACTATAGACATACTCACCACTATATGAACTACTATAGACATACTCACCACTATATGAACTACTATAGACATATTCACTACTATATGAACTACTATAGACATATTCACCACTATATGAACTACTATAGACATACTCACCACTATATGAACTACTATAGACATACTCACCACTATATGAACTACTATAGACATATTCACCACTATATGAACTACTATAGACATATTCACCACTATATGAATTACTATAGACATATTCACCACTATATGAACTACTATAGACATACTCACCACTATATGAACTACTATAGACATACTCACCACTATATGAACTACTATAGACATATTCACCACTATATGAACTACTATAGACATACACACCACTATATGAACTACTATAGACATATTCACCACTATATGAACTACTATAGACATACTCACCACTATATGAACTACTATAGACATACTCACCACTATATGAACTACTATAGACATATTCACTATCACTATTTAATATGAACTACTATAGACATACTCACCACTATATGAACTACTATAGACATACTCACCACTATATGAACTACTATAGACATATTCACCACTATATGAACTACTATAGACATACTCACCACTATATGAACTACTATAGACATACTCACCACTATATGAACTACTATAGACATATTCACCACTATATGAACTACTATAGACATATTCACCACTATATGAATTACTATAGACATACTCACCACTATATGAACTACTATAGACATATTCACCACTATATGAACTACTATAGACATACTCACCACTATATGAACTACTATAGACATATTCACCACTATATGAACTACTATAGACATACTCACCACTATATGAACTACTATAGACATATTCACCACTATATGAACTACTATAGACATATTCACCACTATATGAACTACTATAGACATATTCACCACTATATGAACTACTATAGACATATTCACCACTATATGAACTACTAGACATATTCACCACTATATGAACTACTATAGACATATTCACCACTATATGAACTACTATAGACATATTCACCACTATATGAACTACTATAGACATATTCACCACTGTATGAACTACTATAGACATATTCACCACTGTATGAAGCCTTACGCTCTGTGAACTCATCCATGATGCTCTATGTTTATTGTCTTTGTTCTGTCATTCTCTATAGACATTATCAGTGTCTCACTCTACTCCTCATATGGTTTTTATATGTTTTAACTTATAGAGAATGAGTGGGTCACATGACTGACGTGGACACACACTCTGTGCAGAAACCATTGTTTACTTATGTGACACATGAACAATGTAAAACTATCAATGAATGAACCACTGTTAAAGCTCATAAATAGTTTATAATATATTCAATGAAACTCACTTTAAATACAGGTGAAGGATTGTGGGAAACGTTCCTGAAAACTAGTGATCATCAGATGTTTAATGATCAGATATTTATACATATCTGATAGAAAAAGCCAGTGTATAAACCATAGAAAAGCTAAAAACATGAAGTCTCTAGATGTTTATAACTGTTATGAACAGACAGGTAGGCGGGGCTACTGTACTGCTGTTAATGAAGGTTTCTGTGTATTTCCACATATTCTGATCAGTTTCACTGGATGAGTTTCCATCTCTACATGAAGTCTCCTCCTCACTGCTCCACGTCTGCATATCAGTCCATTTACAGCTGTTTATGGTGACTTTTGACTGTATCCAGACTGAGATAACGCTCTGTCTGCTCCCTGTGAACCATCACCTCAGTAGAGATTACGTTGACACAATTGCTTCTGTTGTTTTACATCAAGCCTGTGCGTTCATGCACCTACTTAAGTATGTCTACGTCACAATGTGTCTATATAACCCCTGTATATTATAATCTGTATGACTGTCTATACTCTGTGCGCCTCTGGGTTCAAGTCATGGAGGCCCCGCCTTCTCCAGCTCCCCTGAGCCGTGGTAGAGGCCCGGTGTGTATATATATAAATATAAATATATATATTCAAATACCGGAACCTTCCCAACCAGTGCTTGTGAAACATCCTCACTAAGGTAAGACAGTAATTTAGCCTAACTTTGGGCCATTACTTCATCCTCTTGTTGATAAGCTAGTGTGTTTGTTTGTTTTGTGTTTATTCTTTATGTTTTCTAGTTTCATACGATATATGTTTATATTTCACCTATTACACAGTCAGATACAGTAAATACATGGTTAGACTAAGTCTGGTCGGTGCTATCTTGGATAAATTGGTTGCACGTTTGCTGAGTCATGATAAAGAGAGGAGGCTTAGTGAAACTGTGGATGTTTGAGATAAGTGGACAGTCACAGCTTTCTTAAGAAGACCATGAACACGATCACAGAGTCACTGATGAAAGTCTGGATCAAACACACTCAGCATGGTTTACACCTGTGATCAACTGATGGAGAAAAACATGATATGGAAAAAGGAACAGCAGCGCTGCTAAGAATGAGAGACAAAGGCTGGCAGACAATAGTATCAATAGTCATGATACACTGTGATCAGGGCTTTAAATGAACTTTAGATTAGAAAGTAACCAATCAACCACATTTACACCAGTGAAAAATAAACTACATTATGATCCACAGAATACATTAAAATGATAAAAATATAAGCATTTAATTTAAAAACAATGTTGTAACAAAGGTGTCATATGGAACTGTGGGTGTGTCAGAGAAATGAACCTTAATAAAGTATATTATCATAACTTCATAAACAAACTTAACTCAGATCCATGAAACACTGAAGTTAGAAAGTAATTAATACTAAGAATGACACGTACTGTAGAGAAACATGCTCTTCAAATGTAAACAAAGTGCACATTTTAAAGGTGAACAAATGATAAAGATAGTGTTAAATCTAATCTTCAGAGTTTTCCTTAGAGTCTGTTACGCTGCACATGCTCAGTAGCTGCTCTTAGAAACTCTACACCCGATAAATATCTCCACGTTACATCTTCATTCCGTTTGTCTTCTCCGATACCAAACCATAACAACCACGCTAACGCACGTAACCAATAGTTGTATGACACGTCACATGTTCATGGGAAATGTAGAATTAATACAATCAGCAGCGTTGCCAGATATACATTACATTTTAAAGTCTAAACACAAACCCTCACATTTCTTGGCAGAAAAACAGCCCAATCTGGCAACAATGACTTATTAACGCTACAACGTGACCCACCAGGTTGTAATGCTAGAGGTAGATTTCATAGAGTTCATATCCAGCTAATATAATAAACTTTTTTTAAGTGTGAATTTTCCCTCTGGGAGATAAATAAAGGTCTATTATATTTTATATTATATTATATTAACTCTAATAATCAGTGATTTATAAAAGTGATTAGCTCCACTTCCTCTTTCTATATCACTTCACTTTATTAATTCTACATGTTTGGTTAATTATACCGAGGTTATGTAATATGTATATATACAGTATATTTGTATAAAAAAGATTCAAGAAAGGATTTGTTTACTATAATTTAACAACAAAAAACATAAGTTGAATAATCTGTTTAAATCAAACCTCTGACAGAAATTCCATAAACAGGATTTATTATTATTACAAAATAACCAGAGGCCTGACAGACAAATACATGAAATGAATAGTTATTGTAAAGTTATTGTAAAGTTAACAGTGAAGTCAGAATAATGTGAAACCCTTCAGATCAAATAGTACAGGATCCATTTTATTATTTTAGAACACACTTGAAAAAAATATCTCCTATTAGTTCCATAACAGTCATAATGAGTAAAGTCAGATTATTCTGGATCTTTTCTAACATTTCAGTGTTGATGTTTTATTAATAAGGAAAATATTCATAATAAACCGTCTGCCTTCTCACTTTCATTGCTCAAATAATGTATTTTATATGTTCTTTTTTGTAATTATATATAAACTATGATAATAAAAAATATCAAAACCAAAAGTCAACAGACAAATTAAATGACTATTTATAATATTTGTGTGAAGAAACGTTTATAAAAACCATGAATATTTCTCACAGCACTGACAGCAGGGATAACTTCATCCTGGTTGTTAAATCACCATGGTTACAGGTTAGCTGTAGAGGCTAAATCACCATGGTTACAGGTTAGCTGTAGAGGCTAAATCTCCATGGTTACAGGTTAGCTGTAGAGGCTAAATCTCCATGGTTACAGGTTAGCTGTAGAGGCTAAATCTCCATGGTTACAGGTTAGCTGTAGAGACTAAATCTCCATGGTTACAGGTTAGCTGTAGAGACTAAATCACCATGGTTACAGGTTAGCTGTAGAGGCTAAATCACCATGGTTACAGGTTAGCTGTAGAGGCTAAATCTCCATGGTTACAGGTTAGCTGTAGAGGCTAAATCACCATGGTTACAGGTTAGCTGTAGAGGCTAAATCTCCATGGTTACAGGTTCGCTGTAGAGACTAATCACCATGGTTACAGGTTAGCTTGTAGAGGCTAAATCACCATGGTTACAGGTTAGCTGTAGAGGCTAAATCACCATGGTGTACAGGTTAGCTGTAGAGGCTAAATCACCATGGGGTTACAGGTTAGCTGTAGAGGCTAAATCTCCATGGTTACAGGTTAGCTGTAGAGGCTAAATCACCATGGTTACAGGTAGCTGTAGAGACTAAATCTCCATGGTTACAGGTTAGCTGTAGAGACTAAATCACCATGGTTACAGGTTAGCTGTAGAGGCTAAATCACCATGGTTACAGGTTAGCTGTAGAGGCTAAATCTCCATGGTTACAGGTTAGCTGTAGAGGCTAAATCACCATGGTTACAGGTTAGCTGTAGAGGCTAAATCTCCATGGTTACAGGTTAGCTGTAGAGACTAAATCACCATGGTTACAGGTTAGCTGTAGAGGCTAAATCACATGGTTACAGGTTAGCTGTAGAGGCTAAATCACCATGGTTACAGGTTAGCTGTAGAGGCTAAATCACCATGGTTACAGGTTAGCTGTAGAGGCTAAATCTCCATGGTTACAGGTTAGCTGTAGAGACTAAATCACCATGGTTACAGGTTAGCTGTAGAGGCTAAATCACCATGGTTACAGGTTAGCTGTAGAGGCTAAATCACCATGGTTACAGGTTAGCTGTAGAGGCTAAATCACCATGGTTACAGGTTAGCTGTAGAGGCTAAATCACCATGGTTACAGGTTAGCTGTAGAGGCTAAATCACCATGGTTACAGGTTAGCTGTAGAGGCTTAAATCACCATGGTTACAGGTTAGCTGTAAGAGGCTAAAATCACCATGGTTACAGGTTAGTGTAGAGGCTAATCACCATGGTTACAGTTAGCTGTAGAGGCTAAATCACCATGGTTACAGGTTAGACTGTAGAGGCTAAATCACCATGGTTACAGGTTAGCTGTAGAGGCTAAATCACCATGGTTACAGGTTAGCTGTAGAGGCTAAATCACCATGGTTACAGGTTAGCTGTAGAGGCTAAATCACCATGGTTACAGGTTAGCTGTAGAGACTAAATCAACCATGGTTACAGGTTAGCTGTAGAGGCTAAATCACCATGGTTACAGGTTAGCTGTAGAGGACTAAATCACCATGGTTACAGGTTAGCTGTAGAGGCTAAATCACCATGGTTACAGGTTAGCTGTAGAGACTAAATCACCATGGTTACAGGTTAGCTGTAGAGGCTAAATCACCATGGTTACAGGTTAGCTGTAGAGGCTAAATCACCATGGTTACAGGTTAGCTGTAGAGGCTAAATCACCATTGTTACAGGTTAGCTGTAGAGGCTAAATCACCATGGTTACAGGTTAGCTGTAGAGGCTAAATCTCCATGGTTACAGGTTAGCTGTAGAGGCTAAATCACCATGGTTACAGGTTAGCTGTAGAGGCTAAATCTCCATGGTTTACAGGTTAGCTGTGAGGCTAAATCACCATGGTTACAGGTTAGCTGTAGAGGCTAAATCTCCATGGTTACAGGTTAGCTGTAGAGGCTAAATCACCATGGTTACAGGTTAGCTGTAGAGGCTAATCACCATGGTTACAAGGTTAGCTGTAGAGGCTAAAATCTCCATGGTTACAGTTTAGCTGTAGAGGCTAAATCACCATGGTTACAGGTTAGCTGTAGAGGCTAAATCTCCATGGTTACAGGTTAGCTGTAGAGGCTAAATCACCATGGTTACAGGTTAGCTGTAGAGGCTAAATCTCCATGGTTACAGGTTAGCTGTAGAGGCTAAATCACCATGGTTACAGGTTAGCTGTAGAGGCTAAATCACCATGGTTACAGGTTAGCTGTAGAGGCTAAATCTCCATGGTTACAGGTTAGCTGTAGAGGCTAAATCTCCATGGTTAGCTAACTGACTTGGGGATAAGAGGATAGAGAGTTATTCCAGGCGTTATCACCTATCCTCTGGTGACAGGCTATAGTCTGCTGTGTATATATACAGTATATATATATATATATATATATATAGGTTAACTCACTCCATATTAGTGATTATTAGTAACATTTCAACCTACTTACATCACGTTTTCTCACATTTGAAGAGGAATTCTTAAACGTAGAGATTTCCAGTGTCTTGTGCTGATAAAGTAGGAAGTGATTAATATGAACTTTGAAAAGAAAACAGGGTCTGAATGTGGAGCTGTGTTTCTGGGGTGGAGGGGCGGGGCCACACCATCCTGCTGCTATATCCGATTTTATTTATAGAAAAATTAATGTAACGACATGCATGTAGCATAAAGTAACAAAGTACATATTCTGCAAAATGACTAACCCTGAAAATACAATTTATCAAAAACAAATATTCAAATACATGTAACGGAGTAAATCTAACGTGTTACTACCGCCACTGATTGTGTGTGATCATGTGACTGTGATGGAGCTGCTTCATAGGCTCACGCTAGCACCTTTTTCAACGATGGTAAACAGAACTTCAGTAAAGAGGAATGCTATTGAAGTGGGAGGAGTTTAATAGTATAAACATGCTGTGATTGGCTGAAATCTCACCATAGCACTGATGGTTTCCTCCCAGTCTGGTCTCTCTCTGGGGTGGACGTGGGTCAGCTCTGGACCTGGAGCCCTACACACACACACACACACACACACGCACACACACACACACACGCACACACGCACACACGCGCACACGCGCACACGCGCACACACGCACACACGCACACACGCACCCCACACACACACACACACACACACACACACACACACACACACACACGCACACACACACACACGAGAAAATGAAATGTGATAATGTTCACACATTAAATCTAAAGTAAAAGCTTAAAACGTTAGAACATCAAAGGTAGAAACTCATCATGAACAAAAACAAGATCTGCTGAAAGTCTTTGATCTGTTACAGACTAGTGTTGTAGTAGTCCAGACCGGCCTTGGTCTCAAGACCAAGTTTCAAAGGTCTCGGACTCGGGATTTTCTCTCAAGACCGTTGGAGACCAGCACTAATTCCTTATGTTTTTAAACTTTTTATAATGTGATAATAACACGGAGAAAAACAGGATAAAACAATCCTTTAGTCATTATTTAATCCACCCTGTTATAATGACCATAACCTTCCTTAATGTGTGTGTGTGTGTGTGTGGCTACGATGTCAGTTTGGACCGCAGAGCAGAAGGAGATATGAACTAATCCCAGTAAAACTCTGTAAAACAATCACCAGTAATAAATATTATCTCCCTGGTAAAGACAGTAGCTCTAATAACTGGTAAAATGATAAGTTTAATAAGTCTGTGTGTTTAATAAGTCTGTGTGTGTTTAATGAGTCAGTGTGTGTTTAATGAGTCAGTGTGTGTTTAATGAGTCAGTGTGTGTTTAATAAGTCTGTGTGTGTGTTTAATAAGTCTGTGTGTGTTTAATAAGTCTGTGTGTGTGTTTAATGAGTCAGTGTGTGTTTAATGAGTCAGTGTGTGTTTAATAAGTCTGTGTGTGTTTAATAAGTCTGTGTGTGTGTTTAATGAGTCCTTGTGTGTTTAATAAGTCTGTGTGTGTTTAATAAGTCTGTGTGTGTGTTTAATGAGTCAGTGTGTGTGTTTAATAAGTCTGTGTGTGTTTAATAAGTCAGTGTGTGTGATTAATAAGTCTGTGTGTGTTTAATAAGTCTGTGTGTGTGTTTAATAAGTCAGTGTGTGTGTTTAATAAGTCAGTGTGTGTGTTTAATAAGTCTGTGTGTGTGTTTAATAAGTCAGTGTGTGTTTAATGAGTCAGTGTGTGTTTAATGAGTCAGTGTGTGTTTAATAAGTCTGTGTGTGTGTTTAATAAGTCTGTGTGTGTTTAATAAGTCTGTGTGTGTGTTTAATGAGTCAGTGTGTGTGTTTAATAAGTCTGTGTGTGTGTTTAATAAGTCAGTGTGTGTTTAATGAGTCAGTGTGTGTTTAATGAGTCAGTGTGTGTTTAATAAGTCTGTGTGTGTGTTTAATAAGTCTGTGTGTGTTTAATAAGTCTGTGTGTGTGTTTAATGAGTCAGTGTGTGTTTAATGAGTCAGTGTGTGTTTAATAAGTCTGTGTGTGTGTTTAATAAGTCTGTGTGTGTGTTTAATAAGTCTGTGTGTGTGTTTAATAAGTCTGTGTGTGTTTAATAAGTCTGTGTGTGTGTTTAATGAGTCAGTGTGTGTGTTTAATAAGTCTGTGTGTGTTTAATAAGTCAGTGTGTGTGATTAATAAGTCTGTGTGTGTTTAATAAGTCTGTGTGTGTGTTTAATAAGTCAGTGTGTGTGTTTAATAAGTCAGTGTGTGTGTTTAATAAGTCTGTGTGTGTGTTTAATGAGTCAGTGTGTGTTTAATGAGTCAGTGTGTGTTTAATGAGTCAGTGTGTGTTTAATGAGTCAGTGTGTGTTTAATAAGTCAGTGTGTGTTTAATGAGTCCCTGTGTGTTTAATAAGTCAGTGTGTTTAATAAGTCTGTGTGTGTGTTTAATGAGTCAGTGTGTGTTTAATGAGTCAGTGTGTGTTTAATAAGTCTGTGTGTATTTAATAAGTCTGTGTGTATTTAATGAGTCTGTGTGTGTTTAATAAGTCAGTCTGTGTGTGTGTTTAAAATGAGTCTGTGTGTATTTAATAAGTCTGTGTGTGTTTAATAAGTCAGTGTGTGTTTAATAAGTCTGTGTGTGTGTTTAATAAGTCAGTGTGTGTGTTTAATAAGTCAGTGTGTGTGTTTAATAAGTCAGTGTGTGTGTTAATACGTCAGGGTGTGTGTTTAATAAGTCAATGTGTGTGTTTAATAAGTCTGTGGTGTTGTTTAATAAGTCTGTGTGTGTGTTTAATAGTCAGTGTGTGTGTGTTTAATAAGTCAGTGTGTGTGTGTTTAATAAGTCTGTGTGTGTGTTTAATAAGTCTGTGTGTGTTTAATAAGTCTGTGTGTGTTTAATAAGTCTGTGTGTGTGTGTTTAATAAGTCTGTGTGTGTGTGTTTAATAAGTCTGTGTGTGTGTTTAATAAGTCTGTGTGTGTTTAATAAGTCTGTGTGTGTGTTTAATAAGTCAGTGTGTGTGTTTAATAAGTCAGTGTGTGTGTGTTTAATAAGTCTGTGTGTGTGTTTAATAAGTCTGTGTGTGTTTAATAAGTGTGTGTGTTTAATAAGTCTGTGTGTGTTTAATAAGTCTGTGTGTGTGTGTTTAATAAGTCTGTGTGTGTTTAATAAGTCAGTGTGTGTTTAATAAGTCAGTGTGTGTGTTTAATAAGTCAGTGTGTGTTTAATAAGTCTGTGTGTGTTTAATAAGTCAGTGTGTGTGTTTAATAAGTCTGTGTGTGTTTAATAAGTCTGTGTGTGTGTTTAATAAGTCTGTGTGTGTTTATAAGTCTGTGTGTGTGTTTAATAAGTCAGTGTGTGTGTGTTTAATAAGTCAGTGTGTGTGTGTTTAATAAGTCTGTGTGTGTGTTTAATAAGTCTGTGTGTGTGTGTTTAATAAGTCTGTGTGTGTTTAATAAGTCAGTGTGTGTGTGTTTAATAAGTCTGTGTGTGTGTTTAATAAGTCTGTGTGTGTTTAATAAGTCTGTGTGTTTAATAAGTCTGTGTGTGTTAATAAGTCTGTGTGTGTTTATAAGTCTGTGTGTGTTTCATAAGTCTGTGTGTGTTTAATAAGTCTGTGTGTGTTTAATAAGTCTGTGTGTGTTTAATAAGTCTGTGTGTGTTTAATAAGTCTGTGTGTGTGTTTAATAAGTCTGTGTGTGTTTAATAAGTCTGTGTGTGTGTTTAATAAGTCAGTGTGTGTTTAATAAGTGTGTGTGTGTTTAATAAGTCTGTGTGTGTTTAATAAGTCTGTGTGTGTGTTTAATAAGTCTGTGTGTGTTTAATAAGTCAGTGTGTGTGTTTAATAAGTCTGTGTGTGTGTTTAATAAGTCTGTGTGTGTTTAATAAGTCTGTGTGTGTTTAATAAGTCTGTGTGTGTGTTTAATAAGTCAGTGTGTGTGTGTTTAATAAGTCTGTGTGTGTGTTTAATAAGTCTGTGTGTGTTTAATAAGTCTGTGTGTGTTTAATAAGTCTGTGTGTGTTTAATAAGTCAGTGTGTGTGTTTAATAAGTCTGTGTGTGTTTAATAAGTCTGTGTGTGTGTGTTTAATAAGTCTGTGTGTGTTTAATAAGTCTGTGTGTTTAATAAGTCTGTGTGTGTTTAATAAGTCAGTGTGTGTTTAATAAGTCTGTGTGTGTGTTTAATAAGTCTGTGTGTGTTTAATAAGTCCGTGTGTGTGTTTAATAAGTCAGTGTGTGTGTTTAATAAGTCTGTGTGTGTTTAATAAGTCTGTGTGTGTTTAATAAGTCTGTTTGTGTTTAATAAGTCTGTGTGTGTTTAATAAGTCTGTGTGTGTTAATAAGTCTGTGTGTGTGTTTAATAAGTCTGTGTGTGTTTAATAAGTCTGTGTGTGGTTAATAAGTCTGTGTGTGTGTTTAATAAGTCTGTGTGTGTGTTTAATAAGTCAGTGTGTGTGTTTAATAATAGTCGTGTGTGTTGTTGTTTAATAAGTCTGTGTGTGTCATAAGTCTGTGTGTGTTTAATAAGTCTGTGTGTGGTTAATAGTCTGTGTGTGTGTTTAATAAGTCTGTGTGTGTGTTTAATAAGTCTGTGTGTGTTTAATAAGTCTGTGTGTTTAATAAGTCTGTGTGTGTTTAATGAGTCAGTGTGTGTTTAATGAGTCAGTGTGTGTTTAATAAGTCTGTGTGTGTGTTTAATAAGTCTGTGTGTGTTTAATAAGTCTGTGTGTGTGTTTAATGAGTCAGTGTGTGTTTAATGAGTCAGTGTGTGTTTAATAAGTCTGTGTGTGTTTAATAAGTCTGTGTGTGTGTTTAATAAGTCTGTGTGTGTGTTTAATAAGTCTGTGTGTGTTTAATAAGTCTGTGTGTGTGTTTAATGAGTCAGTGTGTGTGTTTAATAAGTCTGTGTGTGTTTAATAAGTCAGTGTGTGTGATTAATAAGTCTGTGTGTGTGTTTAATAAGTCTGTGTGTGTGTTTAATAAGTCAGTGTGTGTGTTTAATAAGTCAGTGTGTGTGTTTAATAAGTCTGTGTGTGTGTTTAATAAGTCAGTGTGTGTTTAATGAGTCAGTGTGTGTTTAATGAGTCAGTGTGTGTTTAATAAGTCAGTGTGTTTAATAAGTCTGTGTGTGTGTTTAATAAGTCTGTGTGTGTGTTTAATGAGTCAGTGTGTGTGTTTAATAAGTCTGTGTGTGTGTTTAATAAGTCAGGTGTGTGTTTATAATGAGTCCAGTGTGTGTGTTTTAATGAGTCAGTGTGTGTTTAATAAGTCTGTGTGTGTGTTTAATAAGTCTGTGTGTGGTGTTAATAAGTCTGTGTGTGTGTTTAATGAGTCAGTGTGTGTTTAATGAGTCAGGTGTGTTTAATAAGTCTGTGTGTGTTTAATAAGTCTGTGTGTGTGTTTAATAAGTGTGTGTGTGTGTTTAATAAGTCTGTGTGTGTTTAATAAGTCTGTGTGTGTGTGTTTAATGAGTCAGTGTGTGTGTTTAATAAGTCTGTGTGTGTTTAATAAGTCAGTGTGTGTGTGATTAATAAGTCTGTGTGTGTTTAATAAGTCTGTGTGTGTGTTTAATAGTCAGTGTGTGTGTTTAATAAGTCAGTGTGTGTGTTTAATAAGTCTGTGTGTGTGTTTAATGAGTCAGTGTGTGTTTAATGAGTCAGTGTGTGTTTAATGAGTCAGTGTGTGTTTAATAAGTCAGTGTGTGTTTAATGAGTCCCTGTGTGTTTAATAAGTCTGTGTGTTTAATAAGTCTGTGTGTTTAATAAGTCAGTGTGTTTAATAAGTCTGTGTGTGTGTTTAATGAGTCAGTGTGTGTTTAATGAGTCAGTGTGTGTTTAATAAGTCTGTGTGTATTTAATAAGTCTGTGTGTATTTAATGAGTCTGTGTGTATTTAATGAGTCTGTGTGTGTTTAATAAGTCAGTCTGTGTGTGTGTTTAAAATGAGTCTGTGTGTATTTAATAAGTCTGTGTGTGTTTAATAAGTCAGTGTGTGTTTAATAAGTCTGTGTGTGTGTTTAATAAGTCAGTGTGTGTGTTTAATAAGTCAGTGTGTGTGTTTAATAAGTCAGTGTGTGTGTTTAATAAGTCAGTGTGTGTGTTTAATAAGTCTGTGTGTGTTTAATAAGTCTGTGTGTGTGTTTAATATAAGTCAGTGTGTGTGTGTTTAATAAGTCAGTGTTGTTGTTTTAATAAGTCGTGTGTGTGTGTTAATAAGTCGTGTGTGTGTTTAATAAGTCTGTGTGTGTTTAATAAGTCTGTGTGTGGTTTTAATAAGTCTGTGTGGTGTGTTTAATAAGTCTGTGTGTGGTGTGGTTTAATAAGTCTGTTGTGTGTTTAATAAGTCCTGTTGTGTGTTAATAACGTCATGTGTGTGTGTTTAATAAGTCAGTGTGTGTGTTTAATAAGTCAGTGGTGTGTGTGTTTAATAAGTCTGTGTGTTGTGTTTATAAGTCTTGTGTGTGGTTAATAAGTCAGTGTGTGTTTAATAAGTCTGTGTGTGTTTAATAAGTCTGTGTGTGTTAATAAGTCTGTGTGTGTTTAATAAGTCTGTGTGTGTTTAATAAGTCAGTGTGTGTGTTTAATAAGTCAGTGTGTGTTTAATAAGTCTGTGTGTGTTTAATAAGTCAGTGTGTGTGTTTAATAAGTCTGTGTGTGTTTAATAAGTCTGTGTGTGTGTTTAATAAGTCTGTGTGTGTTTAATAAGTCTGTGTGTGTGTGTTTAATAAGTCTGTGTGTGTGTTTAATATGTGTGTGTGTGTTTAATAAGTCTGTGTGTGTGTTTAATAAGTCTGTGTGTGTGTTTAATAAGTCTGTGTGTGTGTAATAAGTCTGTGTGTGTGTTTAATAAGTCTGTGTGTGTGTTTAATAAGTCTGTGTGTGTTTAATAAGTCTGTGTGTGTTTAATAAGTCTGTGTGTGTTTAATAAGTCTTTGTGTGTTTAATAAGTCTGTGTGTGTGTTTATAAGTCTGTGTGTGTTTTAATAAGTCTGTGTGTGTTTTATTTGTCTGTGTGTGTTAATAAGTCTGTGTGTGTTTAATAAGTCTGTGTGTGTTTAATAAGTCTGTGTGTTGTTTATAAGTCTGTGTGTGTTTAATAAGTCTGTGTGTGTTTAATAAGTCTGTGTGTGTTTAATAAGTCTACGTGTGTGTGTTTAATAAGTCTGTGTGTGTGTTTAATAAGTCTGTGTGTGTTTAATAAGTCTGTGTGTGTTTAATAAGTCTGTGTGTGTTTAATAAGTCTGTGTGTGTGTTTAATAAGTCTGTGTGTGTGTTTAATAAGTCAGTGTGTGTGTGATAAGTCTGTGTGTGTGTTTAATAAGTCTGTGTGTGTTTAATAAGTCTGTGTGTGTTTAATAAGTCTGTGTGTGTGTTTAATAAGTCAGTGTGTGTGTTTAATAAGTCTGTGTGTGTGTTTAATAAGTGTGTGTGTTTAATAAGTCTGTGTGTGTTTAATAAGTCTGTGTGTGTGTTTAATAAGTCAGTGTGTGTGTTTAATAAGTCTGTGTGTGTTTAATAAGTCTGTGTGTGTGTTTAATAAGTCTGTGTGTGTTTAATAAGTCTGTGTGTTTAATAAGTCTGTGTGTGTGTTTAATAAGTCAGTGTGTGTGTTTAATAAGTCTGTGTGTGTTTAATAAGTCTGTGTGTGTTTAATAAGTCCGTGTGTGTGTTTAATAAGTCAGTGTGTGTGTTTAATAAGTCTGTGTGTGTTTAATAAGTCTGTGTGTGTGTTTAATAAGTCTGTGTGTGTTTAATAAGTCTGTGTGTGTTTAATAAGTCTGTGTGTGTTTAATAAGTCTGTGTGTGTGTTTAATAAGTCTGTGTGTGTTTAATAAGTCTGTGTGTGTTTAATAAGTCTGTGTGTGTGTTTAATAAGTCTGTGTGTGTGTTTAATAAGTCAGTGTGTGTGTTTAATAAGTCAGTGTGTGTGTTTAATAAGTCTGTGTGTTTAATAAGTCTGTGTGTGTGTTTAATAAGTCTGTGTGTGTTTAATAAGTCTGTGTGTGTGTTTAATAAGTCTGTGTGTGTTTAATAAGTCTGTGTGTGTTTAATAAGTCTGTGTGTGTTTAATAAGTCCGTGTGTGTTTAATAAGTCAGTGTGTGTGTTTAATAAGTCAGTGTGTGTGTTTAATAAGTCTGTGTGTTTAATAAGTCAGTGTGTGTGTTTAATAAGTCAGTGTGTGTGTTTAATAAGTCAGTGTGTGTGTTTAATAAGTCAGTGTGTGTGTTTAATAAGTCTGTGTGTTTAATAAGTCCGTGTGTGTGTTTAATAAGTCCGTGTGTGTGTTTAATAAGTCAGTGTGTGTGTTTAATAAGTCAGTGTGTGTGTTTAATAAGTCTGTGTGTTTAATAAGTCTGTGTGTGTTTAATAAGTCTGTGTGTGTTTAATAAGTCTGTGTGTGTTTAATAAGTCCGTGTGTGTGTTTAATAAGTCAGTGTGTGTTTAATAAGTCAGTGTGTGTGTTTAATAAGTCTGTGTGTGTGTGTTTAATAAGTCCGTGTGTGTGTTTAATAAGTCAGTGTGTGTGTTTAATAAGTCAGTGTGTGTGTTTAATAAGTCTGTGTGTTTAATAAGTCCGTGTGTGTGTTTAATAAGTCAGTGTGTGTGTTTAATAAGTCAGTGTGTGTGTGTTTAATAAGTCAGTGTGGTGTGTGTTAATAAGTCCAGGTGTAGTGTGTAATTAGTCAGTCTGTGTGTTAATAAGTCAGTGTGTGTGTTTAATAAGTCCGTGTGTGTGTTTAATAAGTCAGTGTGTGTGTTTAATAAGTCAGTGTGTGTGTTTAATAAGTCTGTGTGTTTAATAAGTCTGTGTGTGTTTAATAAGTGTGTGTGTGTTTAATAAGTCTGTGTGTGTGTTTAATAAGTCTGTGTGTTTAATAAGTCTGTGTGTGTTTAATAAGTCTACATGTTTATGTCTCTGTCCATTCACTCTTTTCATTATATTCATGTATTTTAAGGCTTTATTACATAATATCAGCTGTAGTCCAGGCCGCCGCCATCTTGGATTATGTCGTCACCAGCGCGTCATCACCACAGAGTTACACTATCACAGAATGAGTCAAATAACTGTAAAGAGGTTTAATATTAGTCTATTTTATTTATAAAGTGGTGTTTTTTGTGTCTTTAGACTCTAATTACATTTATGTATATAATGTGTTCTCCACAATATAAACAGGTTTATAATATAATTATTTTTTATAGTTTCTGTTTCCACTGTATCCAGAATAATAATAATTTTCAACTAGAACTATTGATAAATTTGTCACATGACTGTTCCATGGTTTGTTTTATTTAGTTTCACATCTACCTGTAGATCTATGTTTTTTACACTGATGACAACTAGTTTGTAGTTTTATTTCAGAAAGTTTTACATTTACAGTTACAGTTGGAAACCTTTGTTAATTAAATATTCTAGTTATATTACAGTAACTAAATTAAACTATATCAACTAAGTGAATTAATAAAAATAACCTGTTAAAGGCTTTTTCAAACTAAATAATTATCTTATTAAATCTGTGACCTGTTAAACCTGAACAACTGAAAGAATCAGAATTAGAATAATTATTTATTGGCAGAAATACTTTTAAACACTTGCTGTACATTCAGCTGACATAAAAATATTGTTTTCAAATATGTAGAATAATTGTGAATTTATCAGTAGTAGTTTTAATATTTTAGTTATTTTTTTGCAGGAACCTTTTTTGTCCATCAAATGTATTTAAAATAAACTAAAATTAAAGAGAGAATGTTATTTAACTGTTGAACCTTGTCATAATTTTATTTATTTATAAAAAATGTTAAATTGAAAAAAAAAATGTTTATGGTCTCGGCAAGTCTTGGTCACGGATAGTGTGGTATTGAACACAACACTATCACAGACACACACACACACACGCCAAGTCAATAAAGAAACATCAGTGCAGTCGACAAGGACAATAGTCAGTTAGCCAAGTCCCTAATGTCTATTTATTAATGTGTAGTTAGTTACAGACATCCTACTGTCTACAGTTAGCGCTAGGCTACTGTCTACAGTTAGTTAGCGCTAATCTACTGTCTACAGTTAGCGCTAGGCTACTGTCTACAGTTAGCGCTAATCTACTGTCTACAGTTAGCGCTAGGCTACTGTCTACAGTTAGCGCTAATCTACTGTCTACAGTTAGCGCTAGGCTACTGTCTACAGTTAGTTAGCGCTAATCTACTGTCTACAGTTAGTAATAAATGTTTATACTTTGAGAAGTTGTCTGTGGTTTATGAAAATATTACAATCATAATGTTTGTTATACAGTAGATAGTCTTGACAAGTTATTAAACTAATGAAGTGATCTGAAACACTAACTTCATATGGCACATAAAGCAGGGGTCTGTAACCTTTACTCTCAAAAGAGCCATTTTACCTCATCTCACCTGAATTAAAGCCCTTCTGGAGCCGAAAAAAATACCTTTTTAATGAAGACAACATCGTGGATAAAATTCTATACAGTTAAAATTGTATTGGATAATGCTATGTAAAAATATCTATTTTTTAGACAATTTATTTGAAGGGCTACAAAAAATAACAATTTTCTTGCCACATAGCATGCATATTAAGCCAGCATGTTAGCCGTTACGTCTGCTCCAGTGGTGGTGAGTGCTGCTGCTGCTTCGTGGGCAAAACATCTTTTGTTGAAAAACAAAAGATGTAAAAAGTAAGGTATTGATAAAGTACTGGATCAATAATAGTAGTAGTATAGTAGTATACCCATCCCTAATGTTGAAGAAGTAAAGCCACAGATTTGTTTGCTTTATTGTTGGAATCTGTGCTTTAAAATGTATATTTCATATTTATTTATTTAAAGTTTAAATAAATATGAAATTGTTTATTATAAAACAGATTGATTTATTGCTTGTGTTCATTGAAAAATACATGACAAGAGGCCCTTGAAAAAAATAAGTGCATATTAAAATGCAATAGTGAAGAAAAAAAAATCCCAATTAGATTATTTTCCATAATAGTTCAGCCCTATTTTGATTAATTGAATTATTATTTTATTATCTATGTCAGAGTTGAATGGATTTTCTACTGTATTTTGGCGTTCCTCCAAGTCTCTCCCCCCGTCATTCTCCACACACACAACTTCCTCCTCCTCCCAGACATGCTGAGTGTCACTGCTCGTCCAGTTTTTTGATGGTTTTCTCTCACCATCACCACACTCTCAATAGTCCACTTAGTTCCACACATGTTCTGGTTGAGTGTGAGCTGCTGTGAACTGGTGAGAACTTCAGCATCAACCATCATAGCGACATTTTCTGTCTCGTAAACTCCTTTCCTCTCCCTCCGAGCTCTGCTCATCACAGGTGATCTCTCATCCAAAGGTGCTCTGCTGCCACCTACAGGTCACCTATTGGTCATTACATCATTGTACAACTTATTCACGGAGAGCTTCGTCACACTGTCTCCTAGCAGAAAAACGGCACTCAATGAGTTAATGATTTTATAAAATAACTGATTGTTCAGGAGGCGGGGCTTTATCACTCGCTAAGATTCTAGCCAGAGCAAAACCTGGTCCCAACCAGGTTAGTCGTTCAGCCTACGTTACCATGGTGATTTAGCTATGTAAGACGTTAGCAAGCTTCGTAGTCCAGCACACAGAGATTAAATCCTGGAAGTTAGCTCGATAAGAGGATATCTAGGTTGGTAACACAGTTGGCCCTAAATGATTAGGGAATCACACCGACAACCATCACTGGTTCAGATCCAGATCCTCACATGTTATTATAAAGATGTGATCATCATGAGGTCATAGGTTTATATGTAGAAACTCTAAAACATCAGGATGTTCTCATCAATCAAGAAATTTAACACCTATTTGCACAACTTTAGAAATCGTGATGAAGCAATGCCTGCAGGTCACACAGGAAACAGGAAGTGAACACATCTAACATCCTCACAGTGCATTAGTGTATGTAGTCAGTCACACTACTAACTCAATGAGTATATATTGTCTACTATATACGATAGTTTGATTGAGCGTTCCGCTCAAGTATACTTCCAAGTTTCCCAGGATGCCTTTGGAACCTCCAGCGTTAAAAACGTCTATGGACACACACAGGGCCATAACATCCATGTTAACGGAATCACGGAATCCACCAATAAAAAGGATCCACTGTTGAATGTGGAAATGGACAGAATTGAGATGAAACGCCGTCACCGTGAGGAAAATAACTTTTTCTTTATGGAGAAATGTTTCCGGAAACGGCTCATTAGGTGCACCGATATCAGCCAGAAAACGAATATCAGCACTGCATCTAAAATCACCAATCTAAGCTTTCCGATAAAATGTTCAGCTCCAGCACGTCTATCTATAGGTGACTGTGGTTCACACTCTAACACAGTAATTATTCTCTGTTTGAGTAACATTCCACACTACAAAATAAGTCATAAATGTATGTATGATTTGTGCTGCAATATCGGTATCATATCGAAAGTGAAAAAGTTATATCGGGACATCCCTAATTGTAGAGTCTGAAACATCATAGATTATTGATCACTTCTAATACTGTCAATATTCTGCCCCCTAGTGGTGAAATAACTGATGTATCCTTGTGCCCATTTATTGTTGTGTAATCATTACCATCTGGAATGATGTCATCAGGATCAATTAAAATAGGTTAATTTAAATGAAGTTGATTAAAACTCAATAAACCTGATCAGATTCAGTAAATCATTGATCCCTGAGAGGAAATATGGTGACATTAATGTTGTTCTCATACATCTTTATACGACATAAATAATTAAAAAGGATCAGTCAGAATAATCTATGTCACTATAACTAATATCTACTTTTAATTGTATCTTACTCATTATTTTGAATAACATTTTTATTTTTGGCATACGTTTATGTTTAATTATGTTTTTTCATTTTTTTAAATGTCTGAAAAAAATTCTTAATATTTAAAAAAACAACAGAATTTTAAAATAATATTGTGTGAAACACAAAATGGATTTTCTAGGACCTACACAGGTCAGATAGTGGAGCCCAGAGTTCACAGCAAACATTTTAGTTGTTCTGCTGCAAAGAACAAGTGGAACAAACTGAAGTCATCATCACATGAACATTTTTAAATCACAATGTCTAGAGATCTATCATCATTTTAAACGTATGAACTACTGATTTTAATGTTCTTATTGATTTTTAAGATGTTTTATGTTGCACTTTTTAATCATATAAAGCTCAGTGAATTGTCTTGTGTATGAAATGTTCTATAAAAATACCTTTGCCTTCATTTAATTAATCATCTCGTCACAAGACTCAGTGAAAGGATTAATTAGAGACGATAATATCAAAGCAGAGAGACTTTAATAAGTTTACAGCTTGGTACAGATGTTTATTCTGCTTCATTGGACCTCAGGAACTCCTCCATTGTCCTATTGTTTCCATTAAATAGTGTTTCCTTCACTTTATTAAACCATCTGTTACATAACTATTAAAGTTAGTGACATCAATGAATGATTTACATTCCTACGATCCAACTACATTGATCTGTGCTCAGCTAGCTGTCCTTAGCTCATTCACTGCCAGCTAAATTCAGAGCAGCCAACCCCATATTGTCATGCGTTTTAGATGATTTTGACTGATTTTTAAAGACCCACAGAATATTTTGTCCTATGACAATCTGAATTCTGAAAGATTAAAGTCTCTAATTTCATCAGTAGTTGGTTTCGTTCTTCTGTAATCAGCAGTTGAATAGAGGCAAATTTCACATAAATCACCAGTTTGTGACAAAAAGTTGAGAAAAACGTCTTTTTCTGAAAAAATCTATTAGTGACTTTGAAACATTATTTTTTTGCTTTAGTGACACCTCATCATTAGTTTCCTTCTATAAAACTATAAACCTAACACTGAGACCAGGCTTTTGATGGTAACATTATTATTATTATACTATCTATGTCAGAGTTGAATGGATTTCTTACAGTATTTTGGCGTTCCTCCAAGTCTCTCCCCCGTCATTCTCCACAGACACAACATCCTCCTCCTCCCAGACATGCTGAGTGTCACTGCTCGTCCAGTTTTTTGATGGTTTTCTCTCACCATCACCACACTCTCAATAGTCCACTTAGTTCCACACATGTTCTGGTTGAGTGTGAGCTGCTGTGAACTGGTGAGAACTTCAGCATCAACTCTGTGGCATCATTTTCTGTCTCATAAACTCCTTTCCTCTCCCTCTGAGCTCTGCCAATCACAGGTGATCTCTGATCCTAAGGTGCTCTGCTGCCACCTACAGGTCAGCAGTTGGTCACTACATCATTGTACAACTTATTCACGGAGAGCTTCGTCACACGGTCTCCTAGCAACCTCAGTCAAAAAACACAATTCACGTCTTTAGACGAGATGCCATCATTAACTTATTGAGTTAATGATGGCATCTATTGATCTAAAATGGTTTTAAAAGGTAATCAATCAATTGTATTGATACAAGTAAATAAGCGATGTGATTTAATCACAGCAGACTTTATATGGATGTTTTTAATTATTTTTTAATAATAAATAAATGAGTGTGTGTGATGTCATGGCCACGCCCCCAGCAGACAATTAAACATATGATAGAGGAGAAATGGATGGAACCACCTTTGTCTTTATTCTAAAGCTGTGGTTCCACTGTGCCCACTGTCCCCCACCATGTAGCATTAGCATTAGCTCTGCAGAACCCTCATGATAACCATCAACCACTGCTCATTTAACCTCAACACATCATTGTTTATATTAATATTGGTTTATTCTAATGTATAAAACAATCAGCAGAGTCTGGTAAACAAAATATGGATTTATATTAAAAACCTATTGATAATTGAAAAGTTAACATTATGCTCATTTAAACTGAAGTGTTGGTTGGACTTTATTCAAATAAATTGTGAAAGCTCACCTGTACTGTCCAGTAAGAGGGATTTATTTCACTCACTAGTAGTGTACACGTTATTATGGATCAAAAGTCACTGAATCATTTCAGAGCAAATCCTTCTAAATCAACTAATATCATCCATCAATCAAATAAGTCACATTGTTAAAAAGAATTGTTTCATGAATAAACCTGGATGTTTATTCACAGAGCTGCAGAAAACTAACTAAGCTTAGTGTGTGTGTGTGTGTGTGTGTGTGTGTGTGTGGCCTCTCCTCAATGATGGACTGGTGTATGCTAAACTACTGCTGCCATGGTAACCACAGCAGGATGATACTTGTCCACAGAGAAAGGGTGGATAATACTGGACCACCATCAGGACACACACACACGCACGCACAGTGCATTTACTCTTTAGCGTTACACACTAACATACGTGTCTCTAAATAATCCTGAGAGTGCACGTACATGTGCATGTACAGGAGGGTGTGCAGCTGGAGTTGATGATGTAACAAATAAGCCCCCCCCCCCATCCAGGCCAGGCACCAAAAAACTGAATGAAGGCTTCCCTGCACTGATGGATGGAGTGTGTGTGTGTGTGTGTGTTAATGGTGACTGTGCAAACTCACAGTGTGATATCGGCTATACCAATGCGCCCCCCCCGGTGTCACGTCTCCTTGAGGCATAGGGGAAGCCACGCACGTGCACATGCATGTGAACAAACAAACGCACAGCTTCACCATTCTACTGTTTAAACCAACCCATCCTCAGCCTTTATGGATGTACAATGTGTGTGTGTGTGTGTGTGTGTGTGTGGTACCTGTGTGTGTGTGTGTGTGGTACCTGTGTGTGTGTGTGTGTGTGTGTGGTACCTGTGTGTGTGTGTGTGGTACCTGTGTGTGTGTGTGGTACCTGTGTGTGTGTGTGTGTGTGTGTGGTACCTGTGTGCGTGTGTGTGTGTGTGTGTGTGTGGTACCTGTGTGTGTGTGTGTGTGTGTGTGTGGTACCTGTGTGTGATGTCATGGCTGCATGGTGCGTCTGTATCCTCCAACAGTCCCAGTGATGCAGCAGCAGCTCCACTGCTAGCCTCCATCATACTGACTCACTGCAACCAGCAGCCTGCTGGGGGGGGGGGGGGGGGGTGAATATGAGGAGAGAGAGAGGAGCAGTAATCACATGTAAAGGAAAGACCATGGGGAGAGAGAGAGAGAGAGAGAGAGTGTATGGGAGGTTCTCAGCTGTGGCGCTAACGTGCTAACACATGGAGCTCCTGGTGGTGTGAATAAACAGCATCAGACTCTACAGACCGTCTATGACGAGCTGTCTAACATTTATTCTGATGTTATTTTAACTAGTGAAACTTCTCTTTCTGATATCTATAATTAAATTCTGACTTATTATAAATGGAATTCTAGATATGTAAAATAAAGAATGACTGTATATTCCAGATATCTGACATATCAGTAATTTCATTCTGAGTAGTCAGAATTAAATTATCTACAATTCAATTTATCATATCTGAAATGTAAGAACAAATGTAGACAAACAATGAACATTGTTACTAGTCTGGGACTTGGAATCACAACATGTCTATATATGGATATCTGTAATTACAAGTACTGCTGCTTTTTAAATGTTAAACCAACTTCTATACCCAGTTATCCCACTAACTTCTATAGAACAGATTTTACTACTTCTTATACAAGTGATTTTTAAAGTAACAACATTAAGTGCCTTGTTTTGTTTTTCATTTTTTTTGTCACAAATAAGAAAACAAACAGTATATCATAATATATACATCTATATTAACTGTTTAAATGTCTAACACACTGGTTCTAAACCTGGGTTCAGTGAGTCACTCTATCCCACGAACATACTATTCACTACATACTCAATGAGAATACACTGTCTACTATACTATAGTATATACTAGAACATATATAATGTCTATGGGAACACTAATCATCCTAATCATACTGTAGTCTATACAGCACAGTCTATAGTAGACAGTATAGTCTATAGTAGACAGTATACAGTATAGTCTATAGTAGACAGTATCGTCTATAGTAGACAGTATATAGTATAGTCTATAGTAGACAGTATACAGAATAGTCTATAGTAGACAGTATATATTAGACAGTATACAGTATAGTCTATAGTAGACAGTATATACTAGACCGTATACAGTATAGTCTATAGTAGACAGTATATACTAGACAGTATACAGTATAGTCTATAGTAGACAGTATCGTCTATAGTACACAGTATACAGTATAGTCTATAGTAGACAGTATATAGTAGACAGTATAGTCTATAGTAGACAGTATAGTCTATAGTAGACAGTATAGTCTATAGTAGACTGTATACAGTATAGTCTAAAGTAGACAGTATAGTCTATAGTAGACAGTATAGTCTATAGTAGACAGTATACAGTATAGTCTATAGTAGACAGTATACAGTATAGTCTATAGTAGACAGTATCGTCTATAGTAGACAGTATATAGTATAGTCTATAGTAGACAGTATACAGAATAGTCTATAGTAGACAGTATATATTAGACAGTATACAGTATAGTCTATAGTAGACAGTATATACTAGACAGTATACAGTATAGTCTATAGTAGACAGTATAGTCTATAGTAGACAGTATATACTAGACAGTATACAGTATAGTCTATAGTAGACAGTATCGTCTATAGTACACAGTATACAGTATAGTCTATAGTAGACAGTATACAGTATAGTCTATAGTAGACAGTATAGTCTATAGTAGACAGTATAGTCTATAGTAGACTGTATACAGTATAGTCTATAGTAGACAGTATATACTAGACAGTATACAGTATAGTCTATAGTAGACAGTATATACTAGACAGTATACAGTATAGTCTATAGTAGACAGTATATACTAGACAGTATACAGTATAGTCTATAGTAGACAGTATAGTCTATAGTAGACAGTATCGTCTATAGTACACAGTATACAGTATAGTCTATAGTAGACAGTATAGTCTATAGGAGACAGTATACAGTATAGTCTATAGTAGACAGTATAGTCTATAGTAGACTGTATACAGTATAGTCTAAAGTAGACAGTATAGTCTATAGTAGACAGTATAGTCTATAGTAGACTGTATACAGTATAGTCTAAAGTAGACAGTATAGTCTAAAGTAGACAGTATAGTCTATAGTAGACAGTATAGTCTATAGTAGACAGTATACAGTATAGTCTATAGTAGACAGTATAGTCTATAGTAGACAGTATAGTCTATAGTAGACTGTATAGTTTATAGTAGACAGTATACAGTGTAGTCTATAGTAGACAGTATATAGTATCGTCTATAGTAGACAGTATACAGTATAGTCTATAGTAGACAGTATCGTCTATAGTAGACAGTATATAGTATCGTCTATAGTAGACAGTATACAGTATAGTCTATAGTAGACTGTATATATTAGACAGTATACAGTATAGTCTATAGTAGACAGTATATACTAGACAGTATACAGTATAGTCTATAGTAGACAGTATCGTCTATAGTAGACAGTATACAGAATAGTCTATAGTAGACAGTATATATTAGACAGTATACAGTATAGTCTATAGTAGACAGTATATACTAGACAGTATACAGTATAGTCTATAGTAGACAGTATCGTCTATAGTAGACAGTATATAGTATAGTCTATAGTAGACAGTATATATTAGACAGTATACAGTATAGTCTATAGTAGACAGTATATACTAGACAGTATACAGTATAGTCTATAGTAGACAGTATCGTCTATAGTAGACAGTATACAGTATAGTCTATAGTAGACTGTATATATTAGACAGTATACAGTATAGTCTATAGTAGACAGTATATACTAGACAGTATACAGTATAGTCTATAGTAGACAGTATCGTCTATAGTAGACAGTATATAGTATAGTCTATAGTAGACAGTATATATTAGACAGTATACAGTATAGTCTATAGTAGACAGTATATACTAGACAGTATACAGTATAGTCTATAGTAGACAGTATCGTCTATAGTAGACAGTATACAGAATAGTCTATAGTAGACAGTATATATTAGACAGTATACAGTATAGTCTATAGTAGACAGTATATACTAGACAGTATACAGTATAGTCTATAGTAGACAGTATATACTAGACAGTATACAGTATAGTCTATAGTAGACAGTATCGTCTATAGTACACAGTAGACAGTACAGTCTATAGTAGACAGTATAGTCTATAGTAGACAGTATAGTCTATAGTAGACAGTATAGTCTATCGTAGACTGTATACAGTATAGTCTAAAGTAGACAGTATATACTAGACAGTATACAGTATAGTCTATAGTAGACAGTATATACTAGACAGTATACAGTATAGTCTATAGTAGACAGTATATACTAGACAGTATACAGTATAGTCTATAGTAGACAGTATCGTCTATAGTAGACAGTATACAGAATAGTCTATAGTAGACAGTATATATTAGACAGTATACAGTATAGTCTATAGTAGACAGTATACAGTATAGTCTATAGTAGACTGTATACAGTATAGTCTATAGTAGACAGTATAGTCTATAGTAGACAGTATACAGTATAGTCTATAGTAGACAGTATAGTCTATAGTAGACTGTATACAGTATAGTCTAAAGTAGACAGTATATACTAGACAGTATACAGTATAGTCTATAGTAGACAGTATATACGAGACAGTATACAGTATAGTCTATAGTAGACAGTATATACTAGACAGTATACAGTATAGTCTATAGTAGACAGTATCGTCTATAGTACACAGTATACAGTATAGTCTATAGTAGACAGTATATAGTAGACAGTATAGTCTATAGTAGACAGTATACAGTATAGTCTATAGTAGACAGTATAGTCTATAGTAGACTGTATACAGTATAGTCTAAAGTAGACAGTATAGTCTATAGTAGACAGTATACAGTATAGTCTATAGTAGACAGTATAGTCTATAGTAGACTGTATAGTTTATAGTAGACAGTATACAGTGTAGTCTATAGTAGACAGTATACAGTGTAGTCTATAGTAGACAGTATACAGTATCGTCTATAGTAGACAGTATACAGTATAGTCTATAGTAGACAGTATCGTCTATAGTAGACAGTATACAGTATCGTCTATAGTAGACAGTATAGTCTATAGTAGACAGTATCGTCTATAGTAGACAGTATACAGTATCGTCTATAGTAGACAGTATACAGTATCGTCTATAGTAGACAGTATACAGTAGACAGTATAGTCTATAGTAGACAGTATATAGTAGACAGTATAGTCTATAGTAGACAGTATACAGTATAGTCTATAGTAGACAGTATAGTCTACAGTAGACAGTATACAGAATAGTCTATAGTAGACAGTATATAGTAGACAGTATACAGTATCGTCTATAGTAGACAGTATACAGTGTAGTCTATAGTAAACAGTATACAGTATAGTCTATAGTAAACTGTATACAGTATAGTCTATAGTAGACAGTATAGTCTATAGTAGACAGTATAGTCTATAGTAGACTGTATACAGTATAGTCTAAAGTAGACAGTATAGTCTATAGTAGACAATATACAGTATAGTCTATAGTAGACAGTATAGTCTATAGCAGACTGTATACAGTATAGTCTAAAGTAGACAGTATAGTCTATAGTAGACAGTATACAGTGTAGTCTATAGTAGACAGTATACAGTATCATCTATAGTAAACAGTATACAGTATCGTCTATAGTAGACAGTATACAGTATAGTCTATAGTAGACAGTATAGTCTATAGTAGACAGTATATAGTAGACAGTATATAGTAGACAGTATAGTCTATAGTAGACAGTATACAGTATAGTCTATAGTAGACTGTATACAGTATAGTCTAAAGTAGACAGTATAGTCTATAGTAGACAGTATAGTCTATAGTAGACAGTATATAGTATAGTCTATAGTAGACAGTATAGTCTATAGTAGACTGTATAGTTTATAGTAGACAGTATACAGTGTAGTCTATAGTAGACAGTATACAGTGTAGTCTATAGTAGACAGTATACAGTATCGTCTATAGTAGACAGTATACAGTATAGTCTATAGTAGACAGTATCGTCTATAGTAGACAGTATACAGTATCGTCTATAGTAGACAGTATACAGTATAGTCTATAGTAGACAGTATCGTCTATAGTAGACAGTATACAGTATCGTCTATAGTAGACAGTATACAGTAGACAGTATACAGTATCGTCTATAGTAGACAGTATATAGTATACAGTATAGTCTATAGTAGACAGTATAGTCTATAGTAGACAGTATACAGAATAGTCTATAGTAGACAGTATACAGTATCGTCTATAGTAGACAGTATACAGTATAGTCTATAGTAGACAGTATACAGTATAGTCTATAGTAAACTGTATACAGTATAGTCTATAGTAGACAGTATAGTCTATAGTAGACTGTATACAGTATAGTCTAAAGTAGACAGTATAGTCTATAGTAGACAATATACAGTATAGTCTATAGTAGACAGTATAGTCTATAGTAGACTGTATACAGTATAGTCTAAAGTAGACAGTATAGTCTATAGTAGACAGTATACAGTGTAGTCTATAGTAGACAGTATACAGTATCGTCTATAGTAGACAGTATACAGTATCGTCTATAGTAGACAGTATACAGTATCGTCTATAGTAGACAGTATACAGTATCGTCTATAGTAGACAGTATACAGTATCGTCTATAGTAGACAGTATCGTCTATAGTAGACAGTATACAGTATACAGTATAGTCTATAGTAGACAGTATAGTCTATAGTAGACTGTATACAGTATAGTCTATAGTAGACTGTATACAGTATAGTCTAAAGTAGACAGTATAGTCTATAGTAGACAGTATACAGTATAGTCTATAATAGACAGTATAGTCTATAGTAGACAGTATACAGTATAGTCTATAGAAGACAGTATACAGAATAGTCTATAGTAGACAGTATATAGTAGACAGTATACAGTATCGTCTATAGTAGACAGTATAGTCTATAGTAAACTGTATACAGTATAGTCTATAGTAGACAGTATAGTCTATAGTAGACAGTATAGTCTATAGTAGACTGTATACAGTATAGTCTATAGTAGACTGTATACAGTATAGTCTAAAGTAGACAGTATAGTCTATAGTAGACAGTATACAGTATAGTCTAAAGTAGACAGTATAGTCTATAGTAGACAGTATACAGTATAGTCTATAATAGACAGTATAGTCTATAGTAGACAGTATACAGTATAGTCTATAGTAGACAGTATACAGTATAGTCTATAGAAGACAGTATACAGAATAGTCTATAGTAGACAGTATATAGTAGACAGTATACAGTATCGTCTATAGTAGACAGTAGACAGTATAGTCTATAGTAAACTGTATACAGTATAGTCTATAGTAGACAGTATAGTCTATAGTAGACTGTATACAGTATAGTCTATAGTAGACTGTATACAGTATAGTCTATAGTAGACTGTATACAGTATAGTCTAAAGTAGACAGTATAGTCTATAGTAGACAGTATACAGTATAGTCTATAGTAGACAGTATAGTCTATAGTAGACAGTATAGTCTATAGTAGACTGTATACAGTATAGTCTAAAGTAGACAGTATAGTATATAGTAGACAGTATACAGTATAGTCTATAGTAGACAGTATACAGTGTAGTCTATAGTAGACAGTATACAGTATCGTCTATAGTAGACAGTATACAGTATATTCTATAGGAGACAGTATCGTCTATAGTAGACAGTATAGTCTATAGTAGACAGTATAGTCTATAGTAGACAGTATACAGTATAGTCTATAGTAGACAGTATAGTCTATAGTAGACAGTTTACAGTATAGTCTATAGTAGACAGTATAGTCTATAGTAGACAGTATACAGTATAGTCTATAGTAGACAGTATACAGTATCGTCTATAATAGACAGTATACAGTATAGTCTATAGTAGACAGTATACAGTATAGTCTAAAGTAGACAGTATAGTCTATAGTAGACAGTATACAGTATAGTCTATAATAGACAGTATAGTCTATAGTAGACAGTATACAGTATAGTCTATAGTAGACAGTATACAGTAGACAGTATACAGTATCGTCTATAGTAGACAGTAGACAGTATAGTCTATAGTAAACTGTATACAGTATAGTCTATAGTAGACAGTATAGTCTATAGTAGACAGTATAGTCTATAGTAGACTGTATACAGTATAGTCTAAAGTAGACAGTATAGTATATAGTAGACAGTATACAGTATAGTCTATAGTAGACAGTATACAGTGTAGTCTATAGTAGACAGTATACAGTATCGTCTATAGTAGACAGTATACAGTATATTCTATAGGAGACAGTATCGTCTATAGTAGACAGTATCGTCTATAGTAGACAGTATCGTCTATAGTAGACAGTATAGTCTATAGTAGACAGTATACAGTATAGTCTATAGTAGACAGTATAGTTTATAGTAGACAGTTTACAGTATAGTCTATAGTAGACAGTATAGTCTATAGTAGACAGTATACAGTATAGTCTATAGTAGACAGTATACAGTATCGTCTATAATAGACAGTATACAGTATAGTCTATAGTAGACAGTATACAGTATAGTCTATAGTAGACAGTATACAGTATAGTCTATAGTAGACAGTATACAGTATAGTCTATAGTAGAGAGTATATAGTATAGTCTATAGTAGACAGTATCCTCTATAGTAGACAGTATATAGTATAGTCTATAGTAGACAGTACACAGTATAGTATATAGTAGACAGTATACAGTATCGTCTATAGTAGACAGTATCGTCTATAGTAGACAGTATACAGTATAGTAGACACTATACAGTATAGTCTATAGTAGACAGTATAGTCTATAGTAGACAGTACACAGTATCGTCTATAGTAGACAGTACACAGTATCGTCTATAGTAGACAGTACACAGTATCGTCTATAGTAGACAGTACACAGTATCGTCTACAGTAGACAGTATAGTCTATAGTAGACAGTATAGTCTATAGTAGACAGTAGACAGTATAGTCTATAGTAGACGGTATACAGTATAGTCTATAGTAGACGGTATACAGTATAGTCTATAGTAGACAGTATACAGTATAGTCTATAGTAGACTGTATACAGTATAGTCTATAGTAGACAGTATAGTCTATAGTAGACAGTATACAGTATAGTCTATAGTAGACAGTATAGTCTATAGTAGACTGTATACAGTATAGTCTAAAGTAGACAGTATATACTAGACAGTATACAGTATAGTCTATAGTAGACAGTATATACGAGACAGTATACAGTATAGTCTATAGTAGACAGTATATACTAGACAGTATACAGTATAGTCTATAGTAGACAGTATCGTCTATAGTACACAGTATACAGTATAGTCTATAGTAGACAGTATATAGTAGACAGTATAGTCTATAGTAGACAGTATACAGTATAGTCTATAGTAGACAGTATAGTCTATAGTAGACTGTATACAGTATAGTCTAAAGTAGACAGTATAGTCTATAGTAGACAGTATAGTCTATAGTAGACAGTATACAGTATAGTCTATAGTAGACAGTATAGTCTATAGTAGACTGTATAGTTTATAGTAGACAGTATACAGTGTAGTCTATAGTAGACAGTATACAGTGTAGTCTATAGTAGACAGTATACAGTATCGTCTATAGTAGACAGTATACAGTATAGTCTATAGTAGACAGTATCGTCTATAGTAGACAGTATACAGTATCGTCTATAGTAGACAGTATAGTCTATAGTAGACAGTATCGTCTATAGTAGACAGTATACAGTATCGTCTATAGTAGACAGTATACAGTATCGTCTATAGTAGACAGTATACAGTAGACAGTATAGTCTATAGTAGACAGTATATAGTAGACAGTATAGTCTATAGTAGACAGTATACAGTATAGTCTATAGTAGACAGTATAGTCTATAGTAGACAGTATACAGAATAGTCTATAGTAGACAGTATATAGTAGACAGTATACAGTATCGTCTATAGTAGACAGTATACAGTGTAGTCTATAGTAAACAGTATACAGTATAGTCTATAGTAAACTGTATACAGTATAGTCTATAGTAGACAGTATAGTCTATAGTAGACAGTATAGTCTATAGTAGACTGTATACAGTATAGTCTAAAGTAGACAGTATAGTCTATAGTAGACAATATACAGTATAGTCTATAGTAGACAGTATAGTCTATAGCAGACTGTATACAGTATAGTCTAAAGTAGACAGTATAGTCTATAGTAGACAGTATACAGTGTAGTCTATAGTAGACAGTATACAGTATCATCTATAGTAAACAGTATACAGTATCGTCTATAGTAGACAGTATACAGTATAGTCTATAGTAGACAGTATAGTCTATAGTAGACAGTATATAGTAGACAGTATATAGTAGACAGTATAGTCTATAGTAGACAGTATACAGTATAGTCTATAGTAGACTGTATACAGTATAGTCTAAAGTAGACAGTATAGTCTATAGTAGACAGTATAGTCTATAGTAGACAGTATATAGTATAGTCTATAGTAGACAGTATAGTCTATAGTAGACTGTATAGTTTATAGTAGACAGTATACAGTGTAGTCTATAGTAGACAGTATACAGTGTAGTCTATAGTAGACAGTATACAGTATCGTCTATAGTAGACAGTATACAGTATAGTCTATAGTAGACAGTATCGTCTATAGTAGACAGTATACAGTATCGTCTATAGTAGACAGTATACAGTATAGTCTATAGTAGACAGTATCGTCTATAGTAGACAGTATACAGTATCGTCTATAGTAGACAGTATACAGTAGACAGTATACAGTATCGTCTATAGTAGACAGTATATAGTATACAGTATAGTCTATAGTAGACAGTATAGTCTATAGTAGACAGTATACAGAATAGTCTATAGTAGACAGTATACAGTATCGTCTATAGTAGACAGTATACAGTATAGTCTATAGTAGACAGTATACAGTATAGTCTATAGTAAACTGTATACAGTATAGTCTATAGTAGACAGTATAGTCTATAGTAGACTGTATACAGTATAGTCTAAAGTAGACAGTATAGTCTATAGTAGACAATATACAGTATAGTCTATAGTAGACAGTATAGTCTATAGTAGACTGTATACAGTATAGTCTAAAGTAGACAGTATAGTCTATAGTAGACAGTATACAGTGTAGTCTATAGTAGACAGTATACAGTATCGTCTATAGTAGACAGTATACAGTATCGTCTATAGTAGACAGTATACAGTATCGTCTATAGTAGACAGTATCGTCTATAGTAGACAGTATACAGTATACAGTATAGTCTATAGTAGACAGTATAGTCTATAGTAGACTGTATACAGTATAGTCTATAGTAGACTGTATACAGTATAGTCTAAAGTAGACAGTATAGTCTATAGTAGACAGTATACAGTATAGTCTATAATAGACAGTATAGTCTATAGTAGACAGTATACAGTATAGTCTATAGAAGACAGTATACAGAATAGTCTATAGTAGACAGTATATAGTAGACAGTATACAGTATCGTCTATAGTAGACAGTAGACAGTATAGTCTATAGTAAACTGTATACAGTATAGTCTATAGTAGACAGTATAGTCTATAGTAGACAGTATAGTCTATAGTAGACTGTATACAGTATAGTCTATAGTAGACTGTATACAGTATAGTCTAAAGTAGACAGTATAGTCTATAGTAGACAGTATACAGTATAGTCTAAAGTAGACAGTATAGTCTATAGTAGACAGTATACAGTATAGTCTATAATAGACAGTATAGTCTATAGTAGACAGTATACAGTATAGTCTATAGTAGACAGTATACAGTATAGTCTATAGAAGACAGTATACAGAATAGTCTATAGTAGACAGTATATAGTAGACAGTATACAGTATCGTCTATAGTAGACAGTAGACAGTATAGTCTATAGTAAACTGTATACAGTATAGTCTATAGTAGACAGTATAGTCTATAGTAGACTGTATACAGTATAGTCTATAGTAGACTGTATACAGTATAGTCTATAGTAGACTGTATACAGTATAGTCTAAAGTAGACAGTATAGTCTATAGTAGACAGTATACAGTATAGTCTATAGTAGACAGTATAGTCTATAGTAGACAGTATAGTCTATAGTAGACTGTATACAGTATAGTCTAAAGTAGACAGTATAGTATATAGTAGACAGTATACAGTATAGTCTATAGTAGACAGTATACAGTGTAGTCTATAGTAGACAGTATACAGTATCGTCTATAGTAGACAGTATACAGTATATTCTATAGGAGACAGTATCGTCTATAGTAGACAGTATAGTCTATAGTAGACAGTATAGTCTATAGTAGACAGTATACAGTATAGTCTATAGTAGACAGTATAGTCTATAGTAGACAGTTTACAGTATAGTCTATAGTAGACAGTATAGTCTATAGTAGACAGTATACAGTATAGTCTATAGTAGACAGTATACAGTATCGTCTATAATAGACAGTATACAGTATAGTCTATAGTAGACAGTATACAGTATAGTCTAAAGTAGACAGTATAGTCTATAGTAGACAGTATACAGTATAGTCTATAATAGACAGTATAGTCTATAGTAGACAGTATACAGTATAGTCTATAGTAGACAGTATACAGTAGACAGTAGACAGTATAGTCTATAGTAAACTGTATACAGTATAGTCTATAGTAGACAGTATAGTCTATAGTAGACAGTATAGTCTATAGTAGACTGTATACAGTATAGTCTAAAGTAGACAGTATAGTATATAGTAGACAGTATACAGTATAGTCTATAGTAGACAGTATACAGTGTAGTCTATAGTAGACAGTATACAGTATCGTCTATAGTAGACAGTATACAGTATATTCTATAGGAGACAGTATCGTCTATAGTAGACAGTATCGTCTATAGTAGACAGTATCGTCTATAGTAGACAGTATAGTCTATAGTAGACAGTATACAGTATAGTCTATAGTAGACAGTATAGTTTATAGTAGACAGTTTACAGTATAGTCTATAGTAGACAGTATAGTCTATAGTAGACAGTATACAGTATCGTCTATAATAGACAGTATACAGTATAGTCTATAGTAGACAGTATACAGTATAGTCTATAGTAGACAGTATACAGTATAGTCTATAGTAGACAGTATACAGTATAGTCTATAGTAGAGAGTATATAGTATAGTCTATAGTAGACAGTATCCTCTATAGTAGACAGTATATAGTATAGTCTATAGTAGACAGTACACAGTATAGTATATAGTAGACAGTATACAGTATCGTCTATAGTAGACAGTATCGTCTATAGTAGACAGTATACAGTATAGTAGACACTATACAGTATAGTCTATAGTAGACAGTATAGTCTATAGTAGACAGTACACAGTATCGTCTATAGTAGACAGTACACAGTATCGTCTATAGTAGACAGTACACAGTATCGTCTACAGTAGACAGTATAGTCTATAGTAGACAGTATAGTCTATAGTAGACAGTATAGTCTATAGTAGACGGTATACAGTATAGTCTATAGTAGACGGTATACAGTATAGTCTATAGTAGACGGTATACAGTATAGTCTATAGTAGACGGTGTACAGTATAGTCTATAGTAGACGGTGTACAGTATAGTCTATAGTAGACGGTGTACAGTATAGTCTATAGTAGACGGTGTACAGTATAGTCTATAGTAGACGGTGTACAGTATAGTCTATAGCAGACGGTGTATAGTATAGTCTATAGCAGACGGTGTATAGTATAGTCTATAGCAGACGGTGTATAGTATAGTCTATAGTAGACGGTGTATAGTGTAGTCAATAGTAGACGGTGTATAGTGTAGTCTATAGTATAGTCTATAGTAGACGGTGTATAGTGTAGTCTATAGTAGACGGTGTATAGTGTAGTCTATAGTAGACGGTGTATAGTGTAGTCTATAGTATAGTCTATAGTAGACAGTGTATAGTATAGTCTATAGTAGACAGTGTATAGTATAGTCTATAGTAGACAGTGTATAGTATAGTCTATAGTAGACAGTGTACAGTATAGTCTATAGTAGACAGTGTACAGTATAGTCTATAGTAGACAGTGTACAGTATAGTCTATAGTAGACAGTATACAGTATGGTCTATAGTAGACAGTATATAGTATAGTCTATAGTATACAGTATAGTCTATAGTAGACAGTATACAGTATAGTCTATAGTAGACAGTATAGTCTATAGTAGACAGTATAGTCTATAGTAGACAGTGTATAGTATAGTCTATAGTAGACAGTGTATAGTATAGTCTATAGTAGACAGTGTATAGTATAGTCTATAGTAGACAGTGTATAGTATAGTCTATAGTAGACAGTGTATAGTATAGTCTATAGTAGACAGTGTATAGTATAGTCTATAGTAGACAGTGTATAGTATAGTCTATAGTAGACAGTGTATAGTATAGTCTATAGTAGACAGTGTATAGTATAGTCTATAGTAGACAGTGTATAGTATAGTCTATAGTAGACAGTGTATAGTATAGTCTATAGTAGACAGTGTATAGTATAGTCTATAGTAGACAGTGTATAGTATAGTCTATAGTAGACAGTGTATAGTAGACAGTGTATAGTATAGTCTATAGTAGACAGTGTATAGTATAGTCTATAGTAGACAGTGTATAGTATAGTCTATAGTAGACAGTGTTCCCCATTGTCTGAGACATTCACTGAGCACGTCATCTGTTGGAGCCTTGTCCTTGATGTACTTATGGATCTTGATGTTTCATCCTGGATAATGGCTCTCACACTCACTAGTCCTCGGCCTCCTTCCTTACGGCTAGCGTACAGTCTCAGGGTGCTGGATTTGGGGTGGAACCCTCCGTCCATGGTTAGGAGCTTTGGTGTCTTAACATCTGTGGTCTGTATCTCATCCTTTGGCCAGCTTATTATTCCTGCAGGGTATCTGATTACTGGCAGGGCGTAGCTGTTTATTATCCGGGACTTGTTCTTGCCATTGAGCTGGCTTCTTAGGCCCTGCCGTACTCGTTGGAGGTATTTGGCCGTAGCCGCTTTCCTTGTCACCTCTTTGAGGTTGCCATTTGCTTTTGGGATTCCGAGGTACTTGTAACTGTCCTCAATGTCTGCTATTGTTCCTTCTGGGATTGAGACCCCTTCTGTGTGGACTACCTTCCCTCTCTTAGTCACCATCCGACCACATTTCTCTAGTCCGAATGACATCCCAATGTCTGTGCTGTAGACCCGGGTGGTATAGATCAGTGAGTCTATGTCTCGCTCATTGTTAGCGTACAGCTTGATGTCATCCATGTAGAGGAGGTGACTGATAGTGGCCCAGCTCCTGAGTCGGTATCCATAGCCAGTCTTGTTGATTATTTTTGCTGAGGGGGTTCAGACCTATGCAGAACAGCAACAACGTCTCCTTGGTATATGCCACATTTGATGGAGTCTTGTGCAAGTGGCTTACCATTGGCCTCAAGGGTGATTTTCTACAACCTCATCAAGTTTGCAATAAAGTCTCTTAGAGTCCTGTTTATGTTGTATAGCTCCAAGCATTCAATGTTCCAAGTATGTGGCATTGAGTCGTAGGCCTTCTTGTTTAGTTTCTACTAATTCATCAGTTTTCTGTAGTGAACACTTTAAACCTGATCATTATGACAGGATGGGTCAGATTATCAGCTTAGAGAAAATGCACAAAAATAGTTTTCCCAGAGAATCAGTTCCTGTTGATTGTATTTAATTTAATTGTATGGTTTATTATTAGGGATGTAACGATTAATTGTAAGGCAGTTAAAAATCGATTCATAGGTATCACGGTTGATATCGATTTTCTGAAAATTGAATCGCAGTACTTTTTTTTATCCACAAGTGTAGGCGGCGGGCGGAGTCTGCTAATACTTACTTTCTTTAAATATGTTAATAAATGATTCATTACCCCTTTAGCACCGAAAGAATATCTGTAATGTTACTTGAATATCTGTAAAAGTCACGTTTTTCTATTAGCTCTGTCTGCTAGCATAGCTTCTCTTCTTCACTGCAAGAATTTCTGCATGCCAACCGACCACTGTGTTACCAGCGCCCTCTGCTGGTCCAAAGAAATATGACGTAAATCAGTGTAATCACGGTTTTTTTTTTAAAGTCCAATTGTTAAGGCACAAAATACCTTTTCAGTTGCACTTTTAAAAAGAAAAAGAACTATTATGCAGTTTTGCATTGTTTACTATAGAACCAGAATTTAAATTAATAGGCTTAATTTTCATTTCTATTATTCCTTTATTTATTTCATTCAAGATTTATTTTTAGTTAAATTGCATTGTTTTGAATAGTTTATCAAGGGATACTTTTGACAATGAAATATAAAAGGAAAATAGTAAAGTATTTTCTAGTTTTTTTCCCAAAAAAAAAATTTGTCTACAGTCCTATTTTGTAAAATAAATCGTGAGAGAGTCGTATCGTGAATCGAATCGTATCGGAGTTGAGTGAATCGTTACATCCCTATTTATTATGTTGGAGAAGATGCATTATTGTCAAATATTTTTTTTAAAGACAGTGGATTTGTTACCCTCAGTTGTGCAAAGGAAACTGAATTATGATTTTTTAAATTTCAACCATATAAATTATAACTTAATTTATTAGTTTTTTTTATTACTTATATGCTTTTATGTTCTCTTATTATGCACCAAACAACACCATACATAATTAATAAGTATTTCTAACTTGTACAAATACATTGCAGTTCATAAAAATAATAATAATAATAATAATAATAATAAAAAAGCTTCAGTATCGCGATATTACCCAGAACCGTAATAATTTGTCTGGTATACTATCGTGACATCTCTCGTCCAATCACATCTCTTGTCCAATCACATCTCTCATCCAATCACAGCTCTAGTCCAATAATCTCTTTTGCAGCTGAAAACCAAGTTGTGTGTTTCTAAAAGTGGAGAAAGAGTTGACTTCAGCTTCCAACAAATTGCTGACTCAGTAGAACTGTAGTGAAACGACCTTGAAGAGGCTTGACTCAGAAATTAAACATCCTGATACTGTTACTATGGAGATGACAGAAGATAAATCAGGGATAATCTCACATTACATTTCATTATATACAGTGGCTCCAGTGGTATCTGTCATTGTGTCCTTGGGCAAGGCACTTCACCCACATTGTCTAGTATGAATGTAGTGTTTGAGTGAGTGTTGGTGGTGGTGGGAGGGGCCTATGGTTCACTATGGCAGCCTCACTTCTGTCAGTCTGCCCCAGGGCAGCTGTGGCTATAACAGTAGCTTACCACCACCAAATGTGGAGTGAAATAATAATGTCTTAATTCTGTAAAGCACTTTGAGTGTCTATGATAAAGTGTTATATAAAATCCAATGCATTATTACTATTATTGTTATACAGTGAAGAACATAAGTATTTGAACACCCTGCAATTTTGCAAATTCTCCAACTTAAGGCTGTTTTATGCTTGACGCGTCCGCGAGGTCCACACAGCTCTGTGTGTACAAATGACGTAATTTCTACAGCCACTGTTCTTTTGTGTATTTTTCCTGTAAAATATGTTTTTCAGAGTCATATTGTGTATTTACTGTATGTTTGTCAATATGTGTTTTTGGAGTAATTTTTTTTTGTGTCTTTCTGTTGTCTTGCTTTTTTGTTGGTGCTGTTATGTGGTTAGTATTTTCTGTGTTCCTCTGGTCTTTTACTGTATTTTCTTGCAATGTTGTAATTCTATTCTATTCTTTATTTATTCTTGCTCATGTTTTGTGTATTTTTCTATGATTTTGTACATTTACTTTGGGGGGCCGCAATAAATTAAACCAAGGGCCGCAAGTGGTACCCTTGTTTTCTGCATGTGTGTATATTATTTGGATAACATCACTATATATATATATATATATATATATAATTAGCGATGTAATGATTCACTCAACTCCCGATACAATTCGATTCACGATACTGGGTTCACGATACGATTCTCTCTCATTTATTTTACAAAATAGGACTGTAGACAAATTTTTTTTTTGGGAAAAAAACTAGAGAATACGGTACTATTTTCCTTCTATTTTTCATTGTCAAAAGAATTCCTTGATAAACTATTCAAAACAATGTAATTTAACTAAAAATAAATCTTGAATGAAATAAATAAAGGAATAATACAAATGAAAATGAAGCCTATTAATTTAAATTCTGGTTCTATAATAAACAATGCAAAACTGCATAATAGTTATTTTTCTTTTTAAAAGTGCAACTGAAAATGTATTTTGTGCCTTAACAATTGGACTTTTGAAAAAAAAAAAAAAAAAACGTGATCGCAATGACTTACGTCATATTTGTTTGGACCAGCAGAGGGCGCTGGTAACAGTGGTCGGTTGGCATGCAGATATCTTTCAGTGAGGAAGAGATGCTATGCTAGCAGACAGAGCTAATAGAAAAACATGACTTTTACAGATATTCAAGTAATATTACAGATATTCTTTCGGTGCTAAAGGGGTAATGAATCATTTATTAACATATTTAAGAGTAGAAGGCGGCCAGAAAGAAAGTATTAGCAGACTCCGCCTGCCGCGGCAGCACCCTCTGCTGGTTAAAAAAAGTACTCCGATTCAATTTTTAGGAAATCGATATCAACCGTGATACCTATGAATCGATTTTTAACTGCCTTACGATTAATCGTTATATCCCTATATATAATTATTAGTGTTGTTCAATTATTATTATTGTTTATTTATATGTTGCTCAGTACCTTCCTAATTACCCCTCTGTGATAAAGTTTTTTCTGATTCTGATCACTTCTGTGTACTATTCAGGTAAAAGAAGTTCCTCAAGGAGCGTCTCCAGGACCAGAGCTGAAGAATAGAGATGCTGACCTGCTTTAACATAGATGAGTAGATATTGAGAAAGTGAGATCCACCGTTAAGGACACACACACACACACTGTGTTGTTGCTGACATAATGGAATCCATCCCAGCACACAAAGCTGTCAGTCAAACATACAATCTACCAAGTGCTGTATGAGAATATAGAATACAGGTCACAGAACGTGTAATTCTTTTCTAGTATATTTTATTTCTTTTGTTACAGTGTGTTACAATAAAAACAGTTTGTATTTCTAAATCACTACAGTCCTGTATTTTCTTCATTCCTGTTCAGCGTACCTTCTGATTACGTTCTCCTGCCAGGGAACAAGTCTCTGTGGTGTCAGGAACAATGACCTGAGATCATTTGGAGCTCAGCCTGGCTAGCTCGTGCTTTGCTGAGACGGCTAATGTCCAACAAGTTGTTGTGGCCTGCTACCACTGCCCTCCACTCACAGGACCACCCCCGTGTGTGTAGAGGAGTCTGTGAACCTGGGAGGGATGGAACTGGTTGCTGGGGAGTTGGCAGCGTCTGTGCTGCTTTGATAAATGTGCAGGCCTACACAGGCCTTCACAACCTTCACAGTTTTCTGTGGGTGGAATTCCATCGGTCGTCCCAGGATTCCCCATCGTGGTGAAGATGTTCTCTATCACCTCCTGGTATGTAAGTGGTGGTAGTTGTAGATTTGCTGTAGATCGCTGAGGTTTTTCTGTTAATACAATGAGATGAGGATGAGATGATATGTCCTTTGTTTATCACACTAGGGGCAGTTTCAGCAGCAGAAAAACAGGAATATATGTATATATATATATATATATACACACACACACATACATGGGCCTGTACACAGTACAGAAAGAAAAAGGGAAAAATATGTTGAAAAAAGGAAATTGCACAATCAAAAAAAGCAGAATATATAACTATACAACTCAATGTTTTGCCAGTGTTCAGGTTATACACTGTACAGATAGAAAGAGGGAAAACCATGTTGAAAAAAATAATGATGTGTTTACAGTTGACATACAAAAATGTTTTTAACATGATCACGAATAAATATATAGTATACCTGGAAATTGCCACATCAGGTTTTGTTGAAGAGGAAATGCATCACCAGCAGGAACACGTGGTACAGGGACTGTAGTTCCTGGAAGGTTGGTTCCTTCGATTTAAAGGACGAGTCGACCACCTTCGCTTTCTTTTCCGTCTCAGTAGTAACAAACAACACACTTCCTCTTCTTCGAGGAGAAATAGACGCAGTCTTGCCCTCGCTGCCATGTTGTAAACAATGGCTACTTCTTCTACTGTACTTTTGTACCGTGGTTGGCGTGTGTTTGTAATACACTGCCCCCTGCAGTGCGGAGTATAAATGTAACATGCATTGTTTTATGCGGATTCCGTGCGTCTCATTTCCACATAGCACGTTGATGCGTTAAGCATAAAACAGCCTTTAGACATTATGGAGGGGTCTGACATTTACATCATAGGTGCATTTCCACTGTGAAAAACAGAATAACAGAAAAAAAAAAAAAATCAAGAAATCACATTGTCTGATTTTTAAATAATTTATTTGTATTTTCTTGCTGCACATAAGTATTTGAACACCTGAAAAAATCAGCGTTAATATTTGGTACAGAAGCCTTTGCTTGTAATTCCAGAGGTCAAAAGTTTCCTGTAGTTCTTCACCAGGGTTGCACACACTGCTGCAGGGGTTATGGTCCACTCCTCCACACAGACCTTCTCTAGATCTGTCAGGTTTTCGGGGCTGTTGCTGAGCCAGACAGAAGATCTTTGGAGGGAGCTGAAACTGTGTGATTTAGGTGTAGAGACTGGCTAGACCACTCCAGAACCTTGATCTGCTTCTTACCGACCACTCCTTGGTTATCCTGGCTGTGCTTCGGGTCATTGTCATGTTGGAGACCCAGCCACGACCCATCTTCAATGCTCTGACTGAGGGAAGGAGCAATACACGACCTCATTCATCCTCTCCTTAATACAGTACAGTCGTCCTGTCCCCTCTGCAGAAAAGCACCCCAAAAGCATGATGTTTCCACCCCCATGCTTCACAGTAGGGATGGTGTTCTTGGGATGGTACTCATCCTTCTGTTTCCTCCAAACACGGCAAGTGGAGTTTAGAACAAAAAGTTCTATTTTGGTCTCTTCGGACCACATGACTTTCTCTCATGCCTCCTCTGGATCATCCAGATGGTCATTGGTAAACTTCAGATGGGGCTGGACATGTGCTGACTTGAGCAGGGGAATGATTTTAAAGCTTGACGGCATAGTGTTCTACTGACAGTAACCTTTGAAACCGTTGTCCCAGCTCTCTTCAGGTCATTTACCAGCTCCTCCCGTGTAGTTCTGAGCTGATTCCTCACCTTTCTTATCATCAGTGATACCCCACAAGGTGAGATCTTGCATGGAGCACCAGTCCGAGGGAGACTGACAGTCATCTTTAGCCTCTTCCATTTTCTAACAATTGCTCCAACAGTTGATCTATTTTCACTAAGCTGCTTGGATATTGCCCTGAAGCCCTTTCCAGCCTTGTGGAGGTCAGCTATGTTGTCTCTGGTGTCTTTTGCCAGCTCTTTGAGCTTGTCCATGGTAGTAGTTGGAGTCTGACTGACTGTGGGGTGGACAGGTGTAATTAACCAGCTCAAACAAGTGCTACTAATTTCGATTAATAAGTGGAGTAGAGGTGGACGGTGTTACATCGTGGCTCCGTGCGGCCTGGTGCTGTTCGTAGTGCGGGCATGGGCTTCTCTCCTGCGCGACCGCTCCCTGGTCCAGCATGCAGTAGGGGTCGCCCCCTGGACTGCTGGTGTATGTGGTTGGTACCTGGCTGCACCTGGGGGGTGGGGGTGTCGCCGTTCTCTGCGGGGCCAGCATGGTTTGGGGAGCCTCCTCCATGGGCCCTCCACTTTGCAACCAGCTGGTCTGGCTCACTTACTTGGTGTACCACACACCCATACCCAACCCTTGGGGGGCTGGATGCTGCTATGCGAGGGGTGAAGGCCCCACCCCGAGCATAGTGTTGTGCTTGTGCTACTAAGTAGTGGCTGCACTCCCATCTCAAGTTGCCCTGCCAATCCCTCCAATTTTAATCACGCCTCAACACACCACCCCCCCAGAGGGTGCGACCACCACCTCCACTCTCCGGGGCTATTGCACCACATACACACATATACACAAAGGTTGGGTGGGGGCCTTGGGGTTAGGGGTTGGGCTCGGTGGCAGGTTGCGCTGGGTCCTCGGCTCCTTGGGGATTCCTTGGGTGTGTATGTAGGGGGCGGTGGCTGCCTCTTGGCTTCGGATCTTGGGGCATCTGGGGGGCTGCTCGACCATGGGGAGTGGTTTGGGGCTCCCTGGCCCCCGCTCTTTCTGCTAGGGGCAGCGCTTGGGTTTACAGTAGCGATTTTTACACATACACTGGTCTATGATGCACTGGCATGTCTTAGACTGTAGATAAAACTGGTAGTGGGCTTAACTTTAGACACGTTGATCCTAAATACCTGTTTTAGGTATTACTACTCACTCCTTCCCTCTGTCCACCACCATTATACCCAAGCATCACGCTGGTCACCAGACTGGTTTGATTACACAACACTATTAACAACACATCTCACTTTAAAATAATCAACTCTGCTCCCTGATGAAATGCTTGTGTTAAACTTTCTACTCTCTACAAATTATAACAATTAACTTTTTTGCAATATTCAGCCGAATATATTCGGCCACCGTATAGTCGGTGCATCCCTACCATATATGTAAATTCAAACTGCACTACTTTTTCTGCTGTTTACACACATCAGCTGTTAGCTAATGCTACACCAGTCTATGCAGCGAGACCCGACATTGCTTGTGGCTCACAGCGTTAACAATGGACTCGGTTGTGGAATTGGACAGCTTCCAACTTTTATGCGGCGACGGATGACGAAGATCAGTAAGGAGAGAGTCTGGCTGTGTTTGTGTGTGGTAAAGAGGAGCTGCTGCTGGTTCTGCAGCAACGCGCACACACTTTTCAATCTCAAATCACTGCACATTGTTTGATTGTGTCATACGCTACTATTCTGCTTTGCTTTTAACTCACTAAACCGAAGGCTGAACGTGGCGTTTTTTGCAATACTCGGCCACAGAATATTCGGTTCATCCCCAGTAACAACTGTAAGTGAGAACATTAAGGATAAAATACCCTGAGTTACTGATAATGCACAACAATTTCTCCTGTAGTGTCAGTTTAAACACTGATCTGAACAGATTATATGAAAATAAAAAGTCTGTACATACATAAATATTGCAGGTATTATACACTGCCATCACAAAATCAAGTGCATCAAATAACCATATCAACACATTGAAAGCATTGTAACCACTGAAATATTACACGAATATACTGATTACATATTTTTTTCAATTATATATATACATATATATATAAAAACGATTTTGGAATAAAAAAATCGATTTAAAATCAGCACCCAAAAAAAAAAAAAAACGCAATATATTGTGAAATCAATTTTTTTTCACACCCTTATTAGCATCACAGTATGTAGCATTTAACATTGGCGTCACAGTGTGTAGCATTTAGCATTAGCGTCACAGCGTGTAGCATTTAGCATTAGCGTCACAGTCTGTAGCATCACAATGGCCGTTTCTCAATTCTTAGTATGCATACATGCATAGAGACGCATGGTAGCAAACTTGGAGAATAGACTTGCAAAGTGCACAAGCGTGGACTTTGCATACTCGTCATTTTGGGACAAAGCAAACTTCCTGACATCGTTGTGCGCACCGTGGAGTATGTGCACTCCACTGTAAACATCAAAGAAAATATGAAGCAACCAGAATATAGGTGATACAGGCAATTAGTCCAAACAATTTTAAAGGACAATTTACAATGGATCAGACAGGTGTGACTGTCCTTTACCACACAGATAATAATAATAAAAGGGAAAAGGAAAAACATTTACAAAATAGTAATAATTTTAAATTAACATAAAAATACAAATAGTTGGCTATTAATGGTAGGACGAACTATATAAATAGATTCATTAATCATAATAATAAATAAATAAAAGGAAAAAACATATTTACAAAATTGTAATAAAAAACTATAAAATAAAGAAGAATAGGCTATTATTTTGGTCGAAGGATGACGTAGATAGATACATTTCTTAATTCAATGATTAATGATAATAACTGAACAATAATAATGATAAGTGAAGAAGAAAAGTTAAGAACACATTTACCAAAATGGTAATAACAATAAAGGAATCATGCATGTGTTCAAAGTGCATGCTGGGAAATATAGCTGGCGGGGTACACAGAAGTCTCTTCTGATGCATGCTGGGTAAAACGGGCGGAGCAAGTTCTCATCCGGGAATTTACAGCGGACTTTGAATTGGAAGAGGACTTGGGCCGCGGGTGATGAGGTTTCACAAGTACACACACTGAGAAACGTGTGTAGCACTAAGTCATTCAACCAGTGTGATGTTAAACACTTTAGGTCTCACTGAACAAAGTGTAAATAGTTTCACTCACAGGTAAATATCAACCTGCATCATTACAAACTTCATTTTTTATAATAGTTTAAATAATAAACGACGTTAATGTATTACCTGAAATCAACAGAGGGTTCAGTTAATTGTGACTATGCAACAAGCTTTACATCACGTATGTCAAACTCATGGCCCGGGGGCCAAATTCGACCCTTTGGAGCATCTTGTTCGGCCCACATGATTTTAGTGATTTTTAAGGTTAAAAAAAAAAAAAAAAAAAAAAAAAAAAACACTCAAAATTCTTACAAAATCCTTCAATTTCCCTGAAATTATGACATAATATTTCCCTTATTTATAAATAAATTGGTCAGAAATCTAGGAAATGTAAAGTGTAGATCCTGTTGAGACTGATATCTGTCACTTATTGATTGGATATGAACATTAATTTATCAACAAAATCTATGGCCCACTGGAGATCAAACTGTTGCGTATTTGTCCTCTGAACTAAAATAAGTTTGACACCCATGATCTACATGAATGAATCTAGCACTCAGTGTGTGTGTGTAGCAGGTCACATGACACAGCCCAGTTACTTCTCTCTTCTGTCTGTAAATAAGAACATGAGTGTGTAAAGTCAACACTGATGGTTAGGGTGTGGAGCCACATCTACAGTGGGGCAAAAAAGTATTTAGTCAGCCACCTTAAAAAGATGATTTTCATCTTAGATAAACCTCAACTATGAGAGACAACATGAGAAAAAAAAAATCCAGAAAATCACATTGTTGGATTTTTAATGAAATAAATGGTAAATACCTTGGTAAAATAAGTATTTGGTCAATAACAAAAGTTAATCTCAATACTTTGTAATGTACCCTTTGTTGACAATGACAGAGGTCAAAGGTTTTCACACACTGTTGCTGGTATGTTGGTCCATTCCTCCATGCACATCTCCTCTAGAGCAGTGATGTTTTGGGGCTGTTGCTGGGCAACACAGACTTTCAACTCCCTCCAAAGATTTTCTAAGGGGTTGAGATCTGGAGACTGGCTAGGCCTCTCCAGGACCTTGAAATGCTTCTTACAAAGCCACTCCTTTGTTGCCAGGGCGATGTGTTTGTGATCATTGTGACACATGCTTTGACAGAAACTCACTTCAAAACAAACAACAAGCTGAAGTTCTGCCTCACCTGGATGCGTACACAGCTTACAGTCACAAACACCAGACAACACATGGCAGAAGCACCAAGTCTGTTGGAACTATTATGTCTTTAAACGAGGCAGATACGGTAAAGCAATAGGAGATCTACTGTGCAGGCGCTGTCACCAGCTATAGGAGACAAAGGAGGAAACACTTTTTTTGTTTTTTTCCGCACGGACTCAGAGCGATCTTTTTTTATTTACAATGTACAAACAATATTTACAAATGATACAAAGGAGGATCACATCCAATCTCATAAAACACCAGTGACGTCACCTAGAAAATGCACAAATATAGTTTTCTTGTATTTAATCCTCTATGGTTTATTATGTTGTAGAAGAAGAATTATATTCAAATAGTTAAATAAAAAAAAGAGTGAATTTGTTATCCTAAGTTAATTATTTATATTAGTTAAACATAAATTAATGTACAAAGGAATCTGATTTATCATTTTTTCAATATCAACCATATAATTCTAACTTCATTTTTTTATTGCTTATATGCTTTTGTTCATGTACTCTTGTCATGCACTAAAAATCACTATACTTAATTAATAAGTATTTCTAACTTGTACAAATACATTGCAGTTCATAAAATCAATAATAATTAAAAAAAAAAAAGGCTTCAGTATCGGGATATTACCCGGAACGTGATCATTTGTCTGGTATAGTATCGTGGTTACTCATTTTGATATTGTGACAACTCTAGCCCCATTCATTCTTTCCTTTACACGAATCAGTCGTCCGGGTCCCTTTGCAGAGAAACAGCCCCAAAGCATGATGTTACCACCTCCATGCTTTACAGTAGGTATGGTGTTCTTTGGAGCAGAAAGAACGCCAATTTTTTACCAAAAAGGCCCAGTCCTATTCTGGATCATCCAAATGTTCTCTTGCAAACTTCAGATGGGCCCGGACATGTACTGGCTTAAAGGTGCAGTCTGCAACTCTAATAAAAGTGACTTTTTGTCATATTTACTAAAGCTGTCACTATGTAAGGACAGCTTTACATGAAACTAGTGGTTTGTGTAAAAAAAAAAAAAAACAGGCTCATTGAGCAGCCCCCCACCCGCCCACCCCTTTCCCGGAGCTAGAGCGCAGTCTTTTATACAGTGTATGGTCTGGAGGAGTAGAAGATGGAATTGGTGACTTTTCTGCTTGAAAGGTAATTACTGCTGCTTGATTTACATTATGTTTGATTTGTAATTGTTACACTAGAACTCTGTGGTGCATGTGTTCATGTGCACGCAGCAGCCTAGGTGTGGGTGCTATAAGTGACACTGAGTTGTTGCTACTGCTGAGGTTTGTGCACATATAGAAAGAGAGAAGAGTTGCAGTAATATGCTTTTAACAGAGTATGTTATATTACTGTGATGTTGCTGTCTAACTAACATTAGCTTGTTAGCTCCTCTGAGGGAGGGACTTTAGAACTGCATCTTTAAGCAGGGGGACACATCTGGTACTGCAGGATTTGAGTCCCTGGTGGCGTAGTGTGTTACTGATGGTAGCCTTTATTACTTTGGTCCCAGCTCTCTGCAGGTCATTCACTAGGTCCCCCCGTGTGGTTCTGGATTTTTGCTCACTGTTCTCATGATCATTTTGACCCCATGGGGTGAGATCTTGGAGCCCCAGATGGAGGGAGATTATCAGTGTCTTGTATGTCTTCCATTTTCTAATAATTGCTCCCACAGTTGATTTCTTCACACCAAGCTGTTTACCTATTGTAGACTCACTCTACCCAGCCTGGTGCAGGTCTACAATTTAGTTTCTGGTGTCCTTTGACAGCTCTTTGGTCTTGGCCATAGTGGAGTTTGGAGTGTGACTGTTTGAGGTTGTGGACAGGTGTGTTTTATACTGATAACCAGTTCAAACAGGTTCCATTAATACAGGTAACGAATGGAGGAGGAGCCTCTTAAAGAAGAAGTTACAGGTCTGTGAGAGACACAAATCTGGCTTGTTTGTAGTGACCAAATACTTATTTTACCAATTAATTCATTAAAAATCCTACAATGTGATTTTCTGGATTTTTTTTCTCATGTTGTCTCTCATAGTTGAGGTTTATCTATGATGAAAATTACAGACCTCATCTTTTTAAGTAGGAGAACTTACCCAATTGGTGACTGAATAAATATTTTTTTGCACCACTGTATATATCTATATTCAGACCCCTTTAAATTTTTCACTCTTGTTTTATTGCAGACATTTGCTAAAATCAAAAAGTTGATTTTATTTCTCATTAATGCACACTCAGCACCACATCTGGACAGAAAAATCCAGAAATGTAGAAAGGTTTGTAAATGTAATAAGAGAAAAAGTGAAATATCACATGGTCATAGATATTCAGACCCTTTGCTCAGTATTGAGTAGAAACATCTTCTGAGCTCGTACAGACATGAGTCTTCTTGAGAACGATGCAACAAATTTTTCACTCCAGGATTTGGGGATCATCTGACATTCTTCCTGTAGATTTTCTCCAGTTCTGTCAGGTTGGATGGTGAACGTTGGTGGACAGACATTTTCAGGTCTCTCCAGAGATGATCAGTTTGTTATTGTAGCTGTGTGCTTAGGGTCATTGTCTTGTTGGAAGGTGAACCTTCAGCCCAGTCTGAGGTCCTGAGAACTCTGGAAGAGCTTTTCTTCCAGGATGTTTCTGTACTTGGTCACATTCATGTTTCCTTCAATTGCAACCAGTCGTCCTGTCCCTGCAGCTGAAAAACACCCCTATAGCATGATGCTACCACCACCATGTTTCACTGTTGGGATTGTATTGGGCAGGTGATGAGCAGTGACTGGTTTTCTCCACACATAACGCTTAGAATTAACACCAAAAAGTTCAATCTTGGTCTGATCAGAGAATCTTATTTCTCATAGTCTGAGAGTCTTTCATGTGTTTTTTGTTAAACTCTATGCAGGCTTTCATGTGTCTTGCTCTGAGGAGAAGCTTCCATTGGGCCACTCTGCCATAAAGCCCTGACTGGTGGAGGGCTGCAGTGATAGTTGACTTTGTGGAACCATCTTCATACTGCATCTCTGGAGCTCAGCCACAGTGATCTTTGGGTTCTTCTTTACCTCTCTCACCAAGGCTCTTCTCCCACGATTGTTCAATTTGTCTGGACGACCAGGTCTAGGAAGAGTTCTGGTCATTCCAAACTTCTTCTATTTAAGGATGATGCAGGCCACTGTGCTCTTAGGAACCTTGAGTGCTGCAGAAATTCTTTTGTAACCTTGTCCAGATCTTTGCCTTGCTACTATTCTGTCTTCAGTCGCATTTGCAAACAATTCTACATTTTTGGTGTTTTTCTGTCAGGATGGGTGTAAATGAGTGAGAAATAAAATTAACTTTATTTTACCAAATAGCAGTAGTGAAACAAAGAGTGAAAAACTTAAAGGGGTCTGAATACGTTCCATACTCACTGTATACAGTGGATATAAAAAGTCTATGCACCACTGTTCAAATGCCAAAAAAATGACACCAGGATAAATATTTTCAGAACTTTTTCCACCTTTAATGTGACCTAGAACCTGTACAATGATAGTGAAAAACAATCTGAAACCTTTCAAGGAGGTGAAGTAAAAATAAAAACTGACAGAATGATGTCACTAAAGTGTTCACACCCTCTTATAACAGGGGGCGGGGCTGTGTTCAGATTGAACCAATCACATTCAAACTCATGTTAAATGGATTCAGTACACATCTGTCACCATTTAAAGTGTCTCTGATTAACCACAAATAACATCTAATAACAAACATCTAAGCCCAGCTTTATTTTGTAAAAACACATTTAAAATCTCCCAAACACATGTGGGAAAATGTGTTATGGTCTGATGGAACCAAGGTGGAACTTTTTGGCCATAATTCCAAAAGGTTTATTTGGTGCAAAAACAACACTGTTCATCACCAAAAGAACACCATACCTACAGTGAAGCATGGTGGTGGCAGCGTCATGCTTTGGGGCTGTTTTTCTTCAGCTAGAACTGGGACCTTAGTCAGGGTGGAGGGAATTATGAACAGTTCTAAATACCAGACAGTGTTGGTACAAAACCTTCAGACTTCTGTTAGAAATCTGAAGATGAAGAAGAACTTTATCTTTTAACACCACAGTGACCCTAAGCACAGCATCAACTAAACTATGGCTTCACCACAATCAGATGGAGGTTCTGGAATGGACCAACCAGAGTCCAGACCTGAATCCTACTGAACATCTGTGTGGTGATCTGAAGAGGGCTGTACACAGGAGATGTCCTCACTATCTGTCACATTTAGATCAGTTTAGTAAAGAAGAGTGGGTAAATATGACCTCATCAAGATGTTCCACACTGATAGACTCTGACCCACAAACACTGAGTGCTGGAATAAAAACCAAAGGTTCTACAACAAAGTATTAGTTTAAGGGTGTGTTTATGTAACCAGGTTATTTTAAGTTTTTATTTTTTATATTTTTCCACTTTAAAGGTTTCAGTTTGTTTTTCTATATCATTAAGGTCACATTAAAGGTGGAAAAGTTCTGAAATTATTCATCTTTGTGTCATTTTTTACATCACAAAAACAGAGGTGTGTAGACTTTATTATATCTACTGTAGATCTGTTCCAACATCAGCTGATGTTTACCAGGACAGGAATGATAATGAGATGGTTGAGTTTTGGTGACGATGCAGTAATTAAGTCAGTGTCATATTTTAGTGTTTTCACTTATTAGTTTGTCCCTTGAAGGGAAATTTGATTTGCAGATGATAAGAGACATCAGTCATAACCACAACATAAAATAACATAGGAGCAGCAAATTACTGAAGAGCAAATATGTGTTGTTTACAGAGCACAACATCAGGGGAAGCAGACCACTGCCTCATTATTATTATTATTATTAATAATAGATGCACAAACTAAAGCAGCAGTTTATCCTGGTTCCTTCTTTCCTCTGTGTTTAATGTCCTGATGGAGAGAACTTGTGTTTCTATTGGCTGGGGGAACAGCTAGAGGAGAGCCAGAGGGGAGGAGTCTGTATTCTGGGTAGAGAGGATGAGTTCTGTTCATACTTCAGTCTCTGACTTTTAAAAATCTCATCTAGACTCCTGAATGTGACACTTTAGATTAGGGATGTAACGATTAATCGTAAGGCAGTTAAAAATCGATTCATAGGTATCACGGTTGATATCGATTTTCTGAAAATTGAATCGCAGTACTTTTTTTAACCAGCAGAGGGCGCTATCCTTAAATATGTTAATAAATGATTCCTTACCCCTTTAGCACTGAAAGAATATCTGTAATGTTACTTGAATATCTGTAAAAGTCACGTTTTTCTATTAGCCCTGTCTGCTAGCATAGCTTCTCTTCTTCACTGCAAAAATTTCTGCATGCCAACCGACCACTGTGTTACCAGCGCCCTCTGCTGGTCCAAACAAATATGACGTAAACCAGTGCAATCACGTTTTTTTTTTTTTAAAAGTCCAATTGTTAAGGCACAAAATACATTTTCAGTTGCACTTTTAAAAAGAAAAATAACTATTATGCAGTTTTGCATTGTTTATTATAGAACCAGAATTTAAATTAATAGGCTTCATTTTCATTTCTATTATTCCTTTATTTATTTCATTCAAGATTTATTTTTAGTTAAATTGCATTGTTTTGAATAGTTTATCAAAGGATTCTTTTGACAATGAAATATAAAAGGAAAATAATACAGCATTTTCTAGTTTTTTCCCCAAAAAAAATTTGCCTACAGTCCCATTTTGTAAAATAAATAGTGAGAGAATCGTATCGTGAACCCAGTATCGTGAATCGAATCGTATCGGGAGTTGAGTGAATCGTTACATCCCTACTTTAGATACAGTGTGTCAAGTCTTTGTATAAAGACACTTTAACAGGACAACAATGATGTGCAGTAATGTTGGATTCATACAATAATAATAATAATAATAATAATAATAATAACACACACCACCAGAGAAACTTCCAGTGAATAATTTACAAATAAATAAAAGTTCACTGATGGTGACATTGAGATATTGTGTGACAAAGATATCAAAGTTTGTTGTTTTGAGAAGAGTCATATTAATGATTAAAAGTTATGATTGTATTATATTCTAAAGTTTATAATTATCTGGCTCGTCTTCCTTTCTTTCTGTTCACAGCATAACTTTATATTTAGTTCTACAAAATGTGTTTACAGTTAATTTTACTGATTATTGTTACACATCATCCTGTATGTGTATTATATACAGTATAAATGTGTAGATTTAACTGTTAGAGAAACTATTTTATTAAATACAAAGCAAACGACATATAAACAGAAAAACAAAGATAGAAATAGTTTATTTAAATTATGAAATTAGTGAGTTGTTAAAGTGCTGAGGTGCAGCAGAGGGTCTTCTTCTGCAGAGACGTGATGATGAGGGGTTTGTGTAAAACCCAGAATTCTGATGTATTTCTGAGGATATGAATATACATATAAACACACATTACTGGTATATTAACACATATAAACCAAAACATATAGAAATGGGACATTTTACTGCTGCAAATGTGTAACATATTAGTGGTATAATGAGAACATGACACGTGTTGTGGTTTATATGAGTTAATATACCATTAATATGTATTTATATCCTCAGAAATGCCCAGACATGATGATGAGCTGCTACTGTTACTGTCAGCTGATCAAAGAGAAGTGCTGACGTCACGTTGTTCTCTGTGGTGTTGTTCATATATATCAGGTCACGCCCACTCTGACCTTTTCATCAGCTAACGATCACTTCTGACACCGCGATCATTACGGAATACAGATGTTTATGTGCCGTAAAGCATCGCGTGGTACCAACGTCATCACGTTTTGCGCGTGGGTGGAGTTGTCTGGCACGCTGTTTGGACCATCGGGTGTTACTTTTTATAGACTTTCATATACATTAACTATCAAAATCTTTTTTATAAACATTGTGTTCATGTAAACTGAGATGTGTAAGAATTTGAAGATAAAGATACTGTTTTATTTATTGATGTTATTTATTTTATTTGTTTTTAAGTTTCCATTTACATGATCAATATAAATCAAACATTATTCTATATAATTCTAACTGTATATAATGTAATCCACTGTATTGTCTTCATAGAGAAGGTCTTTATGGCTCCAGGAGGCCTTTAATCCAGGTGAGATGAGGTTAAATGGTTCCTTGTAGAGTAAAGGTTACAGACCCCTGACCAGGGGAAGAGGGTTAGGAGACCCCACTATCAGAGCTGGACCCTCTCAATTTAATTCATGGTGAAACAATGCAGATGATAAGATGGTTATGTTACTGTTAAATTAATTCATGTACAGTATTTATGTAAAATAAAAAACATAATACATGTAATCTGTTGTTATGATTTACATCTTTTAAAATAATATAAAATAAATAACCTGTTATTTCAGCCACTGCTTGTTACAGAAAAACTTAATATTGACACTAAAACATTTAGCAAATATCTCTCTAGTCATTGTCAATCTTTACTTCATACAAATACAGTACGTTAGTGAAGTCAACTATTCATCAATTAAAATAATGTAAATCAGTATCTTTCTGTACCAACCTTTATAAATATATTGGTCTAGTCGTGGTTTAAACACTGAGTGGAGGTTCTTATCACGTCTGATCAGCACAGGGTTGGTTCTAACGTTGGTTCTCACATTAATTCTAAGGTTGGTTCTAAGGTTCTCCTGCAGACTAAAGTCAGATCATTGATCACACACTGGGTTATTGATAAGAACCAATATTCACTCTTTATGATTAATGCATTAATAAGAGCACACATTACATTACATGTGTTTATCATAGAACAAAGTGTTTTTATTATGTATGATACAAATACAAAGAAATATGGATCAGTGCACAATATGTAGCAGCTCAGATATTTTTAGACTGCATTTTATGTAACTTTATATTAGAATATAGTTGTTTGAGACTGTTTTAATTTGAAAAATAATAATTATTTAAGTTCTTTCAGCTTTGTGCCTCTTCCTGCTGTATTTATATTTCTGTGATATTATATATTGGTTTTTTATTGTGCAAAATAGATGAATAAAAATAAATTGATTAAAATTATTTTATTTTTTTTATTGTTTTATCTGTCATTTTGTATTTTTATTCTATTATTACTCAACATTCCAGGTGACCCCACATGGTGACACGACCCTGGACTGACCTGTGATCATGTGATCTCAGAGGACCATAAATCATGAAGTAGAGCTCCACATTACTATAGAGGATGACGTCATACTATAGAGGATGACGTCATACCACAGCTTTAAAACAATCAGGAAAAGAAAGTGATTGAAAACTATTGAAACAATCATTTCAGCTTCTATTCTCAGCATAGACATTTAAAAATGACCAGTTTAAATAAAATAGAATCAACTTTAATGATCAAGTTATGTAAGTTTTAATTTGACTTGTTGACCTGTGCTTTCTCTAATAATGTAGACATTAAATAATAACTATAAATATAAACAGTAGTGAAAATATTATGTGCAAAACTAAATAATATAACAAGATTAGATAATAATAATAGTGCAGGTGAATATTTAAATGGAATAGTATGTACATTTTATCACATAAATAAATGATTAGTTTACATGTGAAAGCAGCTCTTCAGGAGGAATTGTTGGGTTTTTTAAGAATTTAATATTGTGATAAATGCTACGAGATGATTATTGTTGTAAATGGAGATAAATGACATAAATGTAATTATAATTTATATCCATTGGTAGCAAGTCTACAAAATGATAATTTCTACACATTTGAATCAAAGCCTGTGTTTTATTATTAACTCTAACACATTAGAGCTTCAATAAAATCATTTAGATTCAAACAACAAAATACACATAAATTAATAAATACAAATCCAATAAACCCAGAGTTCTGCACATCAGGAAGAATTAACTACACCTAAAGTCACCAGATGTTCTCCACTTTCCCTCAAACTGTTCCACGGTGGAACCTTTAGTGGTTCTTTTAAAAAGTGGAACCTGCTGAGATGTTGGATTATATCAATGTTTCAGCAGAAAAACAAAGATTAGAGACAAACATCTAGAAGTTAACGTTCATTCAGTGAAGTTCTGAACAGAACATGAAGCACGAGGAGGAGCAGACACCGCAGCACATGTCGGACCGCGTAGGGACAGTTAGTTAGCTTAGCTTCGGTTAGCTTAGCTTAGGTAAACTGCTTAGTAATGTCCGGTGGATCCTACCTCTGTGTCGGTGCTGGAGGACAATCGTTGTCTCCGTCAACCCGCCTCTCATCGCTGCTGAACCGGCCCTGAAACACGACCCTGTCCGCCGGGTCCAGGCGAAGGAAATCCCGCCACCCACAGACAAAGAACCCCCGGGACCACCGGTGTCCCTCCGCGGGGATGGAGTCCTCCTGACGCCGCTGAACGTCCGTCCCTCTCCCCGGTGATAGAGGCCGTTTCCCCGCAGACACAGGGCGGGTTTCACTGGAAAGTTAAAGCTTTATCGAACACTCAGTTCGTGACTCAGTGACTCAGTCCGTCAATCCGAGTCACTGACCACTGTCGTGACTCAGAGACGTTCACGGACGCTCGGAAATAAGAGAATCAGAATCCGAATTTCTTTATTAATCTCAGGGTGAAATTACTTTTGTTACAGCCACAGAACAATAATCACAAATAAAAGAATAAAAACGTTAACAAAGACAAAATGAAGAATAAACAATAAATAAGTGTATAATTAAGTAAAAGACTGTTAAAAATAGGGATCAGATACACACACATTACAGTAGTAGAAAATAAAGTAGGATAGATAATATAATAATAGTATATACCAATATGATTCAGATATTTACAAAAACTATACAAATATGATTTAGATATGTACAACAGTCAAGTAATGTATTATACAGGTTGATCTCCACAGACAGGAATGATTTCCTGTGATGTTCTGTGGATCATCCTGGTGATGAAGGTTCTCCAGCTCACTCCATGTGATGAAGCTGTCCACAGCAGTCCTGTTCTCCACCCTGTCCTCCTCCATGATACATCCAACCACTGCTGAGTCATCAGAGAACTTCTGGAGATGACAGGTGTCAGTGCAGTAGATGAAGTCCATGGTGTAGGTGGTGAAGAACCAGGCAGATCCACCGTTATTGAGATTTTAAACCATAAATTCACAACTAAGCAACAAAATCAATGGATTTGTTTATTGATTTGAAAGAATAAAACGTGCAGCTGTCACAAACACAGATTGTACTACACATACTCTTAAAACTAAGTGACCCAATGCTGCCCTCTAGTGACAGCTTTAGTTATGCACAGGCAGCACAATTAATCACATTTTAATCATCACAATTTTGGTTGCCACATTATTTACATTTAAAATATGGACATATGTAATAATGTATTTATTTCGTTAGCTTTTAGTACATTTTAAATTATTGGGTAATTTTTTTTAAAGGAATAATTCTTATTTAAAGCTTCATTTAAAATGTTCACATATTGTTTCTTTAAAAGTAGTATAAAAACATTTTTTCCCTAACATGATGAATAATTGTGATTACAATATTGATCAAAATTATCGTGATTATCATTTTTGTCATAATAGTTCAGTCCTAATCAGTGGTGTCCAAACTTGGTCCTGTAGGGCCGGTGGTCAGGGTTAGGGTCTGTGCTCAACACGCTGCACTGAAGCAGTTTTACATTTATTTATTTAGCACACGTAAAAAACCATATTTATGGTGTAAGGAGGGAAACCAGCCCAAAGAGTAAGTAAGTAAGTAAAGTTTATTTATATAGCGCTTTTTTCAGACCAGGGTCACAAAGCGCTTCACAATTTACAGTTAAAAGGCACAATGCATATAAAAGTCCACTACAATGATGCTACAATGTATAAAAGAGTCCATTCACAAACAGGAGTGAGTCAAGAAAGCCTCCATAAAAAAGTGGGTCTTTAGATGACTTTTAAAAACATCCACAGAGTGTGTGGGAGAGCATTCCAGAGACGAGGAGCTACCGCCTTAAAAGAGCGATCACCTCGTGTTTTAAAGCGGGTGCGGGGGACCATCAGCAGGTTTTGCGAAGAAGACCTCAAGCTCCTGTTTGAAACATAGGGCTGGATCAGACCCTCAATGTATTCAGGCGCCTGGCCATGAAGGGCCCTGAAAGTCAGCACAAGGATTTTAAAATTCATCCTGTAGATGACAGGGAGCCAATGTAGAGTTTTTAAAATAGGAGTGATATGGGCTCTCCTACAGGTACGGGTCAGGAGGCGTGCAGCAGAGTTCTGGACCACTTGTAGACGAGCCAGATCCTTTTTGCTAAGGCATGTAAACAGACTGTTACAATAGTCCAACCGTGAGGAAACAAACGCGTGGATGACCATCTCAAGCTCAGGACCAGAGACTATGTGTCTCAGCTTTGAGATGTTTCTCAGGTGGAAGAAACAGTTCCTGATGAGCTGCTTAGAGTGACGTTCCAGGGACATCCCAAAGAGCTTGTACAGGAGCTCCGCCCCTTTCAATAATGATGTGTTTGAGCTGGAGACACATTAAAACATGAAGATAATAAAGAACATATGGAAATAATAAGAATATTAAGGTTTTTATTCAAATCAAATGGTTTCAGATTTATTACATAGCTTTTCACTGTATTCAAACATTTACAGTCATTTATGTTTGTTCTAGTTTTACAGTTTTTCTGAAAACATGCCTCATATTCTCAGAATTCTATAAACACAAACACACACAATGGACAAAACCTCTCAATTCTCCTGCAACATTAAACTTCACATTCAAAACAATGTTATTTCTTCTCAAAATGTTATTTTGTTTCAAATGACACAAACCATCATATTATTAGACATTAATAAGAACCAGTTGAACACTGACTTAATGTAAAACACACCGTACATCGTAATGACTCTTTTTTGTTCAGTGTTACTACAGACAGTATATACATCAGTGTGTTGTAATGTAAGATATTTGAGAATATTGTTTTTATACTCAGAACACACAAATACATGGTAATAAATATATTCTATTTTTCCCACAAAAACAATGTACACAGTGTACATCCCAACCAACACCAGGTTCCACATACTGTACAGTGGTCTACATACAAAACAGAAGAATTTACTGTATACAGTTACTGTAAAAAAACAAACTATGCTGCATCCTGTCTTCTGTTTGGGTCTGACCACAGCACCTCATCCACATCACAATCAATGCTTTCCTGGCCAAGCAGCGTGGGAAATATAGCCTAGCATGGCCAATCCAGCTATGAAAAGCATCAACTGCTATATCTCTACATGTGTCTTCCATAGCTTGGAGAAGGATATACATGTTTGAGGATGTCAGTCATACACTTTCCATCTCCAGGCAGAAAAACATTCCTCAATAGGATTTAGGAATGGGGAATATGGAGGGAGATAAACAACTAATGAACCAGTTATGAACCAGAGCAGCCTGGTGGAAACTTACGTTGTCCCAAATACAACGTACCTGAGCTGCTGTGGTCCATCTATCTGGTCTGGTGGAATGAGTGTGTTGTGTAGCGTGTCCAGGAATGTGATCAGATGGGCAGTGCTGTAGGGCCAAGGGTACCATGGTGATGCATGACACCGTGGTGTGTAATCGCTGCACACATTGTGATGTTCCCTCCGCGCTGACCAGGGACTTCAACAATAGCACCGATCATATTCCTTCCCCTCCTTCGTCTTTTTGTGAGGTTGAATCCAACCTCATCAATGAAGATGAACTGGTGGTCCACTGCAGCCTCTAGCTCAAGGACTCTCTGAAACACACATGACAATATCAGAAATAGACATGGGCGTGGTCACTATTGTAAAACACAATCATTGTGATTACAATAGTGAAATATGTATAAGGTCATTTATACAGTGTTGAGAGTATGCATCAATTGTGTGATTGTATAGGACTCACTTACACATAGTTATATCACAATTCTTTGACTCTCTCTGAATTGTGTTCAAATGTCACCTGTAGACCTGCTTCATCCTCACATTATTTCTGTTTAAGACACGGTCCAGTGTTGATAAACTGACCCTATCAATATTTATAAATGTGTCATTGTTTTCTATTATTTTTCTTTGTATTTGCTGTAATGTTATGGCGTTATTTTCTAGGACCGTGTTGATTATTTCAGTTTCCTGTTCAGGAGATAGAAGACGTTCCCGACCACCTTGTGTTGGTAATCTTTCAGTTCTGCCAAACAAATAGTAAAATACTGTAAATACAGTAGGAATGCAAAGTAGGAATACATTTCTCAAATACTTGAAACTAGGGATGTAATGATTAATCGTAAGGCAGTTAAAAATCGATTCATAGGTATCACGGTTGATATCGATTTTCTGAAAATTGAATCGCAGTACTTTTTTAACCAGCAGAGGGCGCTATCCACAAGTGTAGGCGGCGGGCGGAGTCTGCTTATACTTTCTTTCTTGCCGCCTTCTACTCTTAAACATGTTAATAAATGATTCATTACCCCTTTAGCACCGAAAGAATATCTGTAATATTACGTGAATATCTGTAAAAGTCACGTTTTTCTATTAGCTCTGTCTGCTAGCATAGCTTCTCTTCTTCACTGCTAGAATATCTGCATGCCAACCGACCACTGGGTTACCAGCGCCCTCTGCTGGTCCAAACAATTATGACGTAAATCAGTGCAATGATGGGTTTTTTTTTTTTGAAGTCCAATTGTTAAGGCACAAAATACATTTTCAGTTGCACTTTTAAAAAGAAAAATAACTATTATGCAGTTTTGCATTGTTTATTATAGAACCAGAATTTAAATTAATAGGCTTCATTTTCATTTGTATTATTCCTTTATTTAATTAATTCAAGATTTATTTTTAGTTAAATTGCATTGTTTTGAATAGTTTATCAAGGAATTCTTTTGACAATGAAAAATAAAAGGAAAATAATAGTATTTTCTAGTTTTTCCCCAAAAAAAATTTTGTCTACAGTCCTATTTTGTAAAATAAATTGTGAGAGAATCGTATCGTGAACCCAGTATCGTGAATCGAATCGTATCGGGAGTTGAGTGAATCGTTACATCCCTACTTGAAACATACTTTATTTTTATAGAACAGTCCACAGGCATTCCTGTACTACTGTACTCATTGAGTACTGTATTGATATACAGTACTGCAGTTTTCTATTGAGAGTAGATTTCTTACCTATTCTCATTTTGAAGGTCTGGATAATGGATGCTACAGTGTAGCTGCTCAAATGTGGCTGTACTCTTTGCCCCGCCTCCCTCATTGTTAGACCATGGTTGATCACATGGTTGATCACATGGTCAACCAAAGTGGCTTTGATCTCATCAGAGATTAAAGTCCATTTCTCACCACTTTTGATGCTAAAGCTCTGATTATTAACTGTAAACCTGTGTGACAGGTGTTTACCCATGTGATGAGTCAGTGTCATAGTAGGACAACTTCACTTTACAATTTGAATGGTCGTGTGTTCCTTGTGAAAACAAGAGATTTACATCATGAAAATTGTGCCAAATGCAGAGAATTGTGTGTAGTGTTGTAAAAAAATGTGTTTTAGAATTTAAATTTGAGTGTAAAGCAGGAATTGTGCTTGTTTAGCAGAATTGGTTCAGGGGGTTGGTGCACGAGTTACATGTTGTGGTCATTGTGTCTCAACTAACAGTTTTTGTGCTTAAACAATCCAGAAAAAGTGTAATAAGTGTTGGAGTCTGTGAAGCAGCTGTAGAACTATAGAAACCACTTTATAACAGGACAAAGCTTTGTTATCAAGATGTGAGAAAACAACATTGTTCAACCATCATCTGACTTCGTTTAGAGAAGGAGATAAACCTCTCAGCTGTCCCAGAGCCCCCAAGATCCCCCCAGACCCCCACGTCCAATCAGAGTCCACAGCTGGAGGTGCTCAAAAGCATCCCTTACTCTGATTGGCTGCACAGAGAAAGTGAGGAGTGAAGTTCAGAGGGGTATTACTTTGTAAAACCTTTGTAAAGTACATTACTATCCACAACATAACAGAAAGTCAGGTATAGCTGCATTTATGTTACCACAGAGCAGGAGATGTCAAAGCCTGCTCCTCCTCCAAAGCACAGTATGGATACGACAGCAATCAAAACGGACATCCTAACCTTCAGGATATCTCCACCATTATCAAACAATGCCATGGCTGATCATTTTGAGTCATTGAAAACGGAAACACAGGAGACGCAGATTAACAGCAACACCGCCGTCATTCGGGCAGATCTCGAGCAGGTGAAAGCTCACGTCAAAAGTGTGGAAGATGATGTGTCCACCTGGTCTGATGAGATGGTGGCAATGCCAGAAACTGTGTCTGCTCTCCAAAAAGAAATGAAGGTGGTTAAAGACGTGAGGATTTAGAGGTGAAGAAGAAGAGGTAATATTGTGGTGGCTGAGCTCCATGGATCCAGCACGCTGGAGGTGGTCTCCTCACTCATAAAAGAAGTGTTTGGACTTGACAGGGAAGTGTGTGTGGAGCGCTCCCATCACAGTCACACACATCCTGAGGAGAACACGCAGCAGCAGAGGAAAACTTATCTACAAAGCCATCATATTCATATTCCCAGACTACACAGATGTCAGGAGGATGCTCCACAACAGACCTGGAGTTCACGACGGGATTCTGTTCCCAACAAGATTCCACGTCACTTACAACGACGTGGAAAGGGACTAAAACATTATTTATAGGTAGTTAGACCTATTGTGTATCAGACTATTGTTGTTGTTCCTGTTCAGATCCTACTGTTCCCTGGGGATGTTTTATTGGGGAAAAATGCAAAAACTGTTTTTTGTTTATGTTTCTTGTTTTTTATTCATCTTACACTATGTAAACAACAATGTGCTGGTATGAGAATAATCATTATGTAGAAGGAACTCGCTCTAACTTTACTTTATTTTCTAAAATAGAGGCTCTCAGAGTCATAAACTATAACATTAAAGGACTTCATGGTCCTGTAAAACAAAAGAAAATTCTTGGTCAGTTAAAAAGGTACAATTGTCATATTTCATACTTGCAGTAAACACACCAGATATTTTATTCCTCACATCAGTCTGGTAGAAAAAGAGGAGTTGATATTTGAATACATAGGCAGGTGATTGTCACTCTAGATGGGAGGTATATTTTAGTTTATGGAGTTATTGATGGTGTGCTAGTTTCCCTTTTTAACATTTATGCTCCTAATGAGGACGAGCCACACTTTATACATCATGTTGTCAATGCTCCTACAGAGCTCAGGTATATATTACTGTTAGGAGGAGACTTGAACTGTGAATGTCGTCACACATGGATAGACAGACTAGCTCTATAAGCCAAATGAGCAAAGCTCTAAAACGACTCAGCAGAACTAGGTCTAATAAATGTCTGGAGAAATAAGTTTTATTCACACAGGCACTCATCATATTCTAGAATAGACCTTTTTTCACCTCTAAAAATGAAGAAGATAAAATAGAAAACATTGAAATCTTATCAATGACCTTATCTGATCATAGTAACATGGGACTTAGCACAGATACCAAAAACTAAACACTGGAGATTGAATGCTTCACTTTTAAATGAAAAAGAATTCTGTCATTTTATAAATATTGTATTTTAAATAATCACCCCTCATTATGTGGGACTGTGCTAAGGCTTATATCAGGGGAAGAATAATATCATTTGCAATGCCAAGAAAAAGAAAAAAAGGTCCAGACAGTGTGAATAGGTGAACAGTAAACATCTGTTAGAACTGCAGATGTGCTCAGTGACATTTAATCATTGTGCAGAGAACTTGACACTGAAGTAATAGAGGGTCATTTGAGATTTACTAAATAAAAATACTATGAAAATGGTCATAGTGCCAGTAAACTATTGATCATCAGATTTAAGAAGCTACAGCCTATTGTCCACAAATTAAAATGTGATGAAAAGACAGTCACTAAACCAGACCAAACTGTTTATAAATCCTTGTATAAGAATGCTGACTCAACACAATTAGATGAACCAATCCAAGAACAGGAAGTTAAACAGGTGATATCAAATTTAAGAAGTAATCAAAGCCCAGGCTTCATTAACACATTTCCCCCCTATTGTTAAAGGCTTCCCAACATGCATTGGGGTTTATTGAGGAGGTTGTACCAAAGAGGAGCTATAGCAGTCGTCAAGGCAGGATGTGATAAAGGCGTGAATTAGTTTCAGTGGCGATGAAGGAAAGTGAAGGACGGAGATGAGAGATGTTTTTGAGGTGAAAAAAGCGTTTTTCATGATTTGTTTGATGTGGTGGTTGAAGCAAAGGTTATTATCAAAAATGATACTAAGGTTACGGCACTGACAGGGCTTTTCCACCAGGCAGGAGCTGGAGCTAACTTGGAGCTAGCGCGTGTTTTGGCTCCGGGCCATTCTGTTTCCACCAACATAGCTCCAGCTCTCGGAGCCAAAAACCGGGGCTACGCTGGCCCCACATAGCTTCTGGGCTACAGCTCAGCTCTGAAGTGGGCGGGTGGGAGGCGGGGTTATCCACAGTCCTCCATAAACGAAAAGCAGCCATTTTTTTAAGCTGGTCACGTTACCTCAAATCCGACAAAAAACATTTGAGTCCAAAGTAAGTTCAAGAAGACAGAGCAGTGGTCAGAGGAGGAGAACATTGTTTCCTGGTTCTGTGGGTGTCTGAAGAGGATCAGGGAAAGTGGGCGGAGCCCCACGGACCAAACAGAACTACAGCCATGGAGGAGCTGGTCCTGTAGAACTGTTAATAATTCTGGTAAATTTTATTTCACCTGTTATTAAACTATTACCAATATTAACTTGCTACAATATTCCCTCATCAATATGATGAACGTTACGTCTAATGTGGTACAGGCTAGTCAGTTAGCCTCTGATTAGCTAGGAAACCATATCAATATCATTGATCTGTATTCAGAACTGATCTTATTGTTATGTATTGATAATATAATAATATTAATATGGTAACAACTTTTCTGATCATTTCACAGTTAGATTTAAAGGTTCATCTGTAGCTCAGCTCGTCTTCATCTCAGAATAAATACAGTTATATTTATTTATTCTATGCAAACATGTACAATATGATCTGTTGGTCCATCCTAAAATATCATTTGTTTATGAACAAATGAAACTATTATTAATAACTAATATTGTTTTCTATTCCTGGACAAAACCAGGCACTTTCTTGATCAAAAAGCATTGCACACTCTTTATTGTACAATTGTTTTACTATATTTGAGATATTATCTAGAGGTTTGGGGAAATACATACATGACAAACATCCAATTGTTATTCATATTTCATAAAAAACATCCATCAGACTCAGACATAACGCTGGATACAGAGACACACACATGGATTATTGTTAAAAACACCACATTTAAAACTCCAGATCTCATCAAACTCTAAACTGTCCAAATGATTTATAAAGTAAAGGTTTATTTCCAAAAGTGTTGCAGAAAAGATTTTTAGAGAGAGAAGTGGAAAATAATTTGTGTATAACAATATCAGGGGTTAAATTATGGAACTGCATAAGTGATGAAATAAAACAACATAAATCAGTTTAAAAAGTTTTTAAAATCATATATTGTTAGTAAATATAAGAATTACCAAGTACATGTCATATATACATTCATGTGTATATGTGTTTGATGTGAATGTATACACTGTATATAAAACTTGTGTAGAATAAAGAGTTAAAATAGTAATATAAGCTAAATATTTTGTGTGTGTGATTATCTAGAGAACCTTGTTTAGTTTTATTGTGATAAGGTAGGTTTGTATAAGCTTTGCTTCAAACTACACACTTTAAGGATTACACAGTTGAGTGTTTGTTTTTGTATTTTCTTATTGTGGAGAATGCTGGAATAAATAATAAATTAAATATTATTTTAATGCTTCTATGCAGTAAAAAAAGGAGGAAGATGTTAATGCAGATGTTCTTCATGGAACAGTCAGCGACACGGTTCATGGACCAGAACCAGGACCAGGACTACGTCCATGGTCCATAACCTCCAGCTCATGATGAACTCCTCAGCACTGGTGTTGATTCTGGAGGAGATAAAATCAGACTTTGGTCCTTTCTAATAAAAAACTCACTATCATTTAAGTAAATGTTAATATATATTGAGTTGATTTGTAAATCTATTTTTACTTTGTGTAAATAAAGTTATTTATTTTGTATTCTACAAGGACTTTGTGTGTTGTGTACTTGTAAACACACACATGTATTTTATTTCTATTCAGATCATTTAATTACTCTTTACATCCACTTTTTTGCCCAAAGATAGAAACATAACCTGCTGTAACACTATTAGGTTTGTATTTTTTATTTTGATACATTTATAGAATTGAAAAGTTCATATAATACTCACCTATTAAGAAGGACATTTAAATAGAATGTAATTAAGATTTCTTCAATTCAAAATGTATTGAAACAAATCAAACAGCAGCAATAGATATAAAACATGTTGGATCAATAAGGTGTCATTGATCATTAATAACACAAGTTAAACAACACAAACATTTTAATAAAGCATCTCTTCAGTCACACACAGTAAGTCCTTGGTCCAAATATATACAGTATGAATGAAATGACATCAGGACTCGTTAGTTTGACACAAACTTGTTCTGATTCTGTTCGTATTGAGTCCCACCAACAGCATGGTCACAGACGTGCACAGTCAGCATTAAGAGCATCTATAATGATAAACAAACATATCAAAATCAACTTATTGTCTTTATCTGCTGAACTTATGCAGGTGTAGTTGAAGCTACGTAGCTTAGCAAATGCTAACACGGTCATTGTTAAACAATAAAACGTCTGATAATTACCTGTGTTCACTAATGTTGTTGCAGATTCCTGTGACTCTGATGAAGACGTTACATTTGTTCAGCAGAATCTTTACGTAGGATAAGATGGTATTTATACGACGTCAACAGTCAAAACATGGGCTTCATTATCAATCAATCAATCAATCTTTATTTGTATAGCGCCAAATCATAACCAATGGTATCTCAAGACACTTTACAGTAGAGCAGTCTTAAGGACGGACTCTTCATGTTATGGATACACACATATGCATATATACGTATATACACATGTAATGGGGGTTGGGGAGGTACTGGGGAAGTTTGAATAACAATGAATTAACCAAAAGTTTATGGAGGGAGAGTAAAGCGACCGGGTGTGAGCACCTCTTAGTTACCAAGGAGGACAGCAACTGCGGAAGTCACAAATTTATTAAAAAGATTAAAGTAAAACAGATTAAAATGCCCACAAATTAAAATCAATGTATGTGTGGGGGCGAAATTATTAGTTATTCTTAAAAATATATTTACTCATATATTTTTAATCCTTAAGCCTTGGGTAACTTTCCATTGTGTGATTCTCATTTCTTCAACTTTGCTCTGGGTCAGACCGCCTTGTCCAAAGCACATGATATGCTTACACACACACTCACATAGTTCCCCAAAACATTCCCAAGGACAGATGCGTAGGCACTCTCCGTGTACGCACTCACATGGCTACACACACTCACATAGTCACATGCACTCCCCATACACATCCATTCATACACACAAACACATAAACGCACACCCCTCCGTTTCTATGACAATCAAGCAGATACCAGGACTGTTTGACCCAAGAAGAAGAAAATGTTTTTTTCTTCTTCTCTCTCCCCACCTCCTCCACTCTGTCCTGTCTTTATCTCCCAGGGGGGAGGAGGGAGGGGGAACTGCGGGGATATACATGTGTCAGAACTATGTGTCACTCGATCATCGGACCTCGGACCGGACGGTCACTACTTTTGTTCCATCTTTGTCTTTTTTTTTACTTAGCTTTAGAATAAACTTTTTCATAAAATCATCAATGCTCCGACTGGACTCCATCATTCAACCAGAGAAATAAATCATGTCTCCAAATGAGGTCAACCGCAAATCTTGCCGTAACAATGCTACAATCTATTAACGATGTGGGCTAAGGAACGAATAAAATAAGGGTAAAAGTCACTATCCACGATAAAGTGCAATGTGCAGCTATGCCCAGGTCCTCGCTCTCCCTTGTCCCAAGGCAGTAGATCCCTCTGGTCACAGGCTCAGGGTCCCCTGAAAATGCAAAACATAGGCCAGCACGGGGGTCCGAAAACTACGTCCGAGGGTGGGGTGTTGCCACGTCACTTACAGGGCAAGGCAGAGGTCCCCTCTGCCTCTGCGTATATGTGGCTCTTAACACTCCAATCAGTCTCAATACTTCCCGCTGGCTCCAGTCCTCCACACGCTGGGACCCCTACACAAAACAGCTATCGGCAGTCAAACTTCCCACAACAATATCGCCGATCTGACTTTGTCCAACAAGTGTTACTACGTTCCCATAGGGTACTCACACGGAAGGCAGAATCCTCCTCTGCCCCTGCGTGTATATCGCCTCGCAACACTTGTGATCCCGGCGTGCTTGTGGTCCCCGGTGCGTGTGCCATCCTGTGCCCTGGGAACCTGGGGAGGACCCACAGCTTCCCTCCGCTCCTTCTCCTGTCTGCCCCTTTTATTGTGCTCCAGCCACAGGTGCTGATTAACCTCAGGTGTGTTGATTAGCCTCAGGGGTTGGACATAGTCATGTGATGGTGTTGATCAAATGACAGCATGTGACTGGCAAGGTTCATAAAACAAAAGCTAAAATGCACTGCAAAAATAAAACCAATACAAAACACACTAAAAACACAGCACACAATAAAAAATAAAATACCATTTCACAGCAGGATCACACACATACATATGTATCCCACACCCAACATGAATTCATCATGGCGGCAAGGAAAACCCTCTGTTAAGCAGCAGGAACCTTGTGTGGATCCCATTCCTATGATGAACAGCCATCCACGTTATGCTGTGTTGGGTGTGTGCAGAGGAAAGGGTGGAGACAGAGTTGTTGAGACTCTGTAACTCCACACTGAGGATCCCACGGACCTGCAAGACAAAAGCCAGAAGGAGAACAGGAGCAAACACACAAGGGAAGAAGCAGACATAGAGGGAGTGTTAGAGAGAGGAATGGGACCCTCTCCGGTCCCTCTCTAACCTAAATGACCTCTCTCTTAACGCCCTCTCCAACCTCTCTCCAACCGAGCATGCCAGACCCCCCCCCCCGGCAGTCTATGCCTATTGCATCTTAATTATGAGCTATGAGCTGGTTCCTAACTAAAAGCTTTACCAAAGAGGAATGTTTTGAGCCTAACCTTAAAGGTAGAGAGGGTGTCTGCCCCCCGAACCGTGGTTGGTAGATGGTTCCAGAGAAGTGGGGCCTGATAACTGAAAGCTCTTCCTCCTATACTACTTTTAGAGATGAATGGAACAACGAGTAGTCCAGCATTTTGAGAGCGTAGTGTTCTGGGGGGATTGTATGGCACTACAAGCTCCTTGAGATAGACTGGTGCCTGTCCATTTAGGGCTTTATAAGTGAGAAGAAGAATCTTGAATTCTATTCTATATTTTATGGGAAGCCAATGCAGAGAGGCTAATACAGGAGTAATGTGATCTCTTCTCCTAGTTTTAGTCAGTACACGTGCTGCAGCATTTTGAACCAGCTGAAGTGTCTTAAGCGACTTGCTCGGGCAGCCTGCTAAAAGAGAATTACAATAATCCAGTCTAGAGGTAACAAAAGCATGGACTAGTTTTTCGGCGTCGCCCTGAGACAGGATAGATCTGATTTTAGCAATGTTACGGAGATGAAAGAAGGCAGTTCTTGAAGTTTGTTTTATGTGAGAGTTGAAGGATAAATCCTGATCAAATAGAACCCCAAGGTTTCTAACAGTTGTGCTTTGTGCCAGAGTAATGCCATCTAGGGCAGTTAGGCTAGCATAGGTTTCTCTAAGGTGTCGTGGGCCCAGTACAATGACCTCAGTCTTGTCTGAGTTGAGAAGAAGAACATTTTGGTCCATCCAGGCCCTAATGTCCTTTAGACAGGCCTCAAGTTTAGATAGCTGATTTGTCTCACCTGGCTTCATTGATACATACAGTTGGGTATCATCAGCATAGCAGTGAAAGTTAACAGAGTATTTTCTCATAACATTACCAAGGGGGAGCATATAGATACAGAAGAGGATTGGACCTAGCACAGAGCCCTGAGGAACCCCGTAGCTTACTTTAGTGTACACAGAAGACTTATTATTCACGTGTACAAACTGGTACCTATCAGATAGGTAGGACTTAAACCAGTTTAGGGCAGTCCCTGTGATTCCAAGTAATTCCTCTAATCTCTCTAGTAGAATATAGTGATCTATAGTGTCAAAAGCTGCACTAAGATCTAATAAAACCAGCACTGAGAGTCGTCCTTCATCTGAAGCCCAGAGTAGATCATTAGTTACTTTAACTAAAGCAGTCTCTGTGCTGTGTTGAGCTCTAAAACCTGACTGGAAGTCCTCGAACAGGCTGTTGTTTTGAAGGAAGTCACAGAGCTGAGCTGCCACAACTTTCTCAAGAATCTTTGAAATAAAAGGAAGATTAGATATAGGCCTGTAGTTTGCTAAAGTGCTGGAATCAAGAGTAGGTTTTTTGAGAAGGGGTTTGATTACAGCTACTTTAAAGGACTGTGGCACGTAGCCTATTGATAGGGATATATTTATTGTCTCCAACAAAGATGGGCAGACCAGGGGAACAACTTCTTTAAACAGCTTAGTTGGGATCGGATCTGAAAGGCAGGTCGATGGTTTGGAGGATGAAATAATAGAGTTAAGTTCCTGAAGTCCTATATGTGTGAAACAGTTTAGGTTAGGCCTATTTACATTTAATGGTACAGCAGGCCCAGGTGAAGGCAGGGAGTGGCTAATTTTATCTCTAATCTTATGAATTTTATGGTTAAAAAATGTCATAAAGTCCTCACAGCTGAGGGCTAGAGGAATCATGGGCTCAATAGAGCTCTGACTTTGTGTTAGCCTGGCTACAGTGCTGAAAAGGTACCTCGGATTATTTTTATTTTCTTCAATTAGTGAGGAGTAGTATGTAGATGGACTATGTCGTAAGGCTGTCATGTATTTACTATGGCTTTCTTGCCAGAGTATTCGTGACTCCTCTGTTTTATTGGAGCGCCACATTCTCTCTAATTTACGGGTTGTTTGTTTGAGTGTGTGAGTTTCAGAGCTAAACCACGGAGCTTTCCTCTGACGTTTAATAGTTTTTTCCCTCAATGGGGCAATTGAGTCCAAGGTGGATTTTAGTAGACTAGCAGAGCTATCGACAAGCAGATCCAGTTGAGAGGGGTTATAATTAATATCATAGTTATTTATTGGATGGTGCACTGAGTTTAAGGCAGCAGGAATGGCCTCTTTAAATTTAGCCACAGCACTATTGGACAGATTTCTACTCCTAACTATTTTATTGCACAGTGCGAGATCCTCTAGGATAATGTTAAAAGATATTAAAAAGTGATCTGATAGCAGAGGATTTTCAGGGTAGACTTTTAGTTCATTAATATCAAGGCCATATGTTAGAACAAGATCAAGAGTATGATTTAAACGATGAGTAGCTTCATTAATAGTTTGAAAAAAGCCAACTGAGTCTATTAGGGACATAAAGGCTAAGCTCAGGCTATCACTATCTTTGTCCACATGGATATTAAAATCTCCTACTATCAGTATTTTATCAGAACTGAGGACTAGGTTTGATATAAACTCAGAGAATTCTGATAGAAATTCAGAATAAGGGCCTGGAGGACGGTAAATTATCACAAATAAGACTGGCTGGCAGGTTTTTGATTTGGTATGAGATAAATTTAGAACCAGGCTTTCAAAGGAAGTGTAACTGGCCTTTGGTTTAGGATAGATTAGGAGAGAGGAATGATAAATAGCTGCTACACCACCTCCACGGCCTATGTCTCGTGGCATATGAGTATTTAAATGACTGGGAGGAGTGGCTTCATTTAAACTAACATATTCATCTTGATACAGCCATGTTTCAGTTAAACAGAATAAATCAAAGTTATTTTCTGAGATAAGGTCATTTACTAGTAGAGATTTGGATCTCAGTGATCTAATATTTAATAGAGCACATCTAATGCTTTTATGTTTTGGTGTTTCTAGATTTGAGATTTTAATTTTTTTCAGATTTTTATAATTGATAGCTCTTTTATTTGATTTTATGTTAAAATCATTGTGAAATATGGGTCGGGGGACTGACACCGTCTCCATAAAATAATATTCACCACCATCACAACAGTTGTCATGGCGATGAACACAGCTATCATAATAGCAATGGGAGGGAAACTGTCCTAAGGCAAGTGCAGAGGGGCGTGGAGGACTCCGCCTCTGTAACATGGTCTCATTCATGAGATGTCATAACAGTGACTGTGCCATGTTTTCTGATAGTAGAGATGCTCCCTCCAAAGTAGGATGGATTCCATCTCTTCCTATCAGGTTCGGTTTTCCCCAGAAGGATCTCCAATTATCAATGAAGCCCACCTCGTTTTCTGGACACCACCTCGATAGCCAGCGGTTAAATGATGACATGCTATAGGCTATACATGTCATCACTGGTCAGATTTGGTAAGGGACCAGAGAAAATTACGGAGTCCGACATTGTTTTAGCATAAGCACAAACTGATTCAATGTTCACTTTGGTTGCTTCCGACTGACGACGTCGGGAGTCATTAGTGCCGACATGGAGGACTATCCTATCAAACTTACGGTTACTCGTTGCCAGCAACTTTAGATTTGATTCTATGTCGCCCGCTCTGACCCCTGGGATGCACCTCACGATGCCCGCTGACTTCGCTAGCTTCACGTTTCTCACTATGGAGTCGCCAATTATCAGAGTTTGTTCCCCGGTGAGTGTGTTGTCCTCACAGAGGGGGGAGAACCTGTTTGAGACGTGAACATGGTGTTGTCCCGAGCGGCTTTTTGACCTTCGACTATGCTTACCACGGACAGTAACCCACTCATTGCTGGCCGGGGGGGAAGCTAAGCTAGAGCTAGCACGGTCCGCACCGGCTAGGTCCTGCTTGCTAGCTTCGGTTTTGGTATCAGGGGTGCGGAACCGCTTCTCCAGATTGTTGATCCTCGCCTCCATATCTAACAGTACGCTACACTTTATGCAACTACCATTGTCCCTAAAGGAGGAAGAGGAGTAACTAAACATCTGACACACCGGGCAGGAGAGCGGAGGGGAGGAGAGAGAAGCCATAGGTGCTAAATTTAAGCTAAGCTAAGCTAAGCTAAGGACAAAAGGAAGTTTAAAGGAGATTGTACTGCCTATAAGAGGCGAGATTGCTTTTTACTTAACCTTCGTACGTTTAACTGTACGGTAAAAAATTAAAACAAGTGTTTTCAAGGCTAAAATATCAATAACAACAAGTTTGATTAGCGTTAGCAGAACACAGTAGTAGAGCGCTGCAAGCAGCGGTAGAACGTAAACAGGAAATGATCGATACGTCCCCACGTCCTCATGTCATGAACTTATGACGCAAGTGCTCAGGGGTAAACTGTTACGTAATCAGTGACATACTGACGTATTGTGGTGACGCAAGGACGTGGCTCCAACTTGCCGCTGCTGCAGTGGAAAACCAAACCGGTTCTTCAGCAAAACAGGTCTAGCTCTGAAGGAGCTCTGGCACCAACCCCAGCTCCAAAAAAAACCCCCGTGCTCTTGGTGGAAAAGCCACATGAGAGGCGGGACACAGGGTAGAGTTATCAATGGTGAGGTGAAAGTCAGAGGCTGTTTGGGTGATGGAGTTTGGACCAATGAGAAGTTTGTCTGATTTTGTTACTGTTTAAGATCAGGAAGTTTTCTTGGAGCCATGTTTTGATATCAGAGACAGTTTGAAAGTGTGGAGTGGGTTTCATAGGTGATAGACTTGGTGGAGATGTATAAGTGGACGTTGTCGGCGTAACAGTGAAAAAAGAGACCATGACGACGAATGATTTGACCGAGGGGGAGGAGGTAGATGGTGAAGAGGAGAGGACCAAGGACAGAACCCTGGGGGACTCCTTGGGACAGGGGGGCAGTGGAGGAGGAGCAGTTGTTGATGAAGATAAATTGTTTTCTATTAGTGAGGTAGGACTTTAACCAGGTGAGGGCATCGCCAGTGATATTGAGGAGGGATTTTAAGCAGGAAAGTTGGATGGAGTGGTTAATGGTGTCAAAAGTAGCATTGAGATCAAGAAGAACAAGAATTGAGAGTAGGGTGGAGTCAGATGAGAGGAGGAGGTTGTTGGTGACTTTGAGGACGGCTGTTTCAGTGCTGTGTTTGGTGCGGAATCCAGATTGAAAAGGTGATTATTGCTAAGATGGAATGTGATTTGTGAGGCAACAACACGTTCCAGAACTTTTGACAGGAAGTGGAGGTTGGAGATAGGTCGGAAGTTGCTCATGATCAAGTTTTTTGATGACAGGGGTTACGGGAGCCAGTTTCAGTAATGAAGGGACGGAGGGAAAGTTGAGGGAGGAGTTGATGATTTTTGAGATGAGATGGGAGATGGTGGGGAAACAGTGCTTAACAAAGGTGGATGGGACAGGATCAAGTACGCAGGTGGAGGTTTTCATAGTGGAGAGGATTTTTAACAGTTCAGCTGGGTGGACAGGTGTGAAGTTGGAAAGAGAACGAGTGGTAAGAGGGGCGGAGGCAGGTGATGAGTCAGCGGGAGTGAGAGAAATATTTAAGGAATTGTAGAGGGTGTTCATTTTAGATTGGAAGAATGATAGGAAAGAGTTGCATTTGTTTGTGTTAAATAAGTGGGAAATGTTGTCACAGGGATTGAGGAGTTTGTTGACGGTGGAGAAGAGAATCTTTTGGTTATTGGAGCTGTTGTGGATAAGGTTGGAGTAGTAGTTAGAGCAGGCGGTGTTGAGGGCAGATTTATATAGTTGAAGGTGATCGGAGTAGGCTAGGAGATGGACTGTTAAACTGTTTTTTTTGTGGAGATGTTCGAGTTGACATTTGTGGGTTTTTAGTTTTCTGAGGTCAGGGTGTACCAGGGCGCGGTGTGTGTAAATGAGACTGATTTGGTTTTGGAGGGGGCAAGTTGGGCGAGGCAGGAGACGAGGCAATTATTGTAATGATTAACAAGGTCTGTGGGGTCGTCAGTGATGTTGTCCAGATGGAAGTTGAAATCGCTGAGGAGGAGAATGGAAGGTGAGATGGGTGAGAGCTGTGTGACAAAATCAGATAAATTGGGTAAAAAAGATGGGTTGGGTTTAGGAGGGCGGTAAATGACTGCAATGACGAGGGGGGAAGGACTGGGGAGTTTGAAGGTGATGTTTTCGAATGACTGAAAGGATGTTGTGGATATGGTGCTGATGTTGAGGGCTTTTTTATGGACTGAGGCTACGCCACCGCCCCGGCCAGTGAGACGTGTTCAATGTAAGTGTAACCAGGGGGAGTGGCTTGGTTTAGTGACAAATAGTCTAGAGGTTTATGCCAGGTTTCAGTGATGCAGAGAAAGTCCAGGTTATTGTCAGTTATGAATTCATGTGGGATGAGTGCTTTATTGTTAAGTGAACGGGTGTTAACACTAGAAGTCCCACAGAGGTGTCAAATGAACTTTTTACCTATAAAACCCAGAGAGGTGTCATTTGACCCAAAGAGAACACAAAAATTATTTATTTTTAATGACAGTGTGGTGTGAGAAATGTGCAAAAGAACAACTGTGATTTGTTTTCAATGGTTTTTATTTGTGTAAAAAAAAAAAAAACAAACAAAATAAATAAAAATAACGATAATAACAAAGCAACTGTGCACATATTTAGAAGAATCTCCTTCATCCTCTTATTGAGACTCGTGACATACTTGGCACTGCCACGGTATCTCTCTCCTACATTTGCCACATGTGTATTTGTGGCAATGAACACATCGCACAGTTGCGCGATTGCTCTTGCAGCAATGGTTGATCTGACACTTAGCCCTTTTCCCAGGGCCAGGTGTAGGCGGTTGTTGTTGGCGCAGTTGCTCTTTGAGTGCCTTCTTTTCACTCACATGAGAGTTAGCCAACTCTCTTGCTAGCTGAACCAGGAAGTCCACCCGTCTCTCCTGCACCCCGGTGCATGCTTGATAAAGCAGATGTGCATTGAGTGCCGCCATGTCGATCATGTTGTAGAACACGGCGACTGGCCATCGCCGTGTTCCTGTGCGCACACTGTACTCCCGCACCATCTGGTCCATCACATCCACTCCGCACTTTGTGGTGTTGTATTGGGTGATGGTGTTTGGCTTCCTTTTGTTGGTTTCCTCAGTCTCAACCACGCTGTGCATGCTGCTGAGAATGTAGACGGTCTTTTTTCGTTTGGGCGCATACACCGTCAGCGTGGCACCAGTGGTGGAAAACACCTAAAAAAGAAGAAATTGTTGTTATTATAGCGGTTTTAAACACAATGACACACTCAGAGGTGTTGATGGAATAAAAAAGACCAACAACATACCTGAGTGGTGAATTCCTTGCGGTCCATCTTTCTAGTTGACTGAGGAATTTCCCGGCGAATCTTGTTGACTGTCCCGAGGATGGTGGTTTTCCGGCTGAGCAGTCGTCGTGCAAGTGTCAGTGATGTAAAGAAATTGTCCGTGGTGACCGTCCTGCCTTTGTCCATAAATGGTTCCATCAGCTTCATCACCACACTCTCAGAAAGTCTCTCCTCACTGGGACGACTGGGGTCCTTTCCAAGATATGGGAGGACATTGCAGATGTACTTTGTTTTCAAATCACAAGCCACCCAAAACTTTATGCCAAATTTGTCGGGTTTTGTTGCAATGTACTGCAGGAAACAGCAGCGAGTCTTCGATGGGAAAAGCTGTTCATCAATTGTGATGTGTCGACCAGGGTTGTAGCATGTGATGCAGTTGGTAACAAACGATCCCCACACATCCGAAATTGCAGCAAACTTATCTGTCTGCACTCGCTCACTGCGCGTAAACATGTCATCAAATCGTAGGTGACGCATGATGTCTTGGAAACGGTTTCGTGACATAATTCCAGTGATAAGTGGGTTTCCCAGGCATGCTGACCAGCTGTCACGCAGAGATGGAACCTTGGTCACCCCCCTCAAAATAATAACAGAAATAAATGCCATTAGTTCATGGAGGATCATGAACCAGTCCGTCTGCTCCGTTTGCCGTGCATGCTGAATAGTCCATTCTTGAATGGGACGGAGCATGCCAACAGTAATGAAACAGAGGAAGCTCTGAAGGCGACTCCTGATTCTTCTTCTGGCCTTTGCTGTTGGCTCTCCATCTGCAGCGTACGGTTCCATTGGAGTGAAACGGAGAATTGTACCCACATGTTCTTCATGCCACACTGTGCCCTCTTTCGCCGTCTCTGTGGGCTCACTCTCCAACCGAGCTCTCTTTTCCAGATGAGGAGCAGTCGCGTCATCTGCAATGTGAACAAATTCAAATTATTCTTTTCTTCGGTTTTAAATAAAAATAAAGTCAGGAAATGAAAATAGGATGTTTGGGAAATCTAACCTGAAGACAGCTCAGAGTCCTGTTCTGCAAGATGGCGCCGCGGATGGCTGCTGTGGTGTGTTGGTGCGCACTTTTTTGTCTTGTTTTTGTTGTAAAATCCGCAACTGGCTTCTCTTATTCAAGAGAAGAGCTCTTGAATGTCAGGGCAACAACCCCGAGAGATTTATTCCCCACTTTCATCGCTTCCTCTGTGGATTTACTGGACATTTTACTCAAAGGTGCGCTCACCTTTGCTCACGCAGTGAAGCGCCGGAGGAGAGGAAAAAGAGCCGGTGCGCTTGTGCGCCTCCGCCAGCGCGGCCGACGCACACCGTTACCGGGGATATTCCTCTCTAACGTGCGCTCACTGTGTAACAAAGTGGACGAACTCCAGCTGCTGTTGGGTAGAAACAGAGACTTCTCCTCATCTTCTGTTCTGTGCTTCACGGAAACGTGGCTGTGTGGAGCGGTACCGGACTCTGCGCTGCAGCTGGCCGGCTTCCAACTTCACAGAGCGGACCGAGACGCGGAGCTCACCGGGAAGAAGAAAGGTGGAGGAATCTGCTTTTATGTGAACAGTAACTGGTGTAACGACGTGACAGTGATCCTCCAGCACTGCTCTCCTCACCTGGAATCCTTTATTATCAACAGCAAACCCTTCTATTCTCCCCGTGAGTTCGCTTCATTCATCCTGGTTGGTGTGTACATCCCACCGTCAGCTGATGTGCGCGAGGCACAGCGCACACTCGCCGACCAGATCCTGTGCATGGAGCGGACCTACCCGGACTCTTTTATCATTGTGCTTGGTGACTTTAATAAAGGGGACCTCTCACACCAGCTCCCCAAATATAGACAATTAATTAAATGTCCGACCAGAGAGGAGAAGACACTGGATCACTGTTACACCACACTAAGCAGTGCTTATCACGCCGTTTCCCGTGCTGCACTGGGCCAATCGGACCATTTGATGGTCCATCTGATTCCTTCATACAGACAGAGGCTGAAGCTCTGTAAACCTGTGGTGAAGGAATCTAAACAATGGACCAGTGAAGCAGTGGAGAAACTCCAGGAGTGTTTGGACTGGACTGACTGGGATGTTTTCAGGTCTGCGAACAGTTCTCTGGATGAGTTTACAGATGCTGTGACATCCTACATCAGCTTCTGTGAGGACAGCTGTATTCCATCAAAGACCAGGGTGAGTTATAACAATGACAAACCCTGGTTCACAGCTAAGCTCAGAGGGTTGAGGGCAGACAAAGAGGTCGCTTTCAAGAGTGGAGACAGAGCCAGGTACAGAGAGTCGAAGTACACGTTTGAAAAGGAGGTGAGAAAAGCCAAACGTTTGTACTCAGAGAAGCTACAATATCAGTTCTCTGCAAATGACTCGGCTTCTGTCTGGAGAGGGCTCAGGCAAATTACAAACTACAAGCCCAGAGCCCCTGCTGCTGCTAACGACCTCTGCCTGGCCAACAGTCTGAATGAGTTCTATTGTAGATTTGACAGACAATGGGACAGACCTGACTCCAACCCCCCTCACACCTCTGACCAGCCTCACTCCAACACCTTCACCCCCCACATCAAAGCTACAGTTTCACCCCAGCTGCCTACAGAGGCTCTCTCCCCTATCTTCCCCCCCTCCTCCCCCCCTCCTACAGAGACACCTTTCTCCATCAAAGAGAGAGATGTGAATAGACTTTTCAGGAGACAAAACCCCCGTAAGGCTTGTGGACCGGACTCTGTCTCTCCCTCTACCTTGAAGCACTGTGCTGATCAGCTGTCTCCAGTGTTCACAGACATTTTTAACACCTCACTGGAGACATGCACCGTACCAGCCTGTTTTAAGGCCTCCACCATCGTTCCTGTCCCTAAAAAGCTGAGGATCACAGGACTTAATGACTACAGACCCATCGCTCTGACATCTGTGGTCATGAAGTCCTTTGAACGCCTCATGCTCTCCCACATCAAGGACATCACCGACCCCCACCTGGACCCCCTGCAGTTTGCCTATAGATCCAACAGGTCAGTAGACGATGCTGTAAACCTGGCTCTCCACTTCATCCTCCAGCACCTGGACTCCCCAGGCTCCTACGCCAGGATCCTGTTTGTGGACTTCAGCTCTGCTTTTAATACAATAATCCCAGCTCTCCTTCAGGACAAGCTTTCCCAGCTGAACGTGCCAGACTCCACCTGCAGGTGGATCACAGACTTCCTGTCTGACAGGAAGCAGCACGTGAAGCTGGGAAAAACCATCTCTGCTCCCCGGACCATCAGCACTGGATCTCCTCAGGGCTGTGTTCTTTCTCCTCTGCTCTTCTCCCTGTACACCAACAGCTGCAGCTCCTCTCACCAGTCGGTCAAACTCCTGAAGTTTGCAGACGACACGACCATCATCGGTCTCATCGCTGATGGAGACGAGTCCGACTACAGGTGGGAGACAGACCGGCTGGTGTCCTGGTGCAGCCAGAACAACCTGGAGCTCAATGCTTTAAAGACAGTGGAGATGATAGCAGACTTCAGGAAGAACCCAGCCCCCCTCACCCCCCTCACCCTGGGAGACTCTACAGTGAGCTCTGTAGAGTACTTCTGCTTCCTGGGGACCATCATCACTCAGGACCTCAAGTGGGAGCTGAACATCAGCTCCCTTACCAAAAAAGCTCAGCAGAGGATGTACTTTTTGCGGCAGCTGAAGAAGTTCAGTCTGCCAACAAAGATGATGGTGAACTTCTACAGCTCCATCATCCAGTCCATCCTCTGCTCCTCCATCACCATCTGGTACGCTGCAGCTACGGCCAAGGACAAGGCCAGACTGCAGCGTATCATCCACTCTGCAGAGAAGGTCATCGGCTGCAATCTGCCCTCCCTCCAGGACCTGTACGCCTCCAGGATTTTGAGGCGTGCAGGAAAGATTGTGGCCGACCCCTCCCACCCCGGTCATAAACTGTTTCAATCTCTCCCTTCTGGTAGGAGGTTTCGGTCCATCAGGACCAGAACCTCCAGACACAAAAACAGCTTCTTTCCCTCTGCCACCATCCACATGAACACACCCCAAGTCACCCACTGAACCCCCCCCCCCCCACCCGATCACCACCTCCGCCAGCTTGATACCTGCTGCACTGTATATATATATTTATATTTATCCTATTTATCCTTTATTCTCTATCTATCCTTTATTTATCCCTCATCCTTTATATTTATCATTATTATTATTATTATTGTTGCTGGGTTGTTCTTTGTTGTGTTGTTTTTATTTCTTTTATTTCTTTTTGTTGCTTGTTTTGTGCACCAACCACCAAGTCAAATTCCTTGTACTGTCCTCAAAACTGTACATGGCAAATAAAACATTTCTGATTCTGATTTCTGATTCTGATTCTGATTCTGAATCCGAATTTGGCTGAAGGTTTATGTCCTCCCCATCTGAGTCACAAGGGTTTGCATTGTTCAGGATCAATTCCAACGCTTCTTGAGTGGTAAATCTTCTCTGCATTTTGAGTAGAATAAGTGTGGAGTGTCAGCAGGTGGAAGCAGCCAGCTATTTATTCCCCACAGCACAAAAGGCTGCATGACAACATGGTATTCCAGGGGTGTCCAATTCCGGTCCTCGAGGGCCACTAATCAGCACACCTTATTCAAATGATCATCCAGCTCTGCAGAAGCCTGATAATCATTTGAATCAGGTGTGTTGGAAGAGGTGACTCTGTTTCTTTCAATGTTTGTAGTCTGTGTTTGTTCTCCCCCAGCATCAAGCAGAACGAGTTAATAAACGGGGCATTGTGACTTTAGCTTCCAGGGCACTTCCCCCTAACATTCCAGACTTCCATTGTTAGAGTCAGGCTCTCCCCCCTGCTGATTTCTCAGGTGATTCATTTACAAATGAATAGATGCAAATTGTAGCCATCAGAGTCGTCAGTTTGGTCCTAGAGTTCATTTGACCCTGCTCTGGGACTTCTGGGGGGATATAGAAATCCCTGGGACTTCTAGTGTTAAGGAGAACCAGTTTCAGTATTTTTAGCATTGAGGGTGGCTGTGAGGAATGAGGGAGTGGACGGAGGATGGGATTAGGCCGTTTTATACGTTTAATGTCATTTTTGTAGGGTTTAGGGGGTCTCACTGTGATTATGGACGAAATGGGAAAGGTGTGAGCAGAGGGATGCAGTAACTAGTGGAGCCTGTAGGGGAAGCTGTGGCAGGAGGAGGTGCTTTGATGGGGCACAGTAGAGTAAGGTGAAGGAGACGGTGTGTGTTTTGTAAATAGTCAATCATGTGGAAATGCTGGACGGCGTGCTGAAGATTGGCTGTTAAAATACTACTGCCCAGTTTATTAAGGTGAAAACCATTAGGATTAAAAGATGATTTCTGACCCCAGAAGAGATTAAGATTGTCAATCAGAATCAGAATCAGAATAGTTTTAATGGCCAAGTACAGTTTTTAGGACAGTACAAGGAATTTGTCTTGGTTGTCGGTGCACGAAACAAAGAACAAAGAAACAAGCCAGCAACAATAATAATAATAATGATAAATATAAAGGATGAGGGATAAATAAAGGATAGATAGAGAATAAAGGATAAATATATATATATATATATATATATATACAGTGCAGCAGATAATGTCTTCATGGAGGTGGTGATTGGGTGGTGGGGGTCAGTGGGTGACTTGGGGTGTGTTCATGTGGATGGTGGCAGAGGGAAAGAAGCTGTTTTTGTGTCTGGAGGTTCTGGTCCTGATGGACCTAAACCTCCTTCCAGAAGGGAGAGATTGAAACAGTTTATGACCGGGGTGGGAGGGGTCGGCCACAATCTTTCCTGCACGCCTCAAAATCCTGGAGGGGTTCAGGTCCTGGAGGGAGGGCAGATTGCAGCCGATGACCTTCTCTGCAGAGTGGATGATACGCTGCAGTCTGGCCTTGTCCTTGGCCGTAGCTGCAGCGTACCAGATGGTGATGGAGGAGCAGAGGATGGACTGGATGATGGAGCTGTAGAAGTTCACCATCATCTTTGTTGGCAGACTGAACTTCTTCAGCTGCCGCAGGAAGTACATCCTCTGCTGAGCTTTTTTGATGAGAGAGCTGATGTTCAGCTCCCACTTGAGGTCCTGGGTGATGATGGTCCCCAGGAAGCAGAAGTTCTCCACAGAGCTCACTGTAGAGTCTCCCAGGGTGAGGGGGGCTGGGTTCTTCCTGAAGTCTGCTATCATCTCCACTGTCTGGCTGCACCAGGACCAATGGAGCCAACATGTTGAGCTCTACAGGTTTTTTGGAGCCATGTATGGAGGCTGAGAATTGGTTGAAAATTCCCATTCCGCAGTGAGGAGAGAGTGGGCCACTGATGAATCAACACAGCCGAAGTGGACGATGATTCTATGGACAGACGGTGGTAGTGAATGAAGAAGATTGGGAAGTTTATCGAGGATGACAGGGACGGTGGCGCCAGGAAAACAGTGTGTGACTGCATTGAAGAAGCGGATGTTCCGTGTAAATGGGTGACGGAGGAGTGGGAGATATCGACGGCGATGGTGAGACTGGAGGAGAAGAGCGAACAGGGAAGTCATGAGTGCACTGCAGGGCCGGAGTGAACTGAGGCACGGAAAGGGGACGAGCCACAAAGGAAGAGGAATGCTCAGGATTTACTGAAGGAGGGATCGAAGGAGGGGATTCGGACTGCACAGTGGATGACACAGCAGGAAAAGTGAATTCCGATAAATTGAGGATATGAAATCTGTTATTCAGCTGGATTTTGTGATGCGTGGTGTGAGGCGGACGTGTGTTTCTCCTGCTGTGGGGGACCAGGGACCACGGCGGATGGTCACGTGGAGTGGAGATGGACTTGGGTTTGGCCCTGAGCCGGGTCCAGGTGTCATCGGGATTTGGAGGCGGCGGCAAGTGAACTCCAGTCGTCGGACCAGGAGCGGTGGTGTCCGGAGGCAAAGCGGCCCCCGTGGCTGCAACGATGGACGGCGCAGAACCGGTGGAAGACGGAGACCCTGGTTGTCCGGGACCAAAGATGACTGTGTCCATTTGCTGCTCGGCTTCAGAGATATGATGCAATGTGGATAGACGATGTTCCAGCTCTGTGATCTTCTCAGCGAGGCGAGTGCAGCTGTGGCAGCCAGGCAGAGAGGTGGGTGGAGCCATATATTGTTTGCAGTGGATGAGAGACAGAAAAAAACAGAAGGCCAGTACAGGGCTAAAAATGTTTTATAATGTGATGTGGTGAAATGGCTGGCACGCCTTGACAATAAGTGAGCAGAGAGGGCACAGGACTTACACGCAGGAGCTCCTAACCGGAGCCCGCAACGTTGAGATAGAGTTGCTTCTCAGAGTAAGCACAGGACAGGGCGAACAGCAGCTGGACTTACCGGCGAGGGCCCAACAAGTGGGACCGGTGCGGAAGTTAGGTGATACAGGAAGTGTTGGTTCCCTCCAACGAGCTCTGCACAGATGAGGGAGGGATGATCGACTATGAAGTCGATCATCAAACTGCGGCCTAGGGTGTCCTGGTGTCAGGTACACATATGGACACCCTTATGCCTGAACATGGTGTTTGTTTTGGGCAATCTGCGACTAGCACAGAAATCCAAAATGAATCATCACTCGGGTTCAGATTAGGGGGGCCATTCCTCCCATTCACTCCCCTCTGGGTCTTACTGTCATTGCCAAGTGAGCGTTGAAAATCCCCAGCAGAATGAGAAAATCCCGGGAAGGAGCACTCTCCAATACCATCTCTAAGGAATCAAAGAAGCCTATGGGAGGGCGGGCCCATGTCATCTTTTCAGGCTCTGCTCGGTCGGGGCCTGTGGGCAGAGACCTGGCCACTAGGCGCTCGCTCTCAAGCCCCAACCCCAGGCCTGGCTCCAGGGTGGGGCCCTGGTAGCGCCAATCCAGGCGACGTAAACTTCCTTTGATGTTTCTTCATCACATGTGGCTTTCCCAGCAATGGTTTATAAATGGAACATTAAGAACAACTGAGCTGCTTAACTTTAAAACCTCAGAGCCTGACATCCCACATCCTCGGAAAGGCCACAGTCCAGATACAATGGAAACATCCTGGTGTTAGCTCAGAGATAATCAAAAATAAATAGTCTATTAGTCAGTGAAAGCACTGGAAAGTATGAAAATATAAACAATGCTTCATTCATTTGGAGGATTTCTTCAAGTGGACACACATGCACACACACACACACACACACACACATTTATAACTGTGCGTTTGACCATATTCACTAGTGGTGCAACGGATCAATAAACTCATCATTGATCTGTTGCACCACCAATATTCACCAAACTTCAGTATTAATCAATGTTGACGTGATTGTACGCTATGATCAGATCTAACACCAGAGGGTGTTTGATCAAACCCAGCTCAGGGTTAAGTCCAGGTTTAACTTGAGAGTCCAGCTCTGTTAAGCCTGGTTCTAACTAGAACAGTGGTTTCATCAAAGAGAAAACACCTTAGTTACCATAGTAACACAGTCCGTGTGTCAAACCTCATAAAACTATTTGTTGATTTGTGTATCTTTCTGTTGTGTTTTTGGTGCATTTTTTGTATAAATGTGTTTGTTGTTTTTTTTTGTTTGTTTTTTTTTTTTTTTACAAATTTTCATATTTTTTGTAATGTATGTTTTTTGGAGTCATTATGTGTATTTTTGTATCTTTCTATTGTGTTTTTGTATAATTATAGTTTTTTGTTGCCATTGTAATGTGATTCTGTTTTCATTTTGTGTATTTTTTGTATAAATAGAAAATTTGGTGCATTTTTATGCATTTCTGTTGTAAATGTGTGAACTTTTTGTATAAATATTGTTTTGTTTTTGTGTTATTTTACACATTTAGTATATATTTTTTATTATAAATACTGTGTGTGTGTGTGTATGTGTGTGTGTGTGTGTGTGTGTGTGTGTGTGTGTGTGTGTGTGTGTGTGTGTGTCTACGTCCATCTCCTCAGTGCACCTGCATTGTATTTTTCTGTAATGTATATTTTTTGGAGTCGTGTATTTTTTATTCTTTCAGTTGTCTTTTTGTGCATTTTTTGTGTTTTATTTTACTCATTTAGTATATTTTGATTATACATTTATAAATACTGTGTGTGTGTGTGTGTGTGTTCCGTGAAATGTTTGAGACGCTAATAACCAAACTCATAGTGATTGTAGAGCCAATCAGAAAAACAACAAAACTGCGCAAAACAGAACGTAAAGCTCCAAACTACATGAGTGAGCAAGTAAATTAAAGTATTATGTACATTTTGGGTTTTTTTAAATAGCAAAAATCATTGTTTACATTTGAACCGAGTGGTCAGAGTTTAACTTCCATGTACGGCACCACAGAGAATCTACAGTTTACCAGATGGAGAATTGAACGGGTTGAGTTTAATACTGACTATAGTGAAACAGTGCGTTAGTGAATAATTACACAGACAGTTATATGGTTTATACAATGGGAAACGTGTCTGTAAAAGACTCACCAGTGGCTGATAGTTTCAAATGATCTATTCAGAGAGCTCTATGTTTGAGATGCTAATGATAGCATGGTACAGGAGGAAGTGGAGGAGGAGTGGCCGCACACGTGACTCTTGCTCAGGTGAGGAGCTGTGCAGTAAAAGAGATATAGATGGTGCGCTAGCGCCCCCTCACACCCTGAGGTCAAACGTTCAATAGGTTTCATTTCGGGGCCATCCAGAAGTGAAATAAAATAAAATAAACATTTGGAAATGACTAAGTTTCAGGTCAAACTCGCACCGCATCGGGGAGATATTCGCTCCATACACACACACACATGCACGCACACACACACACACACACACAGACGTTGCTTGCTTGTATAGATAGATAGTATAGATAGGCTTCTTCTTCATTTGTACTAGTTCTTTATTCATTTCATTCAGGATTTATTTTTAATTAAATTGCATTGTTTTGCATAGTTTATCAAGAGATTTTTTTGACAATGAAAGATAAAAGAAAATAGTACAGTATTTTAAGAAAAAAAATAAAGAATATTTTTCAGAATCTGTCTACAGTCTGATTTTGTAAAATAGTGAGAGAATCGTATCGTGAGTTGAGTGAGTCGTTATCTCTAATCTAAATAGATAAATAGATAGATAAATAGATAGATATACACACGCACGTATATCAATCACTTGTGCTGCGATTGTGCTGTTTTTTGATGTACAATTTTTCTTTTGTGCAGTTATAGTTTTAGAAATATTAATGATTGGTCAGCCTGCTCATTATGAAGCTCCGAAACGGCTACAAATTATACCAAACGTTTGTGATGTTTTGTGCTTTCAATATTTATTTGTGCTGGTTAAGATTTCAAAATATTATAAACTTTGAAGCCTAAGGCGTCCACGCATGTTTTCCACCAATGGAACGCGCGCACGTGTAAATAGTGCACCCCAACACATGGCAAAAAAAAAAAAAAAGACCCGCGCTTGTTTGTCTCTGTGACGTGGGGAAAAGATTCATGCCAAAGTACATGACACGGAAGTGAAGCGTTACACATTCCGAGATATCTTTAGCTCTGCAACACTTAGGAGACTCTAAATCCTCCTAAATGTCCGTGAGGAGGTTCTGTGCCCAACACCAGCTAAAGCAAAAAGGACATGTTTCTGATGCACAGTTGGAAGCAGCGATCTTGTCATGCCATACTACCGTTAGCATAGCCATTAGCATCAGATGAGAGTACACTTTCGGGTCACGTACTTTGGCCAATCGGTAATGGAGAAAATGGATAAAGGTGTTAGTTTTCCGTTTTTTCATTTTGGTTTTGGAAACAAATAATGTGTTTTTTTTTTGTTTTTCATGTTTTTGTGACATAATAAAAAACAAATGGACGAATGATACACGGATTCATGAGGACCAAAGTTCATTATCATGAAAAAAAGAAATAGAGTATTGAATGGGGAAATATCAGCGTGAGAAATGTCAAGTGTGGCGTGAGAATGCATCAAATTGCGTGATTGTCACACTCAAAGAGTGATGCTTGGCAGCTCTGAACTTAATAAAAATAATAATGGACCTGGTTAGTGGATGGTAGACCTCATAAATGTACCTTTTCACAGTGAGAACTCATACTGTCCTTTTCACCCTCAGAAATCTCTCTTTACTATCAATAATAATAATAATACATTTTAGATATAAGCTCTTTTCAAAAACTCTAAAACACTTTACAGTTGTTAAAACAATTACACAAGTCAGAAAAAGAAACCAACAACAATAAAGTAAATACAGAAAATACATAACAATAGAAAGTTGAAAGCTTGTAGAAGGAGTGGAAACAGAGGAGGTCTGTAGCTTTGATAATGTTTATAACATCGATTTTATAAAAGTGCTCAGATACATCCATCATTCCCGGGTAGAGTCCTAATCCTCCCGCTGGAGACCCAGGTAGTCGGTGTTTTCATTCACCAGGGGTCACCTGTGTGGAAGTGAGGGGGCTGCCCTCTGCTGAGCTGCTCCATCGATTTTTAAAAGTGATCGGATCGACCGAAATCAGCATCAGCGGAAAACCCCGGTCACCTCCTCTAGTCTGAATATGTGTAATATTGAGAATATAAACACAAACACTAACGATCTCTGGAATAACATTACAAACACTGTTGGGTTGGAAATATCAACAGAGAGGACGAGCTTGTTTAGGTTTATATTCCTCTGATCTTTGTTATTTTTAGTAACCACTAGATGGCGGAATATGAATAATGTAGCATGAGTTGATCTACTGGAATTTACAAGGTTTTATATATTAGGACAACAATTATTACATGACTGGGATGAATGGATAGATGGATGGATGATTATACCAATATGGCGGCGCGGATGGTTGCCTCAGTACTGCGCTCTCTCGTAGTTGTTACGTTTCTCTGGTCTCTTTCACCAGAGAAGAACTAATAAACGTAGGACAGTCCTCTGCTGATCTTTTTTTCACCGATTTTCATTGAACCAGAAAGTTATGCAGAGATTCTCACCAGAGGAGCAGCAGCTCTCTATGGAATTAGCAGGAGACGCCGTAGACGCAGACGGAGTAAACGAGCAGGCGCCCTCGTCAAACTGAGGCAGCGGGGATTACGCACTGCGCTTCCATCCATTCACCTGGTGAATGTCAGGCTCTCTGGTAAATAAAATAGATGAACTGCTGCTCCTAAACACCAGAAACACGGACTTTTGCAGACCCGCCGCCCTGTGTTTTACTGAAACCTGGTTTAGTGAACTCATCTCGTGTAAAAGAGCTGTGGGAAGACGAGGGGAGGTGGAATATGCTTTTACATTAACCAAGGTTGGTGGACAGATGTTACAGTGTTGAAACAGACGTGTAGCCATAATCTGGAGAGTTTTTTCATAAACTGTAAACCATTTTATTCTCCTCGTTTGTTATGGTTGGTGTTTACATCCCACCTCAGGCTTGTGTAACAGAGGCGTTACAGCACCTGGCCGACCAGATAACAGACGTGGAGAAACAACATCCAGACTCTTTGCTAATCATTCTAAAGGATTTTAACAGAGCAAATCTAACCCATGAACTCCCTAAATACAGACAACATATAAAGTGTCCCACCAGGGGGGCTAACACACTGGACCACTGCTACACTGTAATAAAGGATTCATATCACTCTGTTCCCCGTGCAGCTTTGGGGCTCTCTGATCACTGTCTGATTCACCTCATCCTGACCTACAGGCAGAAGTTTAAATCTGCTAAACCTGTAGTAAGGACTGTAAAGAGGTGGACAGAGGGGGAGGAGTTACAGGACTGCTTTGACTGCTCTGATTGGAGGGTTTTTGAAGCTGCATCAGACCTAGATGAACTGACTGACACTGTGACATCTTACATCTGCTTCTGTGAGGACATGTGTGTGCAGACCAGGACCTTCTGCACATACAACAACAACAAACCCTGGTTCACACCTCAACTCAGGATGCTGAGTCAGGCTAAGGAGGAAGCCTACAGGAGTGGGGACTGGGTCCTGTTTAAGCAGACTAAGTACACACTAACCAAGGAGATCAGAGTAGACAAGAGGTGCTACACTGAGAAGCTAAAACAAAGCGTCTCAAACAAAGACCCTTCAGAAGTGTGGAAAGGCCTGCGTGAGGTCACCAACTACAGGAAACCCTCCCCCCACCCTGCAGGTAACAAAAGACTGGCTGAAGACCTGAATACCTTCTACTGCAGGTTTTCACACCCACCCCCCAGCTCATTAGCATCAGCCCATCACCTGGACTCTGCCCTTCCTGCTCCCCCTACTCCCCCCCCTACCTCACCCTCTGACCCCCCACCTACCCTGAAGATCAATGACAGAGATGTGTGCCAGCTATTCAAGAGACAAAAGATCAGAAAGTCTCCAGGACCAGACGGAGTATCTCCCTCCTGCCTGAAAGCCTGAGCTGAGCAGCTGGTCCACATCTTCACACGGATCTTCAACACATCACTGGAGCTGTGTGAAGTACCTTCCTGCTTCAAAAGCTCCAGCATCATCTCAGTCCCAAAGAAACCTGCCATCACAGAATCAATGACTATCGACCCATTGCTCTGACGTCCGTAGTCATGAAGTCCTTTGAGAGGCTGGTACTGAGCCATCTGAAGGACAACACAGGACCCCTGCTGGACCCCCTGCAGTTTGCCTACATCCTCCATCACCTCCACTCCCCAGGGACCTACGCTAGGATCCTGTTTGTGGATTTCAGCTCTGCGTTCAACACCATCATCCTGGACATCCTTCACCAGAAACTCACCCAGCTCACAGTGCCGGCCTCCACCTGTCAGTGGATCACCAACTTCCTGACTGACAGGAAGCAGCAAGTAAGGCTGGGAGGCATCACATCCAGCACCCGGTCACTCAGCACTGGCGCCCCTCAGGGGTGTGTTCTCTCCCCACTGCTATTCTCCCTCTACACCAATGACTGCACCTCAGGGGACCCCTCTGTGAAACTCCTGAAGTTTGCAGACGACACCACCGTCATCGGTCTCATCAGGGATGGGGACGAGTCTGTCTTCAGACGGGAGGTGGAACAGCTGGCTCTTTGGTGCAGTCAGAAACATCTGGAACTGAACCTGTTCAAGACTGTGGAGATGACAGTGGACTTCAGGAGAAATCCCCCCCACTCACCCCCCTTACCATTCTGAATAGCAAAGTGGCAACCGTGGACTCCTTCAGGTTCCTGGGATCCACAATCTCACAGGACCTGAAGTGGACCTCCCACATAGACACAACCAGGAAAAAGGCACAGCAGAGGATGTACTTCCTGTATCAGCTGAGGAAGTTCAACCTGCCCCAGGAGCTGCTGATCATGTTCTACACCTCCATCATTCAGTCTGTTCTGTGCACCTCCATCACTGTCTGGTTTGGATCTACAACCAAACTAGACAGACACAGACTACAAAGGATAGTCAGGACTGTAGAAAAGATCATTGGTGTTGATCTGCCCTCCATCCAAGACTTATACCTGTCCAGGGTCAGGAAACGGGGAGGAAACATCACTGCAGACTCCTCCCCCCCTGCACACAATCTGTTTAAACTCCTCCCCTCCGGCAAACGCTACAGATCACTGTACGCCATAAAAACAGTTTGTTCCCCCAGGCTGTCACTGTGAATGTTCATGTACATAAAAATGTACTATTTAATATATGTGTTCACCTGCACTGCTGCACTATTATTATCTTGTTATATAATTTTTTTAGTTTTGCACATATTAGTCTTTAACTACTGTTTATATTTTTTCTAGTTGATTGTTATTATTTAATGTTTACATTAATATAGAGTACAGTTCACCAAATTCCTCGTGTGTATAACATACATTACATGATCAATAAAGTTGATTCTGAATATATGGATGGATGTAGAGCAGCTACAGACCTTATAATAACATATAGTAGATGATGATGATGATGATGATTTCCATCTGTCTCTTCATCACTTCTGTTTCTGATATTTTCTAAATTGTAAATGTGCTTCTGTCACATCTGTTCTTCTTCTTCTTCTTCTTCTTCTTCTCTGATCTGACTTTGTTGAACCACAGTGACGTGATGATGTCAGAACACATCAGGGTTAGATCATCATCAGACGGACACTCAGAATGTTCCAGATGATTGTGAACCACATCCTACAGCTGTGGAGCAGCTTGGACCTAATCTACATGTCATAGTAACATCTGGACGCATCATCACATGATGGTCCACCGACATAGTTGTCTGTGGTGTTCAAACTATGGTTCAGGTCCAAACAAACATTGAGAACTAACAAGCTTGAATATTCAGGCTTTACCTCAATATAAAATACACACATGTATACATTACATTACAGAATAAAAACACACAATAAAGGATGAATTTATAGATATTTTATCATCGTCGCGTCTGATCAGAAAGAATAAAACCTAATAAACATCATGTTTTATAAACTTTGATCTATTGGAACAGGACATGAACATTAAATGGTCCAAATATCCAGATTCCACCAACAAAAGGTTCAGATTATTGATTATAGTTACAGGATAGAGGTGGGCGGAGCCTGCTGTCATAGAAACAGTGAAACAAACACTATGGGGGAGGGGTTTGTGTGTGATGTAAGAATAAAGGCTAAAGACTACACTCACTGAAACATCTACTGAGTCTCTGAGGAACCTTCAGAGAACCAAGAACCAGCCTGGTTTCATGTCTCTCACATTCATAAAGAGCTGGACATCAAAGACCATTTATGATCTTATTGATTATTGATTAGAAGATGCCAGTTGTTTACAGCAGCAGATACAGTTTAGATATGGGTTCAGATCAAAGAAAGAACCAAACATCAGCATAATTTTAGAATGACTTTATTCATCAAAGAGAGAGAGAGAGAGACAGAGAGAGAGAGACAGAGAGAGAGAGACAGAGAGAGAGAGAGAGAGAGAGAGAGACAGAGAGAGAGACAGAGAGAGAGAGAGACATTCAGACTTTACAATACGTGACTTCAAGGAAAAACAGACACAGCCAACATTGATCATTGATCACCTCTGTGAAGATGAGGTCTAAGTTGAGAGTTTAGAAGCTCAACTGAGACCAAAGATTTAATGCTGAGTCATCAATTAAATACTGTATCATGGTGACAAAAAGGTTGGAGATCAAAGAGAGAAACATTAGACACATTGTTCCTCCACTGATCAATAATCAATCCTAACAGGTGATTAACCTGCAAGCTAATGTCCCATTTAGCCTAAATCAAGTGTGTCAAACTCAAGGCCCGGGGGCCAAATCTGGCCCCATTAAAAAGGGCATTTGGTCCCCAGACTGAACATGATTATTGTGTAAATGACCAAATTATTCAGTTGTTGACTTTCACACATTCAATAAAAATACACAATATTTTTGAAGCCCAAAGTTTCCACGTTTATATTACATTATTAGTCATTTCACATCACAAATTATAGAAAGAAATCTCAAATTTTCAAAAAATCTTGCAATTTCTCACAAATAATTCTAGAAAATTTCACAAAAATTGGTTAAAAAAATCTATATGAATATAATATATCATCATAATAATAGAGTCCGTATTTGGCCCCTGAACTATAATGAGTTTGACACCACTAGCCTAGATGCTAACATCTCTATTATTTGAATGGGTATCAAAGTCTATGTGAAGCTAACACATGCTAACAGTGCTCTATCATTATTGATCACTGAAGGTTAGCATGTGAACAGCTAACAGCTCCTGTTTGTGTAGTTAGCATCCAGCTAACATAATGCTGCTAACACTAAGTGACCTGTCCATTGGTAAGCTAAGGGTTAGCATAGCTGTGGTTAATTTGGTGGTTTAAAAAGAGGGAGGAGCTAAGATACCATACATTGACTGTTTCTGTTGAACATGTGTTGTTTTTTTAGTGACACATCCAACCATACATCCAACCATGAGGCATAGAGAACATAAGGAACATTGAGCACTGATACTGCTAGCGTAGCGTAGCTGCTAATGTTTCTATTCCTGCTAAACATGAGCCATACACACTCAGATCCTCTTTGGGTATTTTTAGTCTCGTCAATGAGACGCTGTGAACTCAACGTTCTTAAACCTTTAACACACACACGCACACACACACACGCACGCACACACACACGCACGCACACGCACGCACACACACACACACACACACACACAGGTTGGGCTCAATTATAATCACGCAATTAATACATTTCAATTAAGGCAATTGTAATTGGAAAAAATCTGTTGCTGTTGTAATTGAATTGTTATTAACTTCAGATAATTGACTTTTTAATTTTCATTGTCATGGAACTTTTATAAAACATGTCATTTATAATTAAACACAAACCTGGTGAACCATGTGATGGTTCTATGTCTCACACATAAATTCAAAATTATTAAAATATGTTTCAAGTTTACCTGTCACTTTTGTTCAGAATATAGATATATAGAAATATAAATCTAGCAAGGTACCGCGCTGCCTTGGGCGGGGTGGGGTTGGTGGCTGGGGCCTGCCTGGGGGGGTCCCGCCGTGCTCCGCATGGCCGGTATGGTTCGGGGGGTGCCGCGGGGGGTCTCCTGTTGTGCTGCTCGGCGTGTCCCTGGGGCCCGCAGTGCCAGATGCCCGTCTGCGCCATCTACCCTCTCCGGTGGCCCGCCATGCGAACGGGTCGGGCTCCTACCAGACAGGCCTCCTACATGGACACTTCACATCACTCACTCCCAGCTGGTCTGGCTCACCCACTTGTTGCACCACACTCACATACCCAACCCTTGGGGGACTGGATGGTGGGGCTGGGGGTGGAGGGGGCCGCCGCCTGTGCTACTAAGTAGTGTCACGCGGGCGGCACTCCCACCTCTGGCTGTCCTATTGATCCCTCCAATTTTAATTACACCTCAACACACCACCCCCCGGAGGGTGGGACCACCACTTCCACCCTCCGGAGCTATTGCACCACATACACATATATACACATAGGCTGGATGGGGAGCACCGCTCCCCTCCATCCACCCTTTTTTAATAGCACTTCATACATTCACTAAACACATACATTCACTCAGGAGATAGGGAAGTGCCTCTCCATTGGGGAATGGAGAGGCACCATAACAGGGTGGTGGGTAACTTCACACATTTGGGCCTGTCAGGTGGGGGCCCGGCCCCTCTGTTGATGGCCGGGCCGCCGTGTGGGGATCGGGAGGGTGCAGTCGGGCGTGGCGGGGCGGTGGGTCTCTGGGGGGCGTGGAGGGGTGTTGCTGGGGGCTATCTTTGCGGGGTCTCTCCGGGCGGTGCCGGCCTGGTGGGGCGTGGGGGTGCCCCTTCCCTACGGGTGGGGCTTGGTGCTTGTCTCGTCTCCTGGTTGCCTTGGGGGGGCCTCATGGTGTGTGGGTCTGGGGCAGCCTGCCGTGCCGGTGTGGGGGGTGGGCACGCTGGGGGGTGCTGGCGTCTGCGCCGGGGTTGCTTGGCGCTCCTGGGTGGTGCTCTTTCCTGGGGGACGGCTCTAGCTGTTCCGGTGGTTGAGGTCGGTATCGGCCACTTGGTAGGTCTGTCCTGCTATCTGCGGGCTGGCGGGTGGGTGGGTTCTGAGCCTTTGGCTGGGAGCTGCTGCTCCGCATCGGTTGTGTGCCGTTGGGGTGCCTCTCTCGGCAGCCAGTCGCTCTTGCGCCGGGGGGGGGGGGCATTGCCCTGTGGCTTGCGCTGTCCTGTGGCCTGGGCTGCTGTTCTTGCACCGTCTGGGGCTGTGCGGTCTTGCTGGGTTGTGGCCTGTTCGTGGGCTGGGGTGAGGGGGCCCCCCACGGGGGTTTGCCCTTGGGGGTTCCCTATCCTGCGGTGGTGCCCTTGGGGTCCTGGCTTGGACGGCGCCCTGTGAGCCGGGCTCACAGGTGTGACTGGGCCCTTTGGTGGGGGCTGTCTAGGGCTCATCGCTCAGGCGGCATCAAGGAAAGGCGATTTGGTGTGCTCTGGGGTGCTTGGTCGGTGCACCTGGGGGCCGGCGGGGCAACTTGCAGCATCCACTTGGTGCCCTCGGCGACTATGGGCGTGGTCGCCATCCCTGGGAGCGCTGCTCTCGGTGGCTGTCTCTCAGCCTGGGATCTTAGGGGCGTCTGGGGGGTTGCTCGGCCGTGGGTGGGTGGTCTGGGGCTCCCTGGCCCCCCCTCTTTCTGCTGGCCTGGCTGGATCTGCGAGCTCGGGGCAGTTCCTGGGTTTGCGGTAGCGTTTTTTTGCACATATACTGGTATACGATGCACTGGCACGCCTTGGGATGTGGGATAAAACTCATACTGGGCTTAACTTTTGACACGTTAATCCCAAATACCTGCTTCAGGTACTACCATTCACTCATTCCCCCTGTTCACAGCCACCATCATTATAGCTAAGCTTCACACTTGTCACTATACTGGCTGGATTACACAACATAATAAGCACAATATATTCTACAACTTCACATCTCACCCTCACTGTAAAACAATCTATTCTCCCCACACTTTTTATTTCCTACCTTGAGTCTCTTCTCCCTGCTCCCTTTCCCCTCCCTCTCCACTTAGGTGTAACACTGCTCTCCCTTTTTATATCCTCCCAATAATAAAAGATTTCTTACCCTTCCTTAGGGAGGGCTGGTGATGGTCACAATTAAGCAATTAAAAAAAAATCAATTTATTTTATTGCAATAACAAAACATGCATTGTTGCCTCATAATGATTGCACTTCCTGTGGTGTTGACCTTTGACAGCATGTGCAGACAAGAGAAAAAAAAAAGAAGAAAATAAATATAAATCTATATATAAATCTAAGGGTAGAATGATGCCCACACCATAAATATTAATACCAATATATTAATTGATTAGGAAGCATAACAAGTTAATCAATAGATGAGAAACTAATTAGATGATAGATAATATTTATTAGTGTATTTTACAGCTGATTATAGACATGAGTCAAACTGACCCGTTAGCATTAGAGATGCTAACAGAAAGCTAACACAAAATGAAAATGGTTCACTACAATCATAACGGAGTTGTAATTGGACATGGATATTTAAAAAAAGCAACTGTAATTTAAAAAAGTAATTGAGCCAACCCTGCCACACACACACACACACACACACACACACACACACACACACACACACACACACACACACACACACACACACACACACACACACACACACACACACACACACACACACACACACACACACACACACACACACACACACACACACACACAGTTTAAATCTGTCTCAGTGCTATAGAGCTGCCTAATGTGCCTGATTAAAAATAAGAGTGAGTTGTTTGACCATCAGATCCATTTCAGGTTGGATGACACATGTTGGATGGCACTTGTTGAACAACATGGAGTCACTGAGTTCATCACTGCTGCATAAAGGTCATCTCACGAATAGAAATACTGACACTTCCTGTTTCTACCTTTAAACACGCCCCCTTTAACACTGTCTGTACCAAAAATAAGTCCCACTAAATATAGGCACTAATATCTTTATTTCTATGTCAACAGATCTATGAAAAACACTATGTACACACTGTAGATATGTGAAGATGCTGAGTCATGGTTCATCTCAAACACGTGTGAGTGACGGGAGGCGAAGGCACTGAGAGGAATGACTATACAGGGTTAGGCCACACCCCCAGCCTCAGTGTAGGTGTCCAATCATTGGGCAGATCTTCTCCACCAATGGCTGCTCACGCTTTAACGTTCATCACAAGTTAAAAAGAGCTTTAAAGCGTCTTTAGACGCTCTAGTTCACGTACGACAGCGTGTGACGGCCACGTTTAGAAAGAAAAAATAATGATTCATATTTAACCAGGACTAAAAAACCACAGCAGCAGCTTCTGTTTGTTCTAGAATGATCTCATTATAATAAACATGAAATAATGATTTAGTGTTTAACAGAACTATCAGTGTTAATAAATACATGATAAGTGTGTAGTTATTTTATTCATCATCATAGTCTATTATTCATCTTAAATAAGGAAAAATAGTAAAATTTTATTTTATAATAATAATTATCAGTATCGTATTACATTACAGTATATGTTGTAAATTACATAATAAAATAATGTAACAGTATGTATTATAGTTCACATATAAATGATCATTACATAATTTTACCAAGAAAAATACTAAGTTTTCAATTTTTATGTCTGATTATAAAACAGTCCAGTGACATTAACGCCTCATTAGTTACAGTTACACACGTCTGATTTGATGTTGTTTTTCCTCAGTATTAAATAAATATCAGAACATGTAAATCAAACTATGACATTTACTGCCATGTTTTGAATCGTTAAACATTGCATAATTGTTCATTGATGTGATTATAATCCTGTTCATTTACAGACGCTGAATTCTGTGGGCAACAAGTCCTCGTTAAACAGCCCAATGAATATATATGTATATATGTATATATACACACATACAGTGGGGCAAAAAAGTATTTATTCAGCCACTAATTGTACAAGTTCTCCCTCCTAAAAAGATGAGAGTCCTGTAATTTTCATCTTAGATAAACCTCAACTATGAGAGACAACATGAGAAAAAAAATCCAGAAAATCACATTGTAGGATTTTTAATGAAATAAATGGTAAATACCTTGGTAAAATAAGTATTTGGTCAATAACAAAAGTTAATCTCAATACTTTGTAATGTACCCTTTGTTGACAATGACAGAGGTCAAAGGTTTTCACACACTGTTGCTGGTATGTTGGTCCATTCCTCCATGCACATCTCCTCTAGAGCAGTGATGTTTTGGGGCTGTTGCTAGGCAACACGGACTTTTAACTCTCTCCAAAGATTTTCTATGGGGTTGAGATCTGGAGACTGGCTAGGCCACTCCAGGACCTTGAAATGCTTCTTATGAAGCCACTCCTTCGTTGCCAGGGCGATGTGTTTGTGATCATTGTGGTGCTGAAAGACCAGCCATGTTTCATCTTCAATGCCCTTGTTGATGGAAGGAGGTTTTAACTCTAAATCTCACGATACATTCATTCTTTCCTTTACATGGATCAGTCGTCCTGGTCCCTTTGCAGAGAAACAGCCCCAAAGCATGATGTTACCACCCCCATGCTTTACAGTAGGTATGGTGTTCTTTCTCTTCCAAACACGACGAGTTGAGTTTTTACCAAAAAGTTCTATTTTAGTTTCACCTGACCATATAACCTTCACCCAATCCTCTTCTGGATCATCTAAATGTTCTCTATCAAACTTCAGACGGGCCTGGACATGTAGTGGCTTAAGCAGGGGGACACGTCTGGTACTAGAGGATTTGAGTCCCTGGTGGCGTAGTGTGTTACTGATGGTAACCTTTGTTACTTTGGTCCCAGCTCTCTGCAGGTCATTCACTAGGTCCCCCCGTGTGGTTCTGGGATTTTTGCTCATGGTTCTCATGATCATTTTGACCCCACGGGATGAGATCTTGGAGCCCCAGATGGAGGGAGATTATCAGTGTCTTGTATGTTTTCCATTTTCTAATAATTGCTCCCACAGTTGATTTCTTCACACCAAGCTGTTTACCTATTGTAGACTCACTCTACCCAGCCTGGTGCAGGTCTACAGTTTAGTTTCTGGTGTCCTTTGACAGCTCTTTGGTCTTGGCCATAGTGGAGTTTGGAGTCTGACTGTTTGAGGTTGTGGACAGGTGTGTTTTATACTGATAACCAGTTCAAACAGGTTCCATTAACACAGGTAACGAGTGGAGGAGGAGCCTCTTAAAGAAGAAGTTACAGGTCTGTGAGAGACACAAATCTGGCTTGTTTGTAGATGACCAAATACTAATTTTACCAATTAATTCATTAAAAATCCTACAATGTGATTTTCTGGATTTTTTTTCACATGTTGTCTCTCATAGTTGAGGTTTATCTATGATGAAAATTACAGGCCTCATCTTTTTAAGTGAACTTGCACAATTGGTGGCTGAATAAATATTTTTTGCACCACTGTACCTATAAAGATGAATTTCAAGAAGAATACCATTAAAACAATGTAAAGTGTGGCCATAACACACTGTCACTGTGAGCCAATCAAACCATGGTCAGAGTTTCATTTCGCCTTAACTTTCTTCACCATCAGACACTCAATGAGAGAAATAAAGAAAACAGATATTTACAATCACTACTGTAACCCTCAGCGGTTAGTCTGTGACACAATAGTTACAGCGTGCTAGAAATAATACTAATAATAATACTGAGATCATCTCTAACATAACAGAGTTTCTACGTCCTGATCAGAGTGAAGCTAATGAGAGAACGTTGGACTGTTGTTGGTAAATTTAATCCAACTTTACTTAGTGTAGCTCTTTAGATCATAGAAGTAGCATGTTAGCATGTTTAATATGTGTAGCATTTGTAACATGTGTAGCCTGTGTAGCATGTTAACATGTTTAGCACGTGTAGCATGTTAATTTCTCTGGGAGGCTAACGTATAAACCCTGTAATAATCCTACAGCTTCATTTGATCCCATTCTAGTGTGAAAGTGAAAACAAGTGAAGCTAATTTTAATATTTACAAGATGAACACTAGCGTAGAAGGACACTTCACAGCATTAGACTCTCCACACTCAAAAGCCTAAATATCTACAACCACCTCAACACAAAGTGGACCAAATAAAAAAGAAATCACGTTAGTACTTTACAAATCTTTAAAAAAGTAAACCTTTGTCTATAGGCATTTTAAAATATATTCCATCAAAAATAGTTGGACAAATTTCCACAATAGAAAATAAATGTCGTATAAATGATGAGTTAGAGAGGTGAGGGCAGTTGAAAGGTGTGTTGATGAAGCCCCGCCCCCAGTGGGCATGAAGTGAAACCAGCATCAGTTCATACACATCAACAGTGGTTCATCGTCACCTTTGGCAAACTGAGCAGCTCATTGGTCGCTCAGCTGGGAGGACACGCCCACACGTCACTCGCCCTCCTCAGATTACAAATGAAGACTTGTGTCTGAAATCCCCCTGAAGAGACAGAAGCCCCGCCCATTATGGTAATTACATGTTAATTGGTCAGGAAACTACCCAACCTGGCAACCCAGTGTGTACGCCGTATGTATGAGAACAAGACACAGTTCTGTGTGTTATATATAGATATTAGTTTCTTTGTGTTATATATAGATATATAACACACCTTTGAACATGTCATACAGAGCTTGATGTAGAGTAAATAATCAATGATTATTATTGATTGATAAACAAACCTCATCGTCTGTCCTAACGTAGTCCACTCCGTCTCCTTTAGCTGGGACTTTATAACTGGAACACACACACACACCACACACACACACACACACACACACACACACACACACACACACACACACACACACACACACACACACACACACACACACACACACACACACACACACACACACACACACACACACACACACACACACACACACACACACACACACACACACACACACAGTGATCAATGAATGATGATCAGGCTGAAGTATTGGATCAATAATAGAACACTCACTTGTTTCCTGTCTCTTTGTGGCTGAAGTATCCTTGTTTGAAGGCACAGCAGATTCCCACAGAGATACACAACAGGACCACCAGGACCACCACAACCCCCAGAGCTATCCCCACTACATCTATGTCATCTACACACACACACAACAAGGGTTAGGGGTGTGTGTGTGTGTGTGTGTGTGTGTGACACTTACACACTTCCATCTGCTGAGCATCACACTCCGCATGTCCTGCATCGTTCTTTGCTCTACAGTGATATTCCCCTGCATCATCTTTTCTCACTGAGATGAACTTCTGCAAGACACACACACGCACACGCACACACGTGTTTAATGTCTGAGGAGAAACTGGAGTAAAATAAAGACTAAAACTACTAAGGTTTACATTTCCTCACATCAGCTTCTATCATAGATATTAATCATACACATCAGTAATCACATGACACACACAGCTTTAATCTAAAGAGCTACTCCTAGAGCAGTGGTTGTGTTCAGGCCACAACCCCCAAAATAAAGATGCCAGATCCCGGGGACCCCCACTGTAGCTGAAGTTGTTAAACACAGACATGAACATTAGGGTCCTGTACTATGAAGCTGGATAACTACTGTGTATCCTGGATTTATCTTCGTTACCTTCACCTAACCAAACATTCTCTGTCATAGAGAAGCTGTCCTACAAATCTAGATATCAACTCACTCAAGTTAACCTGGTGATTTCAGCCGGGCTATGTGCATGTGCCTGTGACAGGGGGCGGAGTTAGCAGCATCAGACCAATCACAATCACAGAAAAACTGGTGAACAACTTATGTCACAATTGAGGAATAATTATTTAAAAATATGAAGAATTAAAATCCATAATTCAGACCAAAAACAAAACTGTTGCTGCAGTAAAAGCAGAAAGTAATTAATGCAGGAATTGATGAGTGTTGATTATTAAATTAGTGAGATTATGAACAGACACTGATCACTTTCTCTTTGATCTTGTCTGTGTCTCTGATGCTGCGTTCATACAGATCTACATCTGTATGATGGCGCCGTGGATGGCTGCTGTGGTGTGTTGGTGCGCACTTTTTTGTCTTGTTTTTGTCGTAAAATCCGCAACTGGCTGCTCTTATTCCAGAGAAGAGCTCTTGAACGTCAGGGCAACAATCCCCAAAGATTTATTTCCCACTTTCATCGCTTCCTCTGTGGATTTACTGGACATTTTACTCAAAGGTTCGCTCACCTTTGCTCACGCAGTGAAGCGCCGGAGGAGAGGAAAAAGAGCTGGTGCGCTTGTGCGCCTCCGCCAGCGCGGCCGACGCACACCGTTACCGGGGATATTCCTCTCTAACGTGCGCTCACTGTGTAACAAAGTGGACGAACTCCAGCTGCTGTTGGGTAGAAACAGAGACTTCTCCTCATCTTCTGTTCTGTGCTTCACAGAAACGTGGCTGTGTGGAGCGGTACCGGACTCTGCGCTGCAGTTGGCCGGCTTCCAACTTCACAGAGCGGACCGAGACGCGGAGCTCACCGGGAAGAAGAAAGGTGGAGGAATCTGCTTTTATGTGAACAGCAACTGGTGTAACTACGTGACAGTGATCCTCCAGCACTGCTCTCCTCACCTGGAATCCTTTATTATCAACAACAAACCCTTCTATTCTCCTCGTGAGTTCACTTCATTCATCCTGGTTGGTGTGTACATCCCACCGTCAGCTGATGTGTGTGAGGCACAGCGCACACTCGCCGACCAGATCCTGTGCATGGAGCGGACCTACCTGGACTCTTTTATCATTGTGCTTGGTGACTTTAATAAAGGTAACCTCTCACACCAGCTCCCCAAATATAGACAATTAATTAAATGTCCGACCAGAGAGGAGAAGACACTGGATCACTGTTACACCACACTAAGCAGTGCTTATCACGCTGTTTCCCGTGCTGCACTGGGCCTATCGGACCATGTGATGGTCCACCTGATTCCTTCATACAGACAGAGGCTGAAGCTCTGTAAACCTGTGGTGAAGGAATCTAAACAATGGACCAGTGAAGCAGTGGAGAAACTCCAGGAGTGTTTGGACTGGACTGACTGGGATGTTTTCAGGTCTGCGAACAGTTCTCTGGATGAGTTTACAGACGCTGTGACGTCCTACATCAGCTTCTGTGAGGACAGCTGCATTCCATCAAAGACCAGGGTGAGTTATAACAATGACAAACCCTGGTTCACAGCTAAGCTCAGAGGGCTGAGGGCAGACAAAGAGGACGCTTTCAGGAGTGGAGACAGAGCCAGGTACAGAGAGTCAAAGTACACGTTTGGAAAGGAGGTGAGAAAAGACTCAGAGAAGCTACAACATCAGTTCTCTGCTAACGACTGCTTCTGTCTGGAGAGGCTCAGGTAAATAACAAACTACAAGCCCAGAGCTCCTGATGCTGCTAACGACCTCTGCCTGGCCAACAGTCTGAATAACTTCTATTGTAGATGCGACAGACAATGGGACAGACCTGACTCTTCCCCCCTCACACCTCTGACCAGCCTCACTCCAACACCTTCACCCCCCACTTCAAAGCTAGAGACTCACCACAGCTGCTTACAGAGGTTCTCTCCCCTATCTTCCCCCCCTCCTCCCCCCTCCCACAGAGACACCTTTCTCCATCAAAGAGAGAGATGTAAATAGACTTTTCAGGAGACAAAACCCCCCTAAGGTTTGTGGACCTGACTCTGTCTCTCCTTATGCTTCCGGCAGCTGAGCTAGCAGCAGCGAAAGAGCAGAGCGGAGCTCACAGAGGAATTTATTTACTAAACATGAACTTTTTCTTCTGAGAAATGATACGATACTTCAACATCAAACTATCATTTATTGCTTTTTTATTTGCTGGCTCAACTGGAAAGCTAAGTAGCAAGCTAGAGAAGGTGGTCTTCAACCAACTGAGTCAATTCTTGACATTCAACAAAATATTTGATAAATTTCAGTCAGGTTTTGGTTCTCATCACAGCACAGAAACTGATCTGATCAAAGTGATCAATGACATAAGGTTGAACACTGATTCAGGAAAAGTATCTGTTCTCATTCTATTGGATCTAAGTCTACATTTGACACTGTAGATCATACAATGTTGTTGCACAGATTGTAAACATGGGTTGGACTAAATGTTAAAGTAATGGTTTAAGTTCTACTTGGAGGATCAAAGTTATTTTGTAAACATTGTAAACTTTGAATCTGACAGATTACCAATGTCCTGTGGGGTTCCTCAGGGCTCTGTTCTTGGACCTCTTCTGTTTAGCCTTTATATGCTTCCTTTAGGACACATTTTACACAACTGTAAGGTTGATTATCAGAGCTACGCAGATGACACACAACTATATCTATCACTGAACCCAGATGACTATGGTCCCATTGAGGTGTTGTGTGACTGCTTAGAAAAAGTAAACTGATGGATGAGTGAAAACTTCCTTCAACTAAACCATGACAAGATGGAGGTGATTGTCTTTGGTAACAAGGAAAAGAGGACTGCTGTCAGCAACTATCTGAGTCTGGATCTTTAGAAGATAAAGACCAAGTCAAAAACCTTGGTGTTCTGATTGACTCAGATCTGACATTCAGCATCAGATCAAATCTATCACAAAAACATCTTCTACCACCTAAAGAACATCTCCAGAGTGAAAGGTTTAATGACTCAGAAAGATCAGGAGAAACTGGTCCATGCTTTTATCTCCAGCAGACTGGACTATTGTAATGGTCTTCATCAAACATCTACAGCTGGTTCAGAACGCTGCAGCTCAGGTCTGAACCAGAACAAAGAGGTCAGAACACATTACACTGGCTCCCAGTCAGCCTCAGAGGAGACTGTAAAGTTCTGCTGCTGGTTATAAATGTGTGAATGGGTTTGGTCCAGAATACATCAGTGAGATGTTAGTCAGGTATGAACCCAGCAGGTCTCTGAGATCTATGGACACAGGTCAGATAGTGGAGCCCAGAGCTCACAGTAACCATGGTGATGCTGTGTTTAGTTGTTATGCTGCAAAGAAGTGGAACAAACTGCAGCAGAGCTGAAGTCAGCATCACATGTGAACATTTTTAAATCAAAGTTAAAGGAACTGTTTTTCTCTACTGTGTATGATTGAGAGAGAGATTTATGGTCATGATGATGATGTCATGTGTTTGTTGATGATTTTAATTGATTTTACTGATGATTTTAAATGTTCTTATTGATTTTAAACAATTGAATGTTTTATCATGTAAAGCACATTGAGTTAGCTTGTGTATGAAATGCGCTATACAAATAAATTTGCCTTGTCTCTCCTTCCACCTTAAAGCACTGTGCTGATCAGCTGTCTCCAGTGTTCACAGACATTTTAACACCTCACTGGAGACATGCACCGTACCAGCCTGTTTTAAGGCCTCCACCATCGTTCCTGTCCCTAAAAAGCTGAGGATCACAGGACTTAATGACTACAGACCCGTCGCTCTGACATCTGTGGTCATGAAGTCCTTTGAACGCCTCATGCTCTCCCACATCAAGGACATCACCGACCCCCACCTGGACCCCCTGCAGTTCTCCTATAGATCCAACAGGTCTGTAGACGATGCTGTAAACCTGGCTCTCCACTTCATCCTCCAGCACCTGGACTCCCCAGGCTCCTACACCAGGATCCTGTTTGTGGACTTCAGCTCTGCTTTCAACACTATAATCCCAGCTCTCCTTCAGGACAAGCTTTCCCAGCTGAACGTGCCAGACTCCACCTGCAGGTGGATCACAGACTTCCTGTCTGACAGGAAGCAGCACGTGAAGCTGGGAAAAACCATCTCTGCTCCAGGACCATCAGCACTGGATCTCCTCAGGGCTGTGTTCTTTCTCCTCTGATCTTCTCCCTGTACACCAACAGCTGCAGCTTGCAGACGACATGACCATCATCAGACTCATCTCTTTAAAGACAGTGGAGATAATAGCAGACTTCAGGAAGAACCCAGCCCCCCACACCCCCCTCACCCTGGGATACTCTACAGTGAGCTCTGTGGAGTACTTCTGCTTCCTGGGGACCATCATCACTCAGGACCTCAAGTGGAGCTGAACATCAGCTCCATCATCAAAAAAGCTCAGCAGAGGATGTACTTCCTGTGGCAGCTGAAGAAGTTCAGTCTGCCAACAAAGATGATGGTGAACTTCTACAGCTCCATCATCCAGTCCATCCTCTGCTCCTCCATCACCATCTGGTACGCTGAAGCTACAGCCAAGGACAAGGCCAGACTGCAGCGTATCATCCACTCTGCAGAGAAGGTCATCGGCTGCAATCTGCCCTCCCTCCAGGACCTGAACCCCTCCAGGATATTGAGGCGTGCAGGAAAGATTGTGGCCGACCCCTCCCACCCCGGTCATAAACTGTTTCAATCTCTCCCTTCTGGAAGGAGGTTTAGGTCCATCAGGACCAGAACCTCCAGACACAAAAACAGCTTCTTTCCCTCTGCCACCATCCACATGAACACACCCCCCCCCCCGATCACCACCTCCATGAAGACATTACCTGCTGCAATGTATATATATTTATATTTATCCTTTATCTATCCTTTATTTATCCCTCATCCTTTATATTTATCATTATTATTATTGTTGCTGGGTTGTTTCTTTGTTTTTTTGTTTCGCGCACCAACTACCAAGTCAAACTCCTTGTACTGTCCTAAAAAACTGTACTTGGCCATTAAAACATTTCTGATTTTGATTCTGCTAGCCTGGCTGCATCTGCGGGCCTGGGGCGGCGCCTGGGTTTGCAGTAGCGGTTTTTGCACATACATTGGTCTACGATGTACTGGCACACCTTGGGATGTGGGATAAAACTGGTAGTGGGCTTAACTTTAGACACGTTGATCCTAAATACCTGTTTTAGGTTTTACCACTCACTCATTCCCTCTGTCCACAGCCACCACCATTTTACCTAAGCTTCACACTGGTCACCAGACTGGATTGATTACACAACATAATAAGCACAATATGTTCTACTACAACTTCACATCTCACTTTAAAATAATAAATTCTTCCCCACCTTTACATTTTCTACCTTGAATCCCTCCTCCCTGTTCCCCCCCACCCCCCCACCCAGGTGTAACACTGCTCTCTCTTTTTATATTCTCCCTTTAATAAAGTGTTTCTTACACTTCCTAAGGGAGGGCTGGTGATGGTCACAGTTATGCAATAAAATAAATTCATTTATTTTATTGCAATAACAAAACATGCATTGCTGCCTCAAAAAGATTACACTTGTTGTAGTGTTGACCTTTGACATCATGTGCAGACAAGGCTTCTTAGGGATGCAGATGAAGGGTGCATCCCATAGTGAGACATCTCACGAAATATTATGAAATAGAACTATATGTTTACTTTAGGATGTGATGATAAATAAAGGATAAATATGTCCTGTCAGCAAAACATCATATCTGCTCGTTTTATAAGAGATCTGATTGGTCAGGAGGCGGGGCTTTAGTACTCGCTCAGATCTGATCCACTTCATAACCTGGTCCCGACCTGGTTAGTCATTCAGGCTAAGTTACCATGGTGATTTAGCCCAAGTTACTGTGGTGATTTAGCCCCGTAAGACGTTAGCCAGCATCATAGTCCATCACACCCTGATTAAATCCTGGAAGTAAATGGACTTGAATGGACATGATTTATATAGAGTTTTATCACCACTGAAACAGTCTCAGAGCTTTACATATCAGCTCATTCACCCAATCACTCTCACATTCACACACCAGTGGGACAGGACTGACATGCAAGGCACTAGTCGACCACTGGGAGCAACTTAGGGTTCAGTGTCTTGCCCAAGGACACTTTGACACATAGTCAGGTACTGGGATCGAACCCCCAACCTCTCGATCAGAAGACGACCCACTACCACCTGAGCCACGGTCGAAGTTAGTGAAATAAATAAATCTAGCTTCTTAGTGCAGGCCCTGAAGAACAGTCATGTGGAGACAGGACCATCTATAAGGGGGAATAAAGGAGAGATTTTTGGGGTCCATCCATAAAGTCAGTAAAATGATGGTCTATTGTTCTATGAATCTGTGATAACCACATTTATTTATTCATCTGAATAATATCCACTGTTATCCAGGAACGTTTATTATTCATTCAAGGATTCAAGGATTCAAGGTTCTTTATTGTCAAATATGCCCCATGTTAAACATACAGCACAGATGAAATTGCAATCCCCCCCAACCCCCAGTGCAAACCTGCAGTGCATAAAAAGAGCACTTAAAACACACAACAAACACACAAAAAAAAAAACAACTAGTAATACTATACAACAAATAACTTAACTAAAGACATACGGACAACAAATAACAAATAACGAACAACAATGAGGTAGAATGTGGATAAATTACTATGAGGTAGAATATAAATAAATTACAGTATTAATAATATAAACAGAGTGCAGATGAAGTTAAAAAGTGAGGTAGTGTGCAAATAGCATAACAATACAATGACGGCTGTGCAGAGTTTAGGGTGCGTGAATTAGTGGAGCACGCAGGGGGTGGAGGTGGAGGGGGGAGATGCCAGGTCCTGTAGGGGCAGACTGTGGCAGGATGAAGGGGGGGGGGGTGGAGGGCAGAGGGGGCATAGGGGTGAAGGAGGGTAGACAACTGAGGGCAGAGGGTGGAAGGAGGCGGAGGGGGGATGGAGGCAGGGGAAGGAAAGGGGATGAGTGGACGAATGGGAGGGAGAGCAGGGAGGGAGTTGAGTCTCCTGACAGCCTGGTGGAATAAACTGTTCTTGAGCCTGCTCGTTCGAGTCATCTTATAGTCATCTTAAAGATGGAAATCATGGTTTTAATCACTAATAAAATGGTTCAAAGTGACCAAAAATAAGCAAAAAAGTGGTAAAAAAGATTAAAATTTTGTGAGTTTGGTGAAGTTGGGGGAACAAGGGTAAAAATAAGCAAAAATGGCTTTAATTGTTTAAATAACATTCATAGTTCATTGAAGGCATCTGGTGACCTCCTCACAGTGTCTCACGACCCCAAGGTTGAGAACCCCTGCATTAGACAACTGAGGTCATTTATTTACATTTATAACCACTAGTACAGTTCCCATTGGAAGTATGTATTCATATAGTGGGAGGAGCTTAAGTAGAGTTGTCAGTTATGACCAAATGAGTATGTGTTTGAAGGTTGGCTGTACATAGAGGTGTACATACTGTACTCTGTAGTGTTATAAAGGGTTTATGTGTGGGTGTAAAATAAAATGGGATTTATCTGGTTTAGTTCTATTAGACATGAACATGATAAATGTGTTTGTTGTTTCTTTTTTTGGTGTATTTTTCTGTAATGTATGTTTTTTGGAGTCATTATGTGTATTTTTGTATCTTTCTGTTGTGTTTTTGTGCATTTGTTGGTATAATTATTGTTTTTTGTTGCCATTGTAGTGATTCTGTGTATTTTTTGGTGTAGTTTTGTACATTTTTGTTGTCATTTTGTATATTTTTTGTATAAGTATTTAGTTTTGTGTATTTTGAGTCAATTTCATATTTTTGTTGTTGTTTGGTGTGTTTTTCTGTAATGTATGTTTTTTAGTCATTTTGTGTGTTTTTGTGCATTTCTGTTGTTGTTTTGTGTACTTTTTGTACAAATATCGTTTAGTATTTTGTTTTATTTCACTCATTTAGTATTTTTTTATTATAAATACCTTATGTGTGGTGAGGGCATGTTTTGAGATGTGTGTGTGTGTGTGTGAGATTTGGACTCCCTCCCTCCATCATTTTTTAAAGAAAATATTAGTTTTTAGCTCCTGAAAGTAAACAAAATAATTACTAATAAATAAAAAACTCATAATTAAACAAAAATGTAAGTTAAAAATAAAATAACATACAATTAGTAGAATAAAAGTAGATTTAAATTATAGTGACATGGATTATTCTGACTGATCCTTTTTAATTATTTATATATCATATAAAGATGTATGAGAACAACATTAATGTCACATGATTTCCTCTCAGGGATCAATGATTTACGGAATCTGATCAGGTTTATTGATTAAGTTTTGATCAACTTAGTTTAAATGAACCTAAATTAAATGATCCTATCTACTGTAGATCTGATGAGATGTTTTTATAATGTAACATTCTAATAACGTTGCTCCAACAGACTTTTATTTTGCAAACCAGAAGTTATCACTATAACGGTTGTACTTGAGGTAGCTAGCTGACTGTGAATGTGTAGCTATAGACACTTAATAAAGGCTGGAATAAAAAGAACTAAAGGACAACACGGACTGAGTTATTCTTAGTTAGTCAGACATAACAGATCGATCACTGAGCAGGTGAAGATGATTAAAGCTGATCACATTCTCACAGAGCGCTGCTGTGCTACACAAAAAACGGGCGGAGCTTCACAGGCACAGCAAAGTTAAACAGGCACTGGTGGTTCTGTGTTTATGAGTCAGTGATGATTTGTGTTGTTTTAGACGGTGTTTGTGGTGAATGAGTTTAATGCAGCCAGGACAGGAGGAGGGAGGGCGGGGCTACTAATAAGTGGTCCCTGGAAACATTTCCCCATAAAAAACATTCTTTGCCCCACGATGATGGCGTTTCATGCTGATTTTGTCCATTTCCGCGTTTAACTGTTTTTATTGGTCGATTCCGTGATTCCGTCCGCAATTCCGTGAACGTGGATTTTATAGAGCCCTATAAATATTAATGGTGCACTAGCACCCCCTCACACACTGAGGTCAAAAGCTGAATAGATTTCATTTCTGGGCCGTTCAGAAGTGAAATTCAATTAAAATTAACATTTGGAAATGACCAAATTACTCCAAAATAACAGATGCACACACTCAGGGTATTTGGAAGCCGTTGAAAAAGTTTCAGATCAAACAGGCACCGCGTTTGGGAGATATTCACTCCATACACACACACGCACACACAGACCTTTTTTGCTTTTATAGATAGATGTGATGATTGTTACACATGTTTAATAAAGTTATATTGACAGCTGTGCTGTAAACAGGAGTCAGTCAGTGTGTGCGTGTGTGTCCCACTAACCAGAATTCCAGTCTCCTGGTCCACTGTGTATGAGGAGTTGTAGAACCTGGTGGTTGTCTTGGGGTCCTCAGGGATCTGTTCCTGGTTCCTGAACCACTGGTACTGAGCCTTAGGGAAGCCCTGGTCCTCCACACACACCAGCTCAGCTGATTTACCCACGGGAACCGCCTTAGGAACACTGCACTGTGGAACCACTGGTTTCACTACACACACACACACACACACACACACACACACACACACACACACACACACACACACACACACACACACACACACACACACACACACACACACACACACACACACACACACACACAGTCAGTCCCTCATGTCCTCAGGTTCATCACCAAAACACACAGCTCTGTTTTCTTTAGCTTAACTTAGCCCTATTTTTTTTTAGCTTAACTTAGCCCTATTTTTTTTTAGCTTAACTTAGCCCTATTTTTTTTTAGCTTAACTTAGCCCTATTTTGTTTTCGCTTAACTTAGTCTGGCAAAATGTTCGGTGCCTCAGGAGGGGGAAGCAGTGTTTCACCAGCACTGTTTACAGTGCAGGGGGGAGCTGCTGACCTCAACTGGGGATGTTGTCGGGCGGTGGAAGGAGTACTTCGAGGGTCTCCTCAATCCCACTGCCACGTTTTCCAATGAGGAAGCAGAGGCTGGGGACTCAGAGGCGGACTCGCCCATCACCCGGGCTGAAGTCACCGAGGTGGTTGGAAAGCTCCTCGGGAGCAGGGCTCCGGGGGTGGATGAGATTCGTCCTGAGTACCTTAAGTCTCTGGATGTTGTAGGACTGTCTTGGTTGACACGTCTCTGCAACATCACGTGGCAGTTGGGGACAGTGCCTCTGGATTGGCAGACCGGGGTGGTGGTCCCTCTCTTTAAGAAGGGGGATCGGAGGGTGTGCTCCAACTACAGAGGGATCACACTCCTCAGTATCCCCGGCAAGGTCTACTCCAGGGTGCTGGTGAGGAGGATCCGGCCGATAGTCAAACCTTGGATTCAGGAGGAACAATACGGTTTTCGTCCCGGTCACGGCACACTGGACTAGCTCTATACCCTTCATCAAGTGCTCGAGGGTTCGTGGGAGTTTACCCAACCAGTCCACATGTGTTTTATGGATCTGGAGAAGGCGTTCGACCGTGTCCCTCGTGGTGCCCTGTGGGGGGTTCTCCGGGAGTATGGGGTCCGGGGCCATTTGCTAAGGCCTGTCCGTTCCCTGTATGACCGCAGCAGGAGTCTGGTTTGCATTGCCGGCAGTACGTCAGACCTGTTTCCAGTGCATGTCGGTCTCTGCCAGGGCTGCCTTTTGTCACCGGTTCTGTTCATTACTTTTATGGACAGAACTTCTAGGTGCAGCCAGGGACCAGAAGGGGTCCGATTTGGGAACCTCAGGATTTCATCTCTGCTGTTTGCAGATGATGTTGTTCTGTTGGCTTCATCAAATCAGGACCTTCAGCGTGCACTGGAGGGGTTTGCAGCCGAGTGTGAAGCGACCGGGATGAGGATCAGCACCTCCAAATCTGAGGCCATGGTTCTCCACCAAAAAAAAGGTGGCTTCCCCTCTCTGGGTCGGTGGAGAGTCGTTGCCTCAAGTGGAGGAGTTCAAGTATCTCGGGGTCTTGTTCACGAGTGAGGGTCGGATGGAGCGTGAGATCGATAGACGGATTGGTGCGGCGTCAGCAGTGATGCGGTCGCTGTATCGGACTGTTGTGGTGAAGAGGGAGCTGAGTCGGGGGAAAAGCTCTCAATTTACCGATCAATCTACGTTCCTACCCTCACCTATGGTCATGAGATTTGGGTAATCACCGAAAGGACAAGATAGCAGATACAGGCGGCCGAAATGAGTTTCCTTCACAGGGTGGCTGGGCGCACCCTTGGAGATAGGGTGAGAAGCTCAGTCACTCGGGAGGAGCTCGGAGTAGAGTCGCTGCTCCTTCACGGCCAGCTGAGGTGGCTCGGGCATCTGTTTCGGAATCCTCCTGGTCGCCTCCTTCTTGAGGTGTTTCAGGCATTTCCTTATGGGAAGAGGCCTCGTGGGAGGCCCAGGACATGCTGGAGGGACTATGTCTCTGAGCTGGCCTGGTGTCGCCCCAGAACGGCTGGAGGAGGTGTGCATGGATCGGGAGGTCTGGGCATCTCTGCTGAGACTGCTACCTCCGCAACCCGGCCCCGGATAAAAGTGGAAGAAAACGGATGAATGGATGGATGGATGGATAGTCTTACTTTCTTTAGCTTAGCTTAGTCCTATTTTCTTTAGCTTAGCTTAGCCCTACTTTCTTTAGCTGAACTTAGCCCTACTTTCTTTAGCTTATCCCTACTTTCGTTAGTTTAAAGTAGCCCTACTTTCTTTAGCTTAGCTTAGCCCTACTTTTAGCTTAACGTAGCCCTACTTTCTGTAGGTTAGTTTAGCCCAATTTTCTTTAGCTTAACCTAGCCCTACTTTCTTTAGCTTACCTTATCCCTACTTTCTTTAGCTTAACGTAGCCCTACTTTCTTTAGCTTAACTTAGCCCTACTTTCTTTAGCTTAACGTAGCCCTACTTTCTTTAGCTTAGCCCAATTTTCTTTAGCTTAACTTAGCCCTACTTTCTGTAGCTTAGCCCTATTTTCTTTAGCTTAGCCCTATTTTCTTTAGCTTAACTTAGCCATATTTTCTTTAGCTTAGCCCTACTTTCTTTAACTTAACTTAGCCCTACTTTCGTTAGCTTAGTTTAGCCCAATTTTCTTTAGCTTAACTTAGCCCTACTTTCTTTAGCTTAGCCCTATTTTCTTTAGCTTAACTTAGCCTTATTTTCTTTAGCTTAGCCCAATTTTCTTTAGCTTAACTTAGCCCTACTTTCTGTAGCTTAGCCCTATTTTCTTTAGCTTAACTTAGCCATATTTTCTTTAGCATAGCCCTACTTTATTTAGCTTAACTTAGCCCTACTTTCTTCAGCAAAGCCCTACTTTCTTTAACTTAACTTAGCCCTACTTCCTTTAGCTTAGCCCTATTTTCTTTAGCCTAACTTAGCCATATTTTCTTTAGCTTAGCCCTACTTTCTTTAACTTAACTTAGCCCTACTTTCGTTAGCTTAGTTTAGCCCAATTTTCTTTAGCTTAACTTAGCCCTACTTTCTTTAGCTTAGCCCTATTTTCTTTAGCTTAACTTAGCCTTATTTTCTTTAGCTTAGCCCTACTTTCTTTAGCTTAACTTAGCCCTACTTTCTTTAGCAAAGCCCTACTTTCTTCAGCTTAACTTAGCCCTATTTTGTTTAGCTTTGCCCTACTTTCTTTAGCTGAACTTATCCCTACTTTCTTTAGCCTAGCCCTACTTTATTTAGCTTAACTTAGCCCTACTTTCTTTAGCTTGACTTCGCCTTACTTTCTTTAGCTTAGCTTAGCCATAATTTGTTTAGCTTAGCTTAGCCCTACTTTCGTTAGCTTACTAAACTAACTAAATTAAACTAGTATCAGTACCTCTGACTAACTAACTAAACTAGTATTAGTACCTCTGACTAACTAACTAAACTAGTATCAGTACCTCTGACTAACTAAACTAGTAGTAGTACCTCTGACTAACTAACTAAACTAGTATTAGTACCTCTGACTAACTAACTAAACTAGTATTAGTACCTCTGACTAACTAACTAAACTAGTATCAGTACCTCTGACTAACTAACTAAACTAGTATCAGTACCTCTGACTAACTAACTAAACTAGTATTAGTACCTCTGACTAACTAACTAAACTAGTATCAGTACCTCTGACTAACTAACTAAACTAGTATCAGTACCTCTGACTAACTAACTAAACTAGTATCAGTACCTCTGACTAACTAAACTAGTATCAGTACCTCTGACTAACTAACTAAACTAGTATCAGTACCTCTGACTAACTAACTAAACTAGTATTAGTACCTCTGACTAACTAACTAAACTAGTATCAGTACCTCTGACTAACTAACTAAACTAGTATCAGTACCTCTGACTAACTAACTAAACTAGTATCAGTACCTCTGACTAACTAACTAAACTAGTATTAGTACCTCTGACTAACTAACTAAACTAGTATCAGTACCTCTGACTAACTAACTAAACTAGTATCAGTACCTCTGACTAACTAACTAAACTAGTATCAGTACCTCTGACTAACTAACTAAACTAGTATTAGTACCTCTGACTAACTAACTAAACTAGTATCAGTACCTCTGACTAACTAACTAAACTAGTATCAGTACCTCTGACTAACTAACTAAACTAGTATCAGTACCTCTGACTAACTAACTAAACTAGTATCAGTACCTCTGACTAACTAACTAAACTAGTATCAGTACTTCTGACTAACTAACTAGTATCAGTACCTCTGACTAACTAACTAAACTAGTATCAGTACCTCTGACTAACTAACTAAACTAGTATCAGTACCTCTGACTAACTAACTAAACTAGTATCAGTACCTCTGACTAACTAACTAAACTAGTATCAGTACCTCTGACTAACTAACTAAACTAGTATCAGTACCTCTGACTAACTAACTAAACTAGTATCAGTACCTTGACTAACTAACTTAAACTAGTATCAGTACCTTCTGACTAACTAACTAAACTAGTATCAGTACCTCTGGACTAACTAACTAAACTAGTATCAGTACCTCGACTAACTACTAAACTAGTATCAGTACCTCTGACTAACTAACTAAACTAGTATCAGTACCTCTGACTAACTAACTAAAACTAGTATCAGTACCTCTGACTAACTAACTAAACTAAGTATCAGTACCTCTGACTAACTAACTAAACTAGTATCAGTACTCTGACTAACTAACCTAAACTAGTATCAGTACCTCTGACTAACTAACTAAACTAGTATCAGTACCTCTGACTAACTAACTAAACTAGTATCAGTACCTCTGACTAACTAACTAAACTAGTATCAGTACCTCTGACTAACTAACTAAACTAGTATCAGTACCTCTGACTAACTAACTAAACTAGTATCAGTACCTCTGACTAACTAACTAAACTAGTATCAGTACCTCTGACTAACTAACTAAACTAGTATCAGTACCTCTGACTAACTAACTAAACTAGTATCAGTACCTCTGACTAACTAACTAAACTAGTATCAGTACCTCTGACTAACTAACTAAACTAGTATCAGTACCTCTGACTAACTAACTAAACTAGTATCAGTACCTCTGACTAACTAACTAAACTAGTATCAGTACCTCTGACTAACTAACTAACTAGTATCAGTACCTCTGACTAACTAACTAAACTAGTATCAGTACCTCTGACTAACTAACTAAACTAGTATCAGTACCTCTGACTAACTAACTAAACTAGTATCAGTACCTCTGACTAACTAACTAAACTAGTATCAGTACCTCTGACTAACTAACTAAACTAGTATTAGTACCTCTGACTAACTAACTAAACTAGTATCAGTACCTCTGACTAACTAACTAAACTAGTATCAGTACCTCTGACTAACTAACTAAACTAGTATCAGTACCTCTGACTAACTAACTAAACTAGTATCAGTACCTCTGACTAACTAACTAAACTAGTATCAGTACCTCTGACTAACTAACTAAACTAGTATCAGTACCTCTGACTAACTAAACTAAACTAGTATCAGTACCTCTGACTAACTAACTAAACTAGTATCAGTACCTCTGACTAACTAACTAAACTAGTATCAGTACCTCTGACTAACTAACTAAACTAGTATCAGTACCTCTGACTAACTAAACTAAACTAGTATCACTACCTCTGACTAACTAACTAAACTAGTATCAGAACCTCTGACTAACTAACTAAACTAGTATCAGTACCTCTGACTAACTAACTAAACTAGTATTAGTACCTCTGACTAACTAACTAAACTAGTATCAGTACCTCTGACTAACTAACTAAACTAGTATCAGTCCATCTGACTAACTAACTAAACTAGTATTAGTACCTCTGACTAACTAACTAAACTAGTATCAGTACCTCTGACTAACTAGCTAAACTAGTATCAGTACCTCTGACTAACTAACTAAACTAGTATCAGTACCTCTGACTAACTAACTAAACTAGTATCAGTACCTCTGACTAACTAAACTAAACTAGTATCAGTACCTCTGACTAACTAACTAAACTAGTATCAGTACCTCTGACTAACTAACTAAACTAGTATCAGTACCTCTGACTAACTAAACTAAACTAGTATCAGTACCTCTGACTAACTAACTAAACTAGTATCAGTACCTCTGACTAACTAACTAAACTAGTATCAGTACCTCTGACTAACTAACTAAACTAGTATCAGTACCTCTGACTAACTAAACTAAACTAGTATCAGTACTTCTGACTAACTAACTAAATTAGTATCAGTACCTCTGACTAACTAAACTAAACTAGTATCAGTACCTCTGACTAACTAACTAAACTAGTATCAGTACCTCTGACTAACTAAACTAAACTAGTATCAGTACATCTGACTAACTAACTAAACTAGTATTAGTACCCTCTGACTAACTAACTAAACTAGTATCAGTACCTCTGACTAAACTAGCTAACCTAGTATCAGTACCTCTGACTAACTAACTAAACTAGTATCAGTACCTCTGACTAACTAACTAAACTAGTATCAGTACCTCTGACTAACTAACTAAACTAGTATCAGTACCTCTGACTAACTAACTAAACTAGTATCAGTACCTCTGACTAACTAACTAAACTAGTATCAGTACCTCTGACTAACTAACAACTAGTATCGTACCTCTGACTAACTAACTAAACTAGTATCAGTACCTCTGACTAACTAACTAAACTAGTATCAGTACCTCTGACTAACTAACTAAACTAGTATCAGTACCTCTGGACTAACTAACTAAACTAGTACCTCAGTACCACCTCTGACTAAGCTAACTAAACTAGTATAGTACCTCTGACTAACTAACTAAACTAGGATCAGTACCCTCTGACTAACTAACTAAACTAGTATCAGTACCTCTGACTAACTAAACTAAACTAGTATCAGTAACCCCTCTGACTAACTAACTAAACTAGTATCAGTACCTCTGACTAACTAAACTAGTATCAGTACCTCTGACTAACTAACTAAACTAGTATCAGTACCTCTGACTAACTAACTAAACTAGTATCAGTACCTCTGACCACCAGGTTGATGATGACCTCATCAAAGCTCCTCTGGTCATCAGCAGCAGTGACCTCACAGCGGTATTTAGCTGTATCTGCTCTGGTAGCGTTTAGGATCAGGAGGGTTGCAGGTTCTCTGATGACCGCTCTGTTCTCCAGGTCTCCTGTGTGTGTGTGGGGGGGGGGGGTCAGCATAGCCACCACAGTGCACGTGAAGTACTGGTGCGTGTGTTACCTGAGATCTTCTTATCAAAATAAACATAACTGGGTCCTTCATCTGTGATTTTCTTCCATTCGATGCGTGGGTTTGATGTAGAGATGGATTCAATAAGACAGGACAGCTCTATCCCTGTGTGAACACATGAACACATGAAGATATGAATACATGAACATATGAGCACATGAAGATATGGACATATGAACATATGAACACCTGAACATATGAAGATATGAACACATGAGCACATCAAGAGATGAAGATATGAACACATGAAGTGATGAAGACATGAACTCATGAATATTTGAACACATGAACATGAAGATTTGAACAGATGAAGATATGATTATATGAACACATGAATATATGAACACATTATTACATGAACACATGAATATATGAAAACATGAAAATATGAACACATAACTATATGAACACATGAAGACATGAAGAGATGAACACATGAACATATGAATATACGAACAGATGAAGATATGAACACATGAAAATATGAACACATGAAAATATGAACACATGAAGATATGAATATATGAAAACATGAAAATATGAACACATGAAGATATGAACTAATATATATATATATATATTGTTATGATTCTTACTGTCAAACTCGTCCGTCCATGGTGAGTCGTTGTTGGTCCTCAGGACGACTGATAACACACTGACACAACCTGTACACACACACACACACACACATTAGCACAATCATGTATGATCACATGTGAGTCATTCCGTGTCATTTTCAATAATATTCCACACACTTCCCTCTAAAAAATATTAGTAACTACAATATTTGCATTTCCTGAAGAAAATGCAAATGAGGATGCAGGTGCTGGCCCGTGTCGTACTGCATGAGCTTAGCATTAGCATTAGCCTGGCATTAATGCTAGGATTAGCCTGACATTAACGTTGGGGTTAACCTTAGCCTAGCAATAGCATTAACCTAGCGTTAACATTAACCTAGCATTAGCATAATGTTAGCATTAGCTTAGCATTACCATTACCCTAGCTTTAGCATTACCTTCGCATTAGCAGTGACCTAGCATTAATCTAGTGTTAGCATTAACTTAGTGTTAGCATTAACCTAGAAATAGCATTATCCTATCATTGACATTAACCAAGCATTAGCATTAACGTAACAACAGCATTAGCCTAGCATTGACAATAGCCTAGCATTAACATTTGCCTCGCATTAGCACTAACTAAGCATTATCACTAACTTAGCAATAGCATTAGCCTAGCAATAGCTGAATATTAGCAATTGTTATCCAGTCTGCACTGGGACAATAAACGACCTTTGTTTTTTATATACAATAAAGTCTTTTGACCAAAAATGCGCGTTCGACTGTGAAAGTGTGATCCAGTCAAAACGGGAAGGCAACGTGTGAGGAGAACCGCAGCACACACGCAGAGCACACACACTACACACAGCAGCTGGGCGATCGGACCCTCGTCAGCCGGAGTGTGCGCTGTGCGCTACGGCTGGAGATCACCGCTGGACAAGAGGGGAACGGAGGCCAGATCAAGCAGCGGGAGAGGGAGGAGCTAAAATAACCCTCTAGCCAAATGTTAGCCATACTCATCACTGGAACTGTTTACAAAGGGTGGTGGGCGTGTCTGTTGCCCATGCTGCCGGGGCTCTAGGGCTACGTCATGAAATGGGAGGCACTCACACGGGGAGAGGCGGGGCTCCAAGAACCCAAGCGTCTCAACTTCCAGGTTTCTTAATGAATGAGTATTTTATTTTGCTAAATGTAAAATATTACATGGCTGTAGTTGATTTTGGAAGGTCTTAATATAGATAAAAGGACCTTTAATATCAGGTACAGAGTGGCTGGAGATGAAGGTTAGATATAACCATAACCCACAGTATTGAATGGGGAAATATAAGCGTGAGAAATGTCAAGTGTGGTGTGAGAATGCGTCAAATTGCTCTGGTTCATAGCTCTATGTTGATCACATTACAGGGAGCTGAGACATATGCTAAGTAGTTTACTGAAGACCCAAACACGTTCCAGACCCAAACACACACTGACTGTTTAGAGGAGCTGACATGTCCAACAGATAGGATGTATAGCAGATCTATTTCTGTAGGTGGAGCTTATTACTATACCGTATTTACCTTTCTATGTGATGGAGTTACTGATATATTGGAAGAATAATAAGGACACACCCCCTCACTATATTATCCATATCTATAAAGTATTGATCAGATTAAACTAAACATTTACAGTGTGAATATTAAATAATCACTAAACTATTGGTAAAAAATTCAGAACATATTTAACCTGAAGTGTATGGAACATCCTGAACATAGGTTTAAATCCCATTGAATGTCACTGTATCTATGAAACCAAACAGTTGTTGATACTGTGGGATTTTTCACAGTAACAATCAAAGCTAACACTGCAGAATGTGCTCAGTTTACATCAGCGTCCATTTTTAGCTGGTCAAATGTGTGTGTGTGTGTGTGTGTGTGTGTGTGTGTGTGTGTGTGTGTGTTATGCACAGTGGATAATTGTGCAGAGAACCATGTGCCCTTTTCAGGGCGAGTGAGCTTTGCCAGTTATGCTGTCAACCTCTCTCTCTCTCTGTGTATCGGTGTCTCTCGTCAATGTTAAACTGATGGAGCATTGGAACCGTGTGTGTGTGGTGGGGTGGGGGGGCACAGCCCATGGTTCACTAACCAACTCATGCAAAGTATCTCATTCCTAAACACGAGGAATGTTCTTCTCTGAGTCTGTTACCATGGTAACATTGTCCATGAACTAAACCTGGTCGCTGGCAGGTTTTATCAAAGACACTCTGGGTTTTTACCTGGCTCCGCCCACCTGAACACCATTTCACTAGGAACACTTTAATAAACCTTAAGACTTTTCTCTGACACATATTAGTGACATCACACACCGCAGACGTGTTCACATCATTACTAATGTTGTGACAACATGTACCATCAGAGAACAAAACAACAAGGAAAGAACATGGAGTCTATGAGCTTCCAGCAAGAAATCAAAATCACCAAAATGAAGAGGTCAACCCAACCCCCACATCTCAGGACCCACCTGCTTCACCCCAAAATTCACCTACTTCCACCTCATCCAGCTTCTCTCCTACCCCTGCCTTCTTGGATTTAACTGCCCAGATGAACGAGCTGGTTCTGGCTGGCACAAGACTGACACCCCACCCTTTACCCCACCATGGTCCCATCTTATCTCCTCTAAAGAACCAATCAGCACCACCCATCCCTCCTCAATGATACCAGGTCCAGGATCACTCTTCTCCTCAGGCCAGATGTGTTCATCTTAGAGCGACACAGGTCTGATGTGTGCTGGGTCCAGACTGTAATAGCTCTATGTTTAGGAACAACCAGAAAAAGTCAGGGCCTTATGGAGTTAATGCAGCTTCTTTAATTCCTGTGGTGACAGGTAACACAGGTAAAATTGTGAAATTAAAGAAAAACAAAAAGCTTAATAGAGATAAAAATGTGACTCCTATAACATGTCATCCAAAAAGTCCACCAGTGTCTCCAGTAAAGTCTTTAAAATGAGCTCTTCTTAATGTTAGATCTCTTGTTAACAAGTCACTAATAATTAATGATTTTATTTTGACACATCACTTGGACTTTTTATTTCTTAATGAAACATGGTTGAATGATGGTATCAGTAATACTATTCTCAATGAAAGTTCACCACAAGACTTTATTTATTTCAATAAGTGTCGTACTTGCAGGAAAGGTGGTGGAGTTGCTGCCATTTTTAAATCAATATTTCAGTGCAAAGAAATAATATTTGGTGATTTTATCTCCTTTGAATATATGTCATTCTTACTGAAGGGTGATTCAAGAGTTCTGTTTTTAGTCGTTTATAGACCCCCAAAATATTCTGGAGAATTCATGGATGAGTTTGCTGAACTGCTGTCAGTTGTATGCACTGAATACAACTTTTTAATAATAACAGGTGACTTAAATATTCATGTAGACAATAACATGGACAATACTGCCAAAGAACTGTATGCTTTAATGGATACTTTTGGTCTTACACAACATGTGACTGGTCCGACACACACTCAAGGTCACACTTTGGATCTGGTTATCTCTAAAGGTGTTGATATCTCTGCTGTTGATGTAAGAGACTTAGCTCTATCTGATCATTTCTGTGTCTTTTTTGACCTAGAGACTGTAACATCTGTTCCCCCTAGTTATGTGTGTTTAAAGAAAAGGTACATAAATGAGAACACAAGTGCACAGTTTATGGAAGCCATAGCAATGACACCAACATTGAGTGCTGAGACAGTTGATGATCTTCTGGATGAGTATAATAGAAACGTCTGTAATGTCATAGATGTGGTGGCTCCAATCAAAACTAAGAGAAAACCAAACACACAGAAAACACCTTGGAGGAGGACTGAGATAATGCAGAATTTGAAATCTGATTGTAGAAGAGCTGAGCGTAAATGGAGATCAACAAAACTCCAAATTCATCTAGAACTATGCAAAATAAGTCTGCGAAAATTCAATGATGGCTTGTTCAAAGCAAGGCAGCAATACTTTTCTGAAATTATTGCTAAAAATGTCAACAACTCTCACACGTTGTTTTCTGTATTTGAAAAGCTCACAACCCCCCAGATCTATGGACACAGGTCAGATAGTAGAGACCAGAGCTCACAGTAACCATGGTGATGCTGTGTTTAGTTGTTATGCTGCAAAGAAGTGGAACAAACTGCAGCAGAGCTGAAGTCAGCATCACATGTGAACATTTTTAAATCAAAGTTAAAGGAACTATTTTTCTCTACTGTATATGATTGAGAGAGATTTATGGTCATGTTGATGATGTCTTGTGGTTGTTGATGATTTTAATTGATTTTACTGATTATTTAAATTGATTTTACTGATTATGTTAAATGTTCTTATTGATTTTAAGCTGTTGAATGTTTTCTGTTGCACTTACTGATCATGTAAAGCACATTGAGTTGCCTTATGTATGAAATGTGCTATACAAATACTTTTGCCTTGCCTTTAAGTACTTTTTTGCTAACTGTAGTTTCCTTTATAACACTGTGGATGTAGATCATTTAGTGAAAGACACTGAGAGGTTGATTTAGATTAAAACATCTATAGACGACTGTAGTATTTATGGCTCGACATTTATGGATGCCCTCGTGTAAAAGTTACGGTGGCGAAATGCGTTGAGGCTCTGTTTTTGAGAGTGTAGGGTTGAGGGTTTAATCCCAGATTCACTTTTTTTTAACGACGTCTTTCTTGGACGTCGGCATAACTCTGGCGACTACATTACAATGAAAATCAATATAAATGGCACAATGTTAAGCTGACTTCACTGTGTTTTTATCCAGTGTAACAGGAGGACTCTCTACGCAGCCATCCTATGCTGCTGACACGTCTCCTCAGACACATTTTATTCATTCTATTAAACGAATATTGGATATCGGATTCAAATTTCCGGATTTTCCGATTTCTTTTTTCCCCATTCCTTTTTTTTTTTATTTTATTCAATTTTAGAATACTGTAGATATTATGTTGAAGGTTAAAAATTATGGAACCAATTGGGGTTAATAATAAATGGGTCAGTTTTTCTCATATCTTCTGTTGCCGACTATTGTTCTCTGTTAGAGTTTGATCAAGCGTTTTCTAACATTCCCCACTATAAAATAAGTCATCAATATTTTTTATTAAAGAAAAGAGAGATAAAAAAAAAGATATCAGATCAATATCATATCGGAAATGAAAAAGTTGTATTGGGACATCCCTAGCTGTAATGGAATCAGATACCAAGAGTTTACATGGCGGTGTATGTTGACCCAGAGTTTATGAATAGACTCAGAGTTTGATGAACCTCCTTTAAGGAACAGACCTCTGGTCTATGTTTGGGTAAAGTTTGAGCAAAATCTGTTGTGGCTGGAAACTTTAACCATGTGGACTTAAAAACTTTGCTCCCCAAGCTTTACCAGCGTGCTGGATAAGGTTTTACAGCAACATCAAGGACAACATCAAGGTCTCCCCCCTTCCCCACCTCAGACAATCAGATCACCTATCCCTGTTTCTCACCCCAGTATACAGACCTGCATTACTGCCTGACACAGCTACAAGTTTGCTTCCACACGAAGGACTTGACTGTTCTGTTTTATATTAAAACGTGCATGGATAATGTCACAGAGAAGAAGATGGCTAGACACTATCCAAATTGAAAACAGTGGATGAACAGTGAGGTTAAACAGCTGCTGAGAGATCGGGGCTCTGCCTTCAGGTCTGGAGATAAGGATTTGTACAACTCAGCCAGATCCAACCTGAAGACGGGAATGCTGTACACTCTGTACACCCATGACTGTGCACCAATTCACAGCAGCAACGTCCTCGTAAAATTTGCGGATGACACTACTGTGGTTGGGCTGATTCGCAACAACTATGAGACTGTCTACAGAGAGGAGGTCCTGAACCTCAGCGCCTGGTGCTCCCTCAATAACCTGGCACTCAACTGCTCAAAAGCTAACGAGTTGGTGCTGGACTTCAGGAGAAAGAGGGAGGACCCCCCCCCTTCTCATCCAAGGGTGCCTGGTGGATCAGGTCAGTGACTTCAGGGTTCTGGGAACGTACATTTCACAGGACCTCACGTGGGGCACCGACAGCAATGCCCTGGTAAAAAGGCACAGCAGCGCCTGTACTTTTTAAGGTCACTGAGAAGGGTCAACGTGTCCCGGGACCTGCTGCTGTCCTTCTACATGTGCTCTGGAGAGAACATCCTCACCCACAACATCCTGGTGTGGTTCAGGAGCAGCTCTCAGGCTGATAAGAAGGCTCTGGAGAGGATCAGGAAGTCAGCACAGAGCATCATAGGAGTGCAGCTGTCCTCTCTGTCAGACATCTACAACACCAGATGTCTGCACAGGGCCACAAGCATCACCTGTGACAGTTCACACCCTGTTCTCACTGCTGCCCTCAGGGAAGAGGTACAGGTCCATCAGGGCCAGATTCACTGCAATCAGGGTAATGAACACAGTAATCACACCCTGTTCCATTGTTTCAGTCACTCTTCAATGTGCAATATATATTTTTATTCCCATCACTGCTCTCCTATTGTACATTTCATTTTATTTCATATTTTTACGAGCTTATTGTGTCTTTATTTTATTATATACTCTTTTTTTCTTTATACCTGTACATAGTTGTCTTTTAATATCATTGTACATTGTGTATGACAATAAAAGCCTTCTATTCTATTCTAGTCTAATAATGACTAATAACTGATTAATAACTGATTAATAAATGTCTAATAACTGATTAATGACTAATAATGACTAATAACTGTTAATGACTAATAACTGACTAATAACTGATTAATAATGACTAATAACTGATTAATAAATGTCTAATAACTGACTAATAACTGATTAATAACTGATTAATAATGACTAATAACTGACTACTAATGACTAATAACTGACTACTAATGACTAATAACTGACTATTAACTGACTAATAACTGATTAATAATGACTAATAACTGATTAATGACTAATAACTGACTAATAACTGATTAATAATGACTAATAACTGATTAATGACTAATAACTGACTACTAATGACTAATAACTGACTATTAACTGATTAATAACTGATTAATAATGACTAATAACTGATTAATAAATGTCTAATAACTGACTAATAACTGACTAATAATGACTAATAACTGATTAATGACTAATAACTGACTAATAACTGATTAATAATGACTAATAACTGATTAATGACTAATAACTGACTACTAATGACTAATAACTGACTATTAACTGACTAATAACTGATTAATAATGACTAATAACTGATTAATAAATGTCTAATAACTGATTAATAACTGATTAATAATGACTAATAACTGATTAATGACTAATAACTGACTAATAACTGATTAATAATGACTAATAACTGATTAATGACTAATAACTGATTAATAATGACTAATAACTGACTACTAATGACTAATAACTGACTATTAACTGACTAATAACTGATTAATAAATAGCTGACTAATAACTGATTAATAATGACTAATAACTGATTAATAATGATTATTAACTGACTAATAACTGACTAATAACTGACTAATAACTGGTTAATAATGATTATTAACTGACTAAAAACTGACTAATAACTGATTAATAATGACTAATAACTGATTAATAACTGATTAATAAATGACTAATAACTGACTAATAGCTGATTAATAATGACTAATAACTGACTAATAGCTGACTAATAACTGACTAATAGCTGATTAATAATGACTATTAACTGACTAATAACTGACTAATAATGACTAATAACTGACTAATAGCTGACTAATAATGACTAATAATGACTAATAACTGACTACTAATGACTAATAACTGATTAATAATGACTAATAACTGATTAATAATGATTATTAACTGACTAATAGCTGATTAATAATGACTAATTGACTAATAACTGATTAATAACTGATTAATAATGACTATTAACTGACTAATAGCTGACTAATAATGACTAATAACTGACTACTAATGACTAATAACTGACTATTAACTGACTAATAACTGATTAATAATGGATAATAACTGATTAATAAATAGCTGACTAATAACTGATTAATAATGATTATTAACTGACTAATAGCTGATTAATAATGACTAATTGACTAATAACTGACTAATAACTGATTAATAATGACTATTAACTGACTAATAACTGACTATTAACTGACTAATAACTGATTAATAATGATAATAACTGATTAATAAATAGCTGACTAATAACTGATTAATAATGATTATTAACTGACTAATAAATGACTAATAACTGACTAATAACTGAATAATAGCTGATTAATAATGACTATTAACTGACTAATAATGACTAATAATGACTAATAACTGACTAATAATGACTAATAACTGATTAATAATGATTATTAACTGACTAATAAATGACTAATAACTGAATAATAATGACTAATAACTGATTAATAATGATTATTAACTGACTAATAACTGATTAATAATGACTAATAACTGATTAATAACTGATTAATAACTGACTAATAACTGAATAATAATGACTAATTGACTAATAACTGACTAATAACTGACTAATAATGACTAATAACGACTAATAACTGACTACTAATGACTAATAACTGACTAATAATGACTATTAACTGACTAATAACTGACTACTAATGACTAATAACTGACTAATAATGACTATTAACTGACTAATAACGACTAATAACGACTAATAACTGACTATTAACTGACTAATAACTGATTAATAATGGCTAATAACTGATTAATAAATAGCTGACTAATAACTGATAAATAATGACAAATAACTGACTAACTGACCTTTTTACAACAGAGAAACAGTTTATGATATTAAATAAATATAATGAATATAAATCCATGATGACAGTGAAGAACAACAGTGTAAGTGCAGCGCATGCACCAGGGGGGAATGTTGGCAGCAAATCGCCGACTCCGTGAGTGTGTAAATGCGTGAGATTAATTATGACATTAATCTATTGGATGATAAATGGACAGCGCTCTGATCAGTTAAACTTTATTACAGCACACACATGTTGTTTACTGTAGTATGTTCTTGATGATGCTGTCAGCCTCACTATAGTGTATGAATGAACAAATTAATTCATCATCCAGTGATGATAAATATCAGTTTGTGTTGGAATAAATAATAATAATAATAAATTAAAATATACTGATTTCTCCCTTTCCACCTGAGATAAACAACAGTTAATGCATGTTGTGTTACGTAAGTAGATCTAGTCTGTTACTAATTAGACCTTCTGTGTGTATGTGTGTGTGTGTGTGTGGCGGGGGGGTCCCCTACCACAGCAAACATGCTAAACTAAGCTAAGCTGATTAGCTCGAGCTCTTCCTAGAATCACATGACAAAAGCTTGTTTTCATCTGCTGACACTAGCATCATTAGCTATGCTAACAGCTATGCTAACAGTTAGTTTATAGCATCCAATGTGGCCCACAGCAAAAAGTTAATATTACAGAAAAAACATGAAGAATCAACATGAAAATTAATAACTAATTTGAATATAGAAATCTCAGTCCCTCAAAATACACAAATTCAATGAAACTTTACAATATTTGATGGCATTTTTAAAAGTAAATTGTTGAAAGAACCCCTGCATTTTAACTCAAATTATTCCACAAGATTTCTACAAATTAAATAAAAATTCATCACATAACCAAGTAAATCAGACCCTCCAGGAATTTAGCCAATCCCTGCAAATTCTGCGTGGCCCTGTCATTCTGTCCAATCACCGCAAATTTCTGCAATTTTAACCAATCTGTTTAAAGATTTCGGTCAATTCGGCAGCACAACGTGGCTGTACGCTTAAGTCCGTCTGCTTTGTGTAAACCACATCAACTTCCAAAGCCGGTGTCATGATCTGAGTTCACATTGTACTGAGGTTAAATTTGTGCATATGCGCACTACCAAAAATGAATTATTTGCTAAAAAAATGTATTCATTTTTGTTTATTTTTGTTTTCAAAGTGAACGGACACATGTTTAATTTGTTTATTAAAAAAAAAAAAAAAAAAAAATGTTTACTGGATAAGTACGGAGGTAAACTGAGACCGGCTGTCACTGAGAGTTCCCCAGTGTGAGCGGTTCTGGTTACAGACTGTGTCACAAACAAATAGTGTCAAACGTGTTTCATGAACACAACTGTCTAATGATCTCCTGCTGAAGGACTTTTAAATAAAATAACCTGATTAAACCTCTACTATTATATATGATATTTGATAGAGCTTCATTACAGGTACCGTCTAAAACAGTAGCAGTGAGTAATATCATTGGTGCTTGCGCCCCCTGGTGGTATCTCCACACACACATTTACAAATGACTGAACACATGAGACTCTTCTGCAGCAAAAAGTGTTTGTAGGAAAAGTCTTTGATGAGATTCTGACAGAAAAAAAAACATTTATTTATTTATTTTAGGATTCTTCAGCTTTTGTTTCAAAAACTTAAACTGATTCTCTGTAATATTCTCTGCACTGGAAACCTTTAAAATGTGACGGAAATAATCCATATCTTGTTAAATTATTGTGAATCCGAGCTCTTTTCTGTATTGTTATGAAATAATTCAAAGGCAATCAGGTTTTTTGCCAAATTGACCAGTTTAGGCAACGTTAAAAAAAAAAAAATAAAGCCTGAAAATGCTGCAACTTTTGCCGCAGTTTTTTTTGAAAAAGCTGCAACAATCACAGAAATTGGCTGTGAAACCCTGGAGGGACTGATTAATGTAGGTGAGACTGAATCTGTCACTTATTGTTGGTCATTATCAGCGTTTCTCAGAATTTATGTATCATTTAAAGGTGGAAGTGCAAAATAGGGCATATTATTGCTGAAATGTATTGTTTCCCAACCTATAGTCTGTGGCCCACTTCAGGTCAAACTGGTCTGTATTTGGCCCCTGATTTAAACCAGCACTTCATCTTGTCTCTTCTACTCCACCTGTCAAACTCAAGGCCCTTTAGACCAGGGATGCCATAAAATGTGAAATAAACCATCCAGTTGTTTGTTTGTGGTCTGTGTAAGTCTGATAACACAGAGAAAATTGCCCCGTTTCAAATTTTCTACATTTGTGATATCACACGTGAAATCAGGAATCAGTGTTGCCAGATCAGATGAACAATTTCCAGCCCAATCACATCTTAGAACCCAAACACAAACCATGGATCTGGCAACACTGTGTTTGTGACACAGTGTGACTCAGCAGTTCTGACTGTCACCATGAATGGATTATTCCTGTAATCTCTACATGAGACGATGACAATAAAGTAACGTAGCAGCTCCACTAAGTGTTTTTGCTGTTGAAGCTGCTGTTGCTGCACGGTGCATACACTTCATCAAACACTGTTTTTCTGACTCACAATCACAATATCTGCTTAAATATCCATGTGTTTTACTGTAATGTGCAGCTTTTTGGCTGAAAACAACAACATGAGTGTGTGAATAGCAAAATAAAGTCTCTAGTGATCAGCTGTTGTGTGGAGTCTATAGACACGCCCACTCATATATGGACCTTTAATTTAGGTGGAATCCATCAGTTGTTCTGTTGCTGCTGACTCAGCTACAGCTGAGCTAAGCTGGTGAAAGTTAAAAAGTATCTGGTTTCAACAAGTAAAATGTATCTGAAGAAGGTTTGTCTCCTCATTTATCATAATCCTGTGTGATACGGGTGGGAGGGACTAAAAGGGGTGGGGTTAACTGACGTAGGCTGTACATATATATACATAGATATGGGTGTGTGGAAATGTGGGTGGAGTTTATTGGTGATGACTGGCAAAGTTAATGTACCATCTGTTATTGAGTCATGTTTTAACTCATTCACTGCCAGATGTTTTAGAGCATTTTGACTGATTTTTAAAGACCCACAGAATATTTTGTACTATGACAATGTGAAATCTGACACCAGAGTCTGAAAGATTAAAGTCTCTAATTTCATTAGAAAATAATTTTGTTTCTAGTTTGTTTCGTTCTTCTGTAATCAGCAGTTGAATAGAGGCAAGTTTCACACAAATCACCAGTTTGTAACAAAAAGCTGAGAAAAACTATTTGTGACTTTGAAGCTTTTTCTTTGCTTTAGTGACACCTCAACATTAGTTTCCTTCTATAAAACTATAAAAACCACACTGAGACCAGGCTTTTGATGTCCAAATTATCATTATTTTGTTATCTCTGTCAGAGTTGAATTATCCTCCAAGTCTCTCCCCCCGTCATTCTAAACACAAGCAACTTCCTCCTCGGGGCAAGCGGTGAGACATTAGTCTCACCGCTTGCCCCGTTTTTTTTTTTTTTTATTGTTTTCTCTCACCATCACCACACTCTCAATAGTCCACTTAGTTCCACACATGTTCTGGTTGAGTGTGAGCTGCTGTGAACTGGTGAGAACTTCAGCATCAACTCATAGGGACATTTTCTGTCTCGTAAACTCCTTTCCTCTCCCTCCGAGCTCTGCCCATCACAGGTGATCTCTCATCCAAAGGTGCTCTGCTGCCACCTACAGGTCACCTATTCTTTTGCTATCTGGCTCACAGTTGAATGTTTTGCTGACAGCCCCCCCCCCCTTTCCCCGTCAATCACACAGGCATAACTTCCTCCTCCTCCCAACATGCAGAGATGACCCGTTTGGCCTTGTTAGTTTATGGTTAAATCTCACCATTGCAACATAATCAATAATCCACTCAGGTCCACATGTTATGTGTAAATATATGGAGCTGTGAGCTGATGGATATGTGACAATATCACTTCATAATCTCCCTCGTCCCTGCTTCTTCCTCCTTAGCTAATGGTAGCATCAGTGGCTAATCTCTCATCATCGGTGCACTGCTGCCACCTTCAGGGCACAGTTGGTCACTACATCACATTACAGATTAGATATTGATGAGAGACCTCCCCCAGGGTGTATTCTAGTCATCACCGTGAAAAGAAGTAATTAACATATTACGTCAATGGCACTGAAAGAGTTAAGAACCTTTTTGTTTGACTAATTCCTACTGGATATTCAGTCACATGGCCTATTGTTGGATGACTTTACTCTAACACGTACTTTCTGTGACTCGTTTAGGCCTATAGGGTTAGGGTTAGGGTTAGTTATACACATCTATCCATTGACCTTTTATGAAATCTGGACGTACGGACGCATCCAGTAGGAACCCAGCATCACACTCGCGCACACACACACACACACTAAAACCAGTCTCCATGTATGTTTATTGTTCTCTAAAATAATATTTTATAAATAATGAATTACTAATTTAATCAGGTTTGTTACCCTGTGGTTTTAGACAGCCTTTGTGTTAATGGGTAAAGATGAAACAATGTATATTAGATGTAAATGTTAATGCTAACATGGTGAACATGTGCTAAATCTAAACACAGATCTAATGAACCTATCAGTGCTCTGATATTTAAAGCTTCAACTCTACCAGTGGATCTGATGACTGGGTTAATACTGGTGGGGGGAGGGGGGGGTGCTGGTTCCATCCACTAACACTAACGCTACCAGTTCATCACCACCTGACTAATTAATTAATAAGATGATCACATATTAACATTAGCAAAAGCTGCTTTAGAGACGATTACTACAGCTCATCTCTCACTAAACGTTCACACAGAGATACGAACGTGTGTGTGTGTGATGGACGGAACCACACCAGCTCCACCTGTTCATATCACACACACACACACACACACACACACACACACACACACACACACACACACACACACACACACACACACACACACACACACACACACACACACACACACACACACACACACACACACACACACACACACACACACACCTTCTCTCAGCAGAAGGATCACATGACTGTAGAAAACAAGGGTCAATGAGGTGAATATTCTGTCCAACTGCATTTGTTTTAGTTAAAAAAGGTCTAAATGTATAAAAAATACCAAATATGTATAACTTAGTATAAACTAGTACGGTGCCCGTCGAAAGTATGTATTCATATAGTGGGAGGAGCTTAGGTAGAGTTGTCAATTATGACCAAATGAGTATGTGTTTGAAGGTTAGATGTACATAGAGGTGTACATACTGTACTCTGTGGTGTTATAAAGGCTTTTTTGTTGGTGTAAAATAAAATAGTGTGTGATTTATCTGATTTAATTCTATTAAACATGAACATGATAAATTGATAAATGAAGTTTGCAGAGTTCACCCAGAGGGAGGGGCTGTGTGGGGGGGGGGCACACAGACACACACACACACGCACGCATGCAAGCGCACAGACACAGACGCACACACACACACACACACACACACACACACACACACACACACACACACACACACACACACACACACACACACACACACACACACACACACACACACACACACACACACACACACACAGAACTTCCTTGTTCTCACTTTGATTATATTTTTTAAATGTTAATTATCTGTGATGTATTCTGTTATCCAAAGTGTCTAAATACCATATAGTGTGACTGCTCACGTATTCATCCTTTCTGTTCCAGGTGTATAAAACACAGCTTGGCTCCGCCCACCAGCGCTCTTTATCTCATTACCTCCGCCAAGTTTTGTCAGTGTGTCTGTTAGCAAGATAACTTATATATATGCCATTCATTTTCCCATCCACACTGTGGAACTTCTTGTTGATGATGTCATCAGGGTTCCAATTAAAAAAAGAATACAGATATAAGTGGTCCTCACAGAGCATGATTTGTAACAAGGTTGTAATATTTTAATAACTATTTGACAATTAATAATATTGTTATTTTAAATGCTTAAGGTATGTTTTGATGATCAATGAATCTAATAGTGTATATAAAATCAACGTAGGACTACAACATAGGGTGTAAATCACTAGTTTATTCTGTATTTACAGCAACACAGTCATGGTCCGTGGACCCTCTAAGGGTCAGTGCTGATCATGTGATCCTCCAATAAAAGGCTGGACCTGACCGGGGGGGAGGGGGGACCTGATGGTGTCACTATGACTCAGCGTTAACAACTCAGACTTTAACCTGCAGCTCAGTGTGAGTGTTCTACACACACTTTATACACACACCTAGCAGCAGTTCAGTTTATCATCATAATAAACTGATCTCTAGGAATCATGATGTCATCTAAGGACCAGCCACTGTCACTGCACACGCTCAGATCGTCTCAGTCATTACCCTCATCTAACCCTTAATTACTCTCATCTAACCCTTAATTACCCTCATCTAACCCTTAATTACTCTCATCTAACCCTTAATTACCCTCATCTAACCCTTAATTACCCTCATCTAACCCTTAATTACCCTCATCTAACCCTTAATTACTCTCATCTAACCCTTAATTACTCTCATCTAACCCTTAATTACCCTCATCTAACCCTTAATTACCCTCATCTAACCCTTAATTACTCTCATCTAACCCTTAATTACTCTCATCTAACCCTTAATTATTCTCATCTAACCCTTAATTACCCTCATCTAACCCTTAATTACTCTCATCTAACCCTTAATTACTCTCATCTAACCCTTAATTATTCTCATCTAACCCTTAACTACCCTCATCTAACCCTTAATTACTCTCATCTAACCCTTAATTACCCTCATCTAACCCTTAATTACCCTCATCTAACCCTTAATTACCCTCATCTAACCCTTAATTACTCTCATTTAACCCTTAATTACCCTCATCTAACCCTTAATTACTCTCATCTAACCCTTAATTACTCTCATCTAACCCTTAATTACTCTCATTTAACCCTTAATTAACACTCATTTAACCCTTAATTACCCTCATTTAACCCTTAATTAACACTCATTTAACCCTTAATTACCCCCATTTAACCCTTAATTAACACTCATTTAACCCTTAATTACCCTCATTAAACCCTTAATTACCCTCATTTAACCCTTAATTAACACTCATTTAACCCTTAATTACCCTCATTTAACCCTTAATTAACACTCATTTAACCCTTAATTACCCTCATTAAACCCTTAATTACCCTCATTTAACCCTTAATTACCCTCATTTAACCCTTAATTAACACTCATTTAACCCTTAATTACCCTCATCTAACCCTTAATTAAAACTCATTTAACCCTTAGTTAACACTCAGACAGTATACTATAGTACGTACTAGACAATACATACGATAGTATATACTAGACAGTACACTATAGTATATACTAGACAGTACACTATAGTACGTACTAGACAGTATATACTATAGTATATACTAGACAGTACACCATAGTACGTACTAGACAGTACACTATAGTATATACTAGACAGTACACTATAGTATATACTAGACAGTACACTATAGTACGCACTAGACAGTATATACTATAGTATATACTAGACAGTACACCATAGTACGTACTAGACAGTACACTATAGTACGTACTAGACAGTACACTATAGTACGTACTAGACAGTACACTATAGTACGTACTAGAAAGTACACTATAGTATATACTAGACCGTACACTATAGTATATACTAGACAGTATATACTAGACAGTATATACTAGACAGTACATGTCTGCCTGATGAGGGAAACAGTGAGAACGTTCTGTCAGAACTGATCCAAACACAGACCCAGAAAAACCAGAGGACTGACAGCTACAGCTAGCAGCTGCAGTTACAGTTGGCAGCTACAACTAGCAGCTACAGCTAGCAGCCACAGCTACAGCTACAGCTACAGCTACAGTTACAGCTAGCTGCTAGCTGTAACTGTAGCTAGCAGCTACAGCTGTAACTAGCAGCTAGCATGGTGCACATGCTTCACATTCTAGTTCAGGATGCCAGACCTCTTCCTTAATCCAAATTCATAATGTAATAGGATACATGCACAGATGATAAACACGTGTACAACTGGACTTTATCAATCTAATGATTCACTTTATTAATTTAATGATTCACTTTATCAATCTAATGATTCCATTGATTCAGACATATCTAAGTGATCAATAGAGCAGACTGTACCCTCCTATATGTTTACAATGAATAATACATTTCAGCCCCTCTGGAATACTAAACAGGGATTCCTCAAGGCTCTATATTGGGCCCCTTGCTGTTCTGCCTCTACATCAATGAACTGCCAAACATCTCCAAAGAGACTGAGTGCTTTCAGCTTTATGCTGATGACACTGTTATTTATGTCTCAGCTCAGACTCCAGAAAAGGCTGCAGAGCTAATAAACCAAACAGTTGGTCATTGTCTCCCAGTGGTTAAAGCAAAAGTGCCTGTGTTTGAATCATTCAAAGACAGTTACTACAATACGTACTTTTCTCTGCACCAAAAATCACTGGAGAACTTCCAGATACTGATAAAAAAAATCCAGCTGATAATGTTGAGATCACCACTTAGAATTTGACGAGCACATAAAGAAATATCACAGACAATCCCCCTGAACTACTTCTGTTTAATAAGACCTTGTTTATCCATGAATGATTCTCTCGTTCTTCATACTGCATCACTGTGCGGGGACAAGCTACCCAGTCGGCCATGAAAAGTGTCACCTCTCTGTACAGACAGGCATGGTGATGGACAAGTGATGGACAGAAAGCCTGTGAGGTGGCACTACCGTACAATTTTAGAAAAACACCATTTTTTAAGTTTTGATAGTTTAATTAAATATGCATTCTTAAAATTACATTTCAAATGTGTGTGTAATGTTGTGCCTGACATTGTTTGTAAAATGGTAGAGAAATGTTACCCCCACTGTCACCACTAGAGGCGCTGCAAACAGTGACTGTAAAGCAGCCAAATGTAAAACCCCTTTGGGTCAAAGCGCCTTCACAGCGAAGGATCCACAGATCTGAACCTGTTCCACAGCAAAGTAAAGTTAAACCAAGCCTACAAACCCTAAATTCATTTTATAAGTCTGTAAATTATTTACATTTTATGTATAACTATGTATCACTTTTGGCCTTTGTCTGTTTTATGTCTTTGGCTGGGTGGCCCATGGACATGGCACTGATGGCTATTTTATAAAAATGTAACAATGCTCTCTGTTCTGTTCCTCCTAAATAAATAAACTAATAAATAAAAACATTAAAAATAATAATAATAATAAATAAATTCACATTGAATCCTGAGCAGAAATATCTCCCAGGTCCTAAAACCTGCTACATTAGATAATGGACCCAGTGAAATATGCAGACATCACACACACACACACACACACACACACACACACACACACACACACACACACACACACACACACACACACACACACACACACACACACACACACACACACACACACACACACACACACACACACACACACACACACACACACACACAAATCTGACTCACTCATCAGGATACACAGCATAGACAGAACAGACCTGAACATCACTGGTTCTGACCCTTTAGAACATAACCAGTGATGTTTATGTTATAAAGGGTTAGAACCAGTGATGTTCAGGGCCTTGTTCTGGGGGGTTAGGGTCGGTGGCATGGTGCGCTGAGTCTTCGGCTCCTTGGGGCTCTCTCGGGCGTGTATGTAGGGGGGAGGTGGCTGCCTCTTAGCCTGGGATCTCTGGGATGTCTGGGGGTGCAGCTCGGTAGTGGGGGGTGGCCTGGGGCTCCCTGGCCCCGCTCTTTCTGCCGGCCTGGCTGCATCATCGGGCCTGGGGCGGCTCTTGGGTTCTCAGAAGAGGCTCTTGCACAAACAGTGGTCATGGATGCACTGGCACGCCTTAGACTGTGGGATAAAACTGGTAGTGGGCTTAACCTTAGACACAATGATCCCAAATACCCGTTTAAGGTGTTACCACTCACTCCTTCCACCATTATACTTAAGCTGGGTGCTGTGTCACCCACCTCAATTTCTTCACACTTTTCACCAGACTGGCTGAACGGATTACACAACACAATAAGCACAACTGTAACATCACATCTCACTCTTACCTCAAAGCAGTCAACGCTTCCCCATCCCTTCCATTTCCTACCCTGACTCCCTCCTCCCTATTCCCTTTCCCCTCACCTAGGTGTAGTAACATCCATACAAAAAAATCATGCTTTTCTTAAGGGTGTAAACGACTCATTAACAGCCCTGAGGAACAGAGTGGGAGACCATAAAGACTTTATAACAAGTAGTTCACTGTTTACTGGTCCAACAGTTTCCACTGAGCAACTTGTCCACAGCCTTTGTTTACACAATGGAACAAAAGGCTTGTTGTGTGTTAAACAACAACGTTATACTGATGCTCATCTAATCAGGTTCAGAACTAACAAAGTTCACTTCTTTCAAACACCATCACTAGAACACTAACACACTGCCTGATACACACTATCAGTTATAAGGGTGTGCCAAAATATCGATAGTACGATATGTCGCAAGGTTTCGTGTAGCAGTACGTTATCAATTCACTGGCTTCAAATATCGATATTTAAAATGTTTTTTTTCCCTTATTACACAAGTTAAGTATAGGGCCCTATAAAATCCACGTAAATGGAATCATGTACAGAATCGGCATGAAATGTCTCACTGCTGAAGCACTTCTCGGCTGCATTAAACACTGCCTAAACCACCTGAAACCCCATCAAAACTACACAAACCATACCGCCTCTGGTCTGTCACTGGATGTCGGTGGGGGGCCTTGGGGTTGGGGGGGATGGGGTCGGTGGCGGGGTGCCACCGACCCCATTACTAGTGTACTGTCTAGTAAATGGTTTACACCAGAAGTGTAGGCGATGGGCAAAATCGCCAACTTCTCGTTGTAGCCGCCTTCTACTCTTAAACATGTTCATAAATGATTCCTTACACCTTTAGCACCCAAAGAATATCTGTAATATGATATGAATATCTGTAAAAGTCACATTTTTCTATGAGCTTTGTCTGCTAGCACATAGCATCTCTTCTTCACTGCACAGAATAGCTGCACCCCAACTGAACACTGGGTTACCAGCGCCCTCTGCTGGTCCAAACTAATATCTGGCGGCTGCAACTGAAGGAAAACAATCATTCTCTTTAAACATTTCCCCAATAATATAATAAATCTTAACATTCACAACATTACTGAATTCAACCAAATTAAATAAACATTATCTTTAAGAAAAATTCAACAAAGAAAAGAGTCTCTGGTAAGAATAATTCACTGACCAAATTTGAAAAAAAAAAATATTTTAAAGAGGTTTTAATTCTTCTCTATGGATATTGAATATGTTTTTTTTAAAACATTCATCATGATCATGATCAATATCATCATGAATTAAAAGTCCTGCATCCAGGGTACTTGGTTACGAAAATCACAAATGTAAGGGTATATGCAATATATACTATGAATATTAATGTGCATTGATACAACTAAATATATTACCAAAACCAACTACAAGCAAATCACACATAAATGATGTAAATCATACAGATGTTCCAGTACCAGACAGTATTCTACAGAGGACTACTAACAGACCACGCCCCCATACTACTGCTATACTATAAGTTGGTACATTTTACACTGGAAAGAGATAAACTGATAATGATGCTCAATTCTTTGTCATCATTACCATGGATACCAGATTTCAACTTGTAAATGCATCATGTAAACACAAACTAGGTGAGAAAATACATTATGATAAGAAAAGTGCTACAAAATAGACAGAATTACACTAATGCACCAAAAGTCACCATTTAGCATCATTTTTGCTAAACTGGGCTCAGTGCAACAGTTGTAAAAAGAATATCAGATCAGTGCACAGGGAAACCAACACAGGTGCACAGTGTGCCCACAGCGCCAGAGACACTGGATCTATTTACATAATCCACATATCAAATATAAGGATAATCCATGTTCTTGTGCAGAAAAAAGGATTAATTTAATAGTGGATGATTGTTTCAATCCTGTTCACTCTCTGATCTGCTCGGGGGACAACACACTGACAGCTGACGCACAACACTTTTTTTTTTGTTGCAGAGCAGCACTTACACACACACAGCTGTTGCTGGACATGGAATCATTGTTTCGGTATTAAATATTATATTACCATATCACCTATATAAGTGCATTGCATTTTTTTTACGGTATTGAATCTTGGTCGATCACGACGTCATCGACCAATTAGTCGACTAAACGACCAAAGCTGGCAGCCCTACTGTATATACATATACATTGTGTACAATACATGCATTGTACAATTGCCTTTTAAATTTTTTCAAAATCAGGAATCGTTCAAATTTAAACGATTTTCAACCCTACTGACCAATAATGCCTCTCCTAAGCAGAGGTTGAGACAAAGTGGAAACAAAGAAAAGTTCACTCAGTATGTTTTATGTCACATTAACGCGTACACAGAAACATGACACGCCTCCAAAAAATCCAACATATGAATCAGAAGCAAGAATTAGATTTTAAAGTCTGTCAGCGCATGTTCCACTGAGATCAACTCAGACCTTCTGAACTTCATCAAGAGTTGCTCAAAAGTTCAACAAAAACTGGTAAAAAACATTCAAATATCACTTAATAATGATTAGTGATTATTAGACTTAATGATAATTAGCGATTATTAGACTTAATGATAATTAGCGATTATTAGACTTAATAATAATTAGCGATTATTAGACTTAATAATAATTAGCGATTATTAGACTCAATGATAATTAGCGATTATTAGACTCAATAATAATTAGCGATTATTAGACTTAATGATAATTAGCGATTATTAGACTTAATAATAATTAGCGATTATTAGACTTAATGATAATTAGCGATTATTAGACTCAATAATAATTAGCGATTATTAGACTTAATAATAATTAGCGATTATTAGACTTAATAATAATTAGTGATTATTAGACTTAATAATAATTAGTGATTATTAGACTCAATAATAATTAGCGATTATTAGACTTAATAATAATTAGCGATTATTAGACTCAATAATAATTAGCGATTATTAGACTTAATAATAATTAGCGATTATTAGACTTAATGATAATTAGCGATTATTAGACTCAATAATAATTAGCGATTATTAGACTTAATAATAATTAGCGATTATTAGACTCAATAATAATTAGCGATTATTAGACTCAATAATAATTAGCGATTATTAGACTCAATAATAATTAGCGATTATTAGACTTAATAATAATTAGCGATTATTAGACTTAATAATAATTAGCGATTATTAGACTTAATAATAATTAGCGATTATTAGACTTAATAATAATTAGTACCACATTAGATGAGAAAACCTATGAATACAGAATGTTCTAAGGAGGTTCTAAATGTTCATCTTCCTGCTGAGAACTCTCACGTGATGAGATTTTGCCAGTTATCAGGCTCCGCCCCCATAATAAACTTCAATGGAAACACATTCAGACACACTTTAGACTTTATGGAAACTTGTGAAATATTATTTAGATTTTAGTGTAAAACTAATGGAAACCCATATATAAAGTAGAGGAAGTAGAGAAGCTTCTCTTCATCATCAACTTTAAAACACTTTAAGTTTCAATGAGAACACATTTAATTTAACTCTTTAGGTTTGTCCCATTAAAGCCCCTAGCAGCTGGTCCCCACACACACACACACACACGCACACGCACACGCACACGCACACGCACATGAGCAGTAGATGAAGAGCAGAGTTGCTAAATGAGGGGTCACAGGTGAACCCCCCCCCCCTTAAAAACAAAAAAAACACCTTCTGTTTCTTTCAGTGTGACAGTGAAAGCTCTCCTCCCCCTCAGTGTTTGATGTTGACCTTAGACAAAGGGACATATTCATTATTTACAATAAATACATGAATAAAAAGACAACGTAGGATTGGAAGAACCTGCCTTTTAATTAAAAAACATGAAAGTGTTTCCTGAGAGTTTATATGAAGGTCAGGGTTAGGACGCAGTGACTCTTAAAACTAGTATTTAATACTAAATATCTATCATTATAGGAGATATTGTACAGTTTAGTAACTAAGTATTTGTTATAGATATACACATCATAGATCTAACTGTGAACGGTTGGTCAGTGTTTAAATAACAGTAGTAACTGTAGAACTGTACATTCTATAAAAAGTAGATTCATTCATTCTGAAAATGAACTTAATCATGTACTTTAGACACTTATTATTTAAAAATAGAAAGTTAAGTTAAGCAGGAGTGGCATTGTTTTTAATATAATGAGTACATATTTTAATGTTTTATAACAATAATATTTCTATTAAATGAGGAATAGATCATATATAATAATATATAACCTCACATACTGTAACCCTACTTATAAAAAAATGTTCTTATGTAAAATAAACTCAATGATGCACTTATGATTTAATCTTCTGCCAAAAGGTTTAAGGCAGTAAAATAGTAAAATAAAGCTAAACAGGAGTGTCATTGTTTTATTAATATTTAGAGTTCAGTTATGTTTTAATCCATGATTAAATGAGGACACGCCTTTATAATCTACAGAGCACTGTGTGTGTGTGTGTGTGTGTGTGTGTGTGTGTGCTAACTCAGACAACACATGTGCATTAAACAGTCTCACATACTTTAGTTTATACAGGCTGGCCATGGGGGGGTGGGGGGTGGTCAACCATCTGATATTCTACAGTCACACTTCCATCACCTGCTACACAGGAATCTATGATGAGTTTCCGTGGGAAAAACCGGGGGGGGGGGGGTGGCATACTGTCAAACTGCTGATATCTGGTAATCAATCACTATCAATCAGCTGATCACCTCCATCATCTATCAATCACACAACAAGCCTCATCAGCCCCATGTTTCCTCCATAAGGATCAATAAAGAAGAAAGACAGAACAGAACCATCAAAGTGACATCACCATGGTTACACTAAAAATATAACAATAATATGTTAAGGTCCTCAGAGGTGTCAGCTGATCACTGTGTATTATATATGAATAATAGACATATCTAACCCATCGGTAGAGAACATGGTGGGTTCACACCCTTAAATCTGTTAAGGCTCATTGTGATTGGACGGCTGGTGTTTGACAAATCAAATGTGATTGATTTAAAGTATTGATCCTAGTCCTGGTGGTTTTAGGTCTAATAATAAGTGTGTTGGTATGGAGGAGGGTTCATCATGAGCGTCTGCTGCTGTCAGACCAAAATAAGATGGTGTGAGACTGGGCTGTGAATCACTGTGTGTGTGTGTGTGTGTGTGTGTGTGTGTGTCAAAATGCCAGGCATAGATGACGAGTCTGTAACATGGGGCCAGGCCCAGCCTGAGCTAGGGGAGGGGGTTGAGGGGGTTGGGGGGGCTGGGGGGGTGTTGACATGTGTCATTGAACACAACCAACCAGGATATTCAGGCTTTTTATTGTGACTCAGACTTTAGTCAGACTTTAGTCAGACTTTAGTCAGGTTTAAAACAGGTCAAAGTCATCATAAACTAATCAAAAGCTTTCAGTTTTTTTTTTACAATAAACTGAGACAGAAACCAAACCATGAGTCAGCATATATTCCAGGGCCTTGTGTGTGAAAGGATTTCCTGTGTTTGTGTAATTAAGACTAAAGATGGTGATTATAGTAATGGATCAGTTAACCTGACGTCCACAGAGGAAGGAGTGGTTCTCATAATGACTCAGCTATTTACTCAGTGCTTTCCTTTTATAAACACATCATCATCTACTACAGCCCCACTGTCCATGGAACATGGATTCACTTCATCCTACATGTTTTAGGACAAAATATCACTTTTCCACAGTGGTTCTCAACCTGTTCAATCTGTGACCCTCCAAAATAAAGGTCCCAGAGAGCGGGGACCCTCCAAAATAAAGGTCCCATAGAGCAGGGACCCCCTCTGTATCTGAAGGTGGTTGAACACAGACATGAACATTGAAGAACAGTCATGTGGAGACAGGACCATCTATAAGGGGGAATAAAGGAGAGATTTTTGGGGTCCATCCATAAAGTCAGTAAAATGATGGTCCATTGTTCTATGAATCTGTGATAACCACATTTATTTATTCATCTGAATAATATCCACTGCTATCCAGGAACGTTTATTATTATTATTATAGTCATCTTAAAGATGGAAATCCTGGTTTTAATCACTAATAAAATGGTTCAAAGTGAATAAAAATGTGGTGAAATGGGATTTAAAAACCACAGAAAATAGTTAAAAACTGTAAATTAAAGAGGATAAAAACAGACAAAAAGTGGTAAAAAAATCAGCAAAAATGAGCTGAGATTGTTCAGGAAATATTCTTAGTTTCTTGAAGGCATCTGGTGACCCCCTCCCAGTGTCTCATGATCCCAAATGGAGTCCTGACCCCAAGGTTGAGAAGCACTGCTCTAATGTGTAGCAACTTTAGCAAATGAACAAGCATAATAATGTCATTAATAACAGTATTTATCTGTATGAATCCAGTTTAATAGTGTGCAATGGGATTAAGGACTGTTAAACTCAAATAAAAAGGGGGAGGGGTCTACTCTCTAACATCTGTCCATCCTTCATACATACTGTACTTATCATGATTACGTCTATATGTGACCAAATATGTTCTCCTTTCAATGTGACTTGATTCTAAAACAGAAACAATGTGTGGAAGTTTAAATGAAGTTCACTCCATCACTGATGAACACATCAACACCAGGGGGTTACCATGGTGACCTCAGTACACAGTTCATTACATGTTCTCCATCTAGAGCACTTTCATGAGATGTTCTTCTTCTCTCAGAGAGCAGACGGTAGCGTTCTAAAATATTCAACCAACAAAAGCAAAAAGCTACAAATAATTCATTGAGAAAATAGCAGAACAAAAGGACACACACACACACACACACACACACAGACACACAGACACACACACAGACACAGACACAGACACAGACACAGACACAGACACAGACACAGACACACACACACACACACACACACACACACACACACACACACACACACACACACACACACACACACACACACACACACACAGAACTAGAACAGGTAATAAATAACATTCTCATTTTGGTTCCTGATCTATCCATCATTTCTACTGTGGGTTGTTAGATCCAATCCCACTAACTCACATCAGTCTATACGTGACATTTCTAGCTCCAGCCTCTCTATGCTTTACCTTTAGCTCCTCCTCTTCTTATTCTGGTACCGACTCTGACACATGTGGAGGTGGAGAACCTCATAATAACAAAGACACTGTTCCACATGTAGAAGGAGATGAAACGTATCTGATTAGAGCAGACAAGCTAATGACAAGCTAATGACAAGCTAATGACAAGCTAATGACAAGCTAATGACGAGCTAATGACGAGCTAATTTACAGCTTTGGAGACAATGTGAGAGAGAACAACAGTAGAGTGGGACAAAGTATTTGATCATTGTGATGATGATGATAAACAAGCCCTGAACATTCACAACACTGCAGATAATAACATATAACAATAGATAATAACATATAACAATAACATATAACATTAGATAATAACATATAACAATAGATAATAACATATAACAATAAACAATAACATATAACATTAGATAATAACATATAACAATAGATAATAACATATAACAATAAATAATAACATATAACATTAGATAATAACATATAACAATAGATAATAACATATAACAATAAATAATAACATAACAATAAATAATAACAAATAACAATAGATAATAACATATAACAATAAATAATAACAAATAACAATAGATAATAACATATAACAATAAATAATAACAAATAACAATAGATAATAACATATAACAATAAATAATAACAAATAACAATAGATAATAACATATAACAATAAATAATAACATATAACAATAGATAATAACATATAACAATAAATAATAACATATAACAATAGATAATAACATATAACAATAAATAATAACAAATAACAATAGATAATAACATATAACAATAAATAATAACAAATAACAATAGATAATAACATATAACAATAAATAATAACATATAACAATAGATAATAACATAATAACATATAACAATAGATAATATCACATAACAATAAATAATAACATAATAACATATAACAATAAATAATAACATATAACAATAGATAATAACATAATAACATATAACAATAAATAATAACATATAACAATAGATAATAACATATAACAATAAATAATAACATATAACAATAAATAATAACATATAACAATAAATAATAACATATAACAATAGATAATAACATATAACAATAGATAATAACATAATAACATATAACAATAAATAATAACATATAACAATAGATAATAACATAATAACATATAACAATAAATAATAACATATAACAATAGATAATAACATATAACAATAAATAATAACATATAACAATAGATAATAACATATAACAATAGATAATATCACATAACAATAAATAATAACATAATAACATATAACAACAGATAATAACATATAACAACAGATAATAACATATAACAATAGATAATAACATATAACAATAGATAATAACATATAACAATAGATAATAACATATAACAATAAATAATAACATATAACAATAGATAATAACATATAACAATAAATAATAACATATAACAATAGATAATAACATATAACAATAAATAATAACATAATAACATATAACAATAAATAATAACATAATAACATATAACAATAAATAATAACATATAACAATAGATAATAACATATAACAATAGATAATAACATAATAACATATAACAATAAATAATAACATATAACAATAGATAATAACAAATAACAATAAATAATAACATAATAACATATAACAATAAATAATAACATATAACAATAGATAATAACATAATAACATATAACAATAAATAATAACATATAACAATAGATAATAACATAATAACATATAACAATAAATAATAACATATAACAATAGATAATAACATATAACAATAGATAATAACATAACAATAGATAATAACATAACAATAGATAATAACATAATAACATATAACAACAGATAATAACATATAACAATAGATAATAACATATAACAATAGATAATAACATATAACAATAGATAATAACATATAACAATAGATTCTGATATAATAAATCTTAATAAATATATGAATAAAAGTGATTAAAAGAGATTCTCAGGTGAACAGAAAATCTATTTTATTAAAGTTTCCATATTTTATAAATAAAAAATATTGAACTAGTATCTGATTCAGCACATTTAACGTAGTTCACAGGGTCAAAGGTCGCTGAGCCCTGGTCTAGAAAATACCTCTGATTAGCAGAGAAGTGATCAGAGTATATATATAGATATAAACCATATAGATCTACATCATTTTATTGGGTTAAATTCTCACAGTCACACTTATTAACAAACAGCTGATCAATATGTGACATTTTAGTCTTCTCCTCCTCTAAGGGACAGCACATGTGAGTGAGTTCTGCAGTGTGGATGTTTAGATGAAGGTCTGGGTCACTGATCATCTAGTTTTTCTGTTCTGAGAAGTAAATGCAGCAACTCCTAAAACATATTTAGTTTATTCAAATAAAGATATCAAACATATATATCAATATATGTTATATTGTCATTTTCTATATCACTAAAATATAAAACTGTAAATATTGCCCAGCCCTAGGTCAGAGAACCGTCTAATGTCATTACAACAATGTGACCCACCCTACATCTGGAGTTAGTCAGTAATCCTCCCACTACCACAGCTGTTACATCATCATCATCATCATCACTGAATGTACAGACCACTCCCACTTCTCATATTATACACTACCTCCACCTGATAGGGATCAATACAACTGATGTTGGTGTTTATGAAGTTTCACCTCTTCATCATCAGCACATTATTTTATTAATCCTCAGATTTATGGAAGGTTTTGATTGGTCGTAAAATAATTACATTATATGCAACATTATGTTGAAGATTAAAAAGGAACAGTTGGTTAAATATAGAATGTTAAAAACATGACTGATGCTATTGGTCCAAATCCTCTTTGATCCTAATAAATGGCTTTGATGTTCCTGTTGTATAGGATGAAGAACTTATAGAAACTTAAATAAAGATCCATCATCTTTCAGCATTTAAATGTCAACATAATCCAAAGGTCCATGTATGTTTTAATTATTGATTATCTATTTAGAAAAGGGAATTAAAAAATAAAAAAATGAAGTATTTGATCTTTATTTTTAAATTCAAACATTAAGATTGAAATTCAAGACATTTTTTTATCAGGGTCAAGAAAGGCTAAACAAAGCATCCTCACACGCTCTTATTTTGAAAATGGCAACTTCCTGTTTCTGTCTAAAATCTAATTGTTTTGTTTTCAGGAAAAGAAAATCAAAATCAACCTGTATAAAAAATATAATTAAAGAGTAAATCATTTCAATCTTATAATTATTTATATTTAATCCAATGACATAAACACACACGGACCTATGTTTTGTTGTTTTATTGATGCATTGATCAGATTACGTCTCCATCCTATCACAGGATCACATGTGATCAGTCACAGTCAGCTGATCTACTGTGGTACATTTACATCTTTATATGCAGATATTATTCTATTCTATTCTACAGACATGTTAGGATGTGGACAGATGAGAGAGCTTCATTATTTAAAATGAAAATACATAATGAGTCATTTCACAAACCACCCACACACTTTAGTCTCTGAATTTTTTACCAATTGTACCTTAATAATTTAATATTAATATAAATGTTTAGTTTGATCTGATGAATACATCTTTATTATGAATACGATTCTAATGTTCTACATTTTCGTTAGGGGTTAGTGGTTAGCGGTTAGGGATTAGGGATTAGGGGTTAGTGGTTAGTGGTTAGGGGTTAGCAGTTAGGGGTTAGCGGTTAGGGGTTAGCGGTTAGGGGTTAGCGGTTAGGGGTTAGGGGTTAGTGGTTAGGGATTAGGGATTAGGGGTTAGTGGTTAGTGGTTAGGGGTTAGCGGTTAGGGGTTAGTGGTTAGGGGTTAGCGGTTAGGGGTTAGTGGTTAGGGATTAGGGATTAGGGGTTAGTGGTTAGTGGTTAGGGGTTAGCGGTTAGGGGTTAGCGGTTAGTGTTTATCTCTCTGGATGCTGATGATCCACTTTTTTGCAGTTCATTCTCTTGTACATAAAAAAACTCAAAGCAGAACAACATCTAGCTGAAGCTCTACACCTAGGAACACAACAGTGGTATCTAGATGTTCTATCTCCTCTTGTTTAGAAGGTCAACTTCCTCCTTTTGTATGTCATTGGGTAGACACATAAGCACACAAAGAATAAAACCACGTTTCAAAAGTGTGACGGCTCACTTCTCCACTGTTTGACTGTCTGAACAGGAAATACTTCATCAGTCTTATTTTCAACTGTAAATACGTCACGTCTCACTGTGCATATAGTTATAGTAGGTGGAGCTTATTACTATACCATATTTACCTTTCTATGTTCCAGACATATTGGAAGATGAAAATGGAAGAATAATAAGGACACACCCCCCACTACATTATCCATATCTATAAAGTATTGATCAGATCAAACTAAACATTTACTGTATGAATACTCAATAATCACTGAACTATTAGTAAAAAAAAATCTGAATTTTTTTAGACTGAAGAATGTGAGAGTTTGGAATGATCCACATCCAACTATCACCTGAGGTGGTCAGCTGACTGCCTGCTGGATATTTATAGACACTAACCATCCTAATGTTACAGCCTGGGAAACAAAGATGAACATAGAGTGATCATGATGAGACATGAATGAGACACCATCACTTATTTCCTCCATGGATGACTTGGTGGTCTCCTCCTTATCTGAACTTTAAAATGTGAGTCCACTCACAGGAAGTGGTTGTGGTCCACGCCCTGACCCCAGCCCTAGAATGTGCTGCATGTGTTCCACTGCATACCCCACCACGCTCCTCTGCTGACATGTGAAGCATGCACATGCCTCATGTCTCCATCTGTTTGCCTTTCAACCCAGCATCTGCAGCAGTAGACACTTAGCTTAGCTTAGCTAGCCTCAGGTTCCAGACAAACACACAACCACCACTACCTCCAACAGCTCCATGAACATCACTGTTACTAACCACCGTGTGAATAATCACAGAGGAGCTGACATGTCCACCAGATAGGATGTATAGCAGATCTATTTCTGTAGGTGGAGCTTATTACTATACCATATTTACCTTTCTATGTGATGGAGTTACTGATATACTGGAAGATGAACATGGAAGAATAATGACACACCCCCATCACTACATTATCTATATCTATAAAGTGTTGATCAGAACAAAGTAAACATTTACAGTGAGAATATTAAATAATCATAGAACAACTGATTACAGCATCATTTAAAGATTTAAATGTGCACGTGAAACATTAGATCATCATCTACTGTAATGATGGTAAAGGTGAAGTTAGAACATGTTTCATCATCATCATCATCATCATCAGCTCTGTTTTCTCTCTGCGTTCCAACAGGTGTTAGTGATTGTAGTCAGTGGTCATGTGACGTTCAGCTCTCCCTGCATGTGTTTAACACACACACACACACACACACACACACACACACACACACACACACACACACACACACACACACACACACACACACACACACACACACACACACACACACACACACACACACACACACACACACACACACACACACACTGAGGTTTGGGATATTTGTGGTTACGACTCAGCTCCAAAACACCAGCCGTGCACTAGTGCTCAGCTGTTTGAACTCATTCCACAGAGAGAGAGAGCCATGTGGCACTTCACTTTAATCCATGGATGGACTGTTGTTACACACACACACACACACACACACACACACACACACACACGGTTCCTGTGCTTTAAAGGAATGTGTGTGAAATGCAGAGCAACACATTCTGTCATTTCTAACATCAGACGTTAGGGAGAGAACCTCCATCAGCAGTTCTCCTGGAGGAGGGGGCGGGGCTACACCACAGGCTGTCAGCATGGGGGAGGAAGGCTGGGTTTGAAGATAAACGTTAAAATGGTGACGAAGCATCATCATCATCTGATGAAGGACGTTCAAAGCTTTGACTGATGCTGTGACTTATCAGAAGAACAGTCTGATCTGATCTGATCTTATTCAGATAGTGATGGAGGGCTCTGATTGGTTCAGGCTGACAGTCTGAGATACTGTGACCTTCTGTCATTAAACGTCCAGGAAAAGGAAACACATTGGAATAGTTGAAGTGTGATGAAATAATTCTGATTCTTACACAGGGACAACACTGAGAAAAACCAGTAAACAGTGGTTCCACATATACAGTAGGTGGGGGGTGGGGTGGGGGGCAATAGAATTAAATATATAGACCATCTAGAGATTGGCCACAACCACACAGTGTGTAACAACATATACAATAATGATAAAATGATTAGTAACATTATTGCTAATGTCCATCGTCAATATGTATGTTCTCACTCATTCACACTCTATAGGAATGAAATGTTTCTCTAATACAGCATAATTATCACAATTATCATATACCATTAGAACCTTCTGTTTTTAACCCTAACCTGAACCCTAATCACATTTGCAATATTCTGGCGATATCATAAAACATGTTGTTCTAATCGCAAAGGCTACGATTATTTATTTTTTTTTGGACCAACGAGCTCCATCCTTATTGGTCCTGTTAATGGTATTATTAAGGTGGCGTTAATCCTCAAGCCTCAGACAAACAGTGATACTGCTGTGCTGCCTGTCAGTCCACCTTAAGAGCCAACATGTGGAGCTGACTGATGGGAGGGGCTACTGTAGACAGTGCTAGCCTGTTCACCTTGCTTCATGAGTAGGCGTGTCTGTAAACGCTATCCACACTCTTGTTATTGTCTTCAGCCCAAAAACTGCACATTACAGTAAAACACGTGGATATTTAAGCAGCTATTGTGATTTAGAGTCAGAAACGTGTGTGTGACGCTGCAGAACCAGATGAGTTGTGTGTGCACGCCGTGCAGGGTTCTCCACGACTTAGCCTTTAGCCTAGCCGCTAGTCCTCTGTAGCAGCCACGCTTCTGCCGTCTGTCACGCTGCCTCCATCTGCTCCAGTGGTGGTGAGAGCTGGCAGGAAAACCTGATGCTTCGTGGGCCGCTGGGTGGTCTCAGCGTAGCGTCCTAGGCTGCGTAGCGTTTCCCCGCACATCGGCCACTACTGTGCCTCGGCTGCCGGAAACAATTAGTTCGCGTTAGGGATGTAACGACTCACTCATCTCCCGATACGATTCGATTCACGATACTGGGTTCAAGCTACGATTCTCTCACGATTTATTTTACAAAATGGGACTGTAGACAAATGATGATTGAAAAATATTCCTTTATTATAGAAAATACTGTATTATTTTCCTTTTATTTTTCATTGTCAAAGAATCCCTTGATAAACTATTCAAAGCAATGCAATTTAACTAAAAATAAATCTTGAATGAAATAAATAAAGGAATAAATAAGGAATCATTTATGAACATGTTTAAGAGTTTAAGAGTAGAAGGCGGCCAGAAAGAAAGTAGTAGCAGATTCCGCCCGCCGCCTCAGCAGTTGAACAAGAGAAGGATAATAAATCTGACGTTGCAACGAGCACACACTTTTCTGACTCAAAATCACTGCACGTTGTGTGATTACATCATAACGTCACACGTTACTATTCGGCCTTGATTTTAACTGACCAAACCGAAGGGTGAATTTGGCTTTTTTTGCAATATTCGGCCAAATATATTCGATGGCCAAATATTTGGTGTATCCCTAATCAATAATGATTAGATCAGGTCTGTGGTTCACCTCCTACCACGACTACAGTCATCATTAAAATAAAGAAATGATCTAATGATAAAAAATTCATTTCTGATCAACAACAGGGCTATGAACACACACACACTCACGTGTGACATTCTGGTCCTGAGGACCGTGCACTGATAACACACTGGTGGGATTACTGTGGAGGTATTTTTACCATCTGAGGATTCAACGAGGACTTAAAAAAGGAGTAAAAGTAGATGATTCCTCTGTTCCCACACACACACACACACACACACACACACACACACACACACACACACACACACACACACACACACACACACACACACACACACACACACACACACACACACACACACACACACACACACACACACACACACACACACACACACACACTGATAAAGTTTGTTTCCTTTCTCACTCGTCTGTGTGTGTGTGTGTGTGTGTGTGTGTGTGGTTAAAGAGCAGTTTCCAGGATTACTCTGTTTCTAGGATTACTCTGTTTCTAGGATTACTCTGTTTCTAGGATTACTCTGTTTCTAGGATTACTCTGTTTCTAGGATTACTCTGTTTCTAGGATTACTCTGTTTCCAGGGAGTTTTCCAGAGTAACTGGTGGAGGTGGAAATGTCAGAGCATTCCACTGGTTTGGATGGAAAGGTTTAAAATAACAAAGGCTGTGCTGCGTCTCGTCTCTGTGACAGATGACGAGCTGATATTTAATCTGGGTGGAGCCAGCGTTAGCGTTAGCAACATCAAATGAAAATACCAAACACATCTCTTCTTTACCATCTCCTGATTTCAAACATGTTTGGAAATAACTAATGATTTTAATTTGAACATCATTCTAATTAGTGTCAGTGAGTATTCATGGTTAGTGCACATCAGCACTAATTAATTAGCTCTAATTAATTCTGAATATGTGCTTATGGCTGCTTCAGTCTGGACACATTTGTTCTGATTCTTAACGTGTGGCGCTGTTGGCCCAGGGCCAGTGGAGCACATGGACGGGTCCAGACATTTCATCAGCTACTAAAACGTCTGATATCAGCCTGTCACATGACTCATTAAAAAGTATTCCACGGCCCAGAGGTATGAACACAGAGAACTAATTAAAGCAGAAACATCAACACGTGACACATCAAAGCACTGAGTCTGTCCTTTGATCCTCTCACACCTCACTTCCTCTCATGGCCAAAGGGAAAAAACATGAGAAAAGCTCAGCATTGCATCGTTATTTATTCATCCACAGAAAACATGGAACCATGAACGCTTCAAAAAACACTTTCTCACACAGAAAAACATTAAAAAACAAGAATATTAGAGTAGAAACCCTTACTCCACAAAGTTTAACATATATGAAGACAACAGAAAACAGCATAGTAAGCACTTTTACTCTAACAGTGAGAATAAAAGTGATTTATTAGAGGATCAGAACTACAGCTGAAATAAGGACTTACAACTTCATGTGTAAAATATAGAAATAAAGAGTGAACCTGACGAGGCCCATCAGATGTTCAGCTCTGATTATTATCAATTACAATTACAATTACACTGATCTAAAGATGATCTGCTTTCACAAAGATCAGTTTAAATGGTCTTCCTAGTGGCGTGTGTCCCAGAATCTGGTTTAGTTACTTTATAATACTTTATTATTGTACAACGTGTTTCCTAAAGGATCAACAAACCATGAAATCTGCAATATTTTATCTATTTGATTTACATTGTGATTCTCATTTATTTGGTATTATAATTTAATACTAACAATTATCATGACTTTAGTGTCTTTATTTTGCTTAATTAAAAACAACGTTGATGGGGAGGTTCATATATTTAAATAATGAATTTCTTTTTTTTCAAGCAAAGACCATGAACAATTATATTTTGAATATCAACTATAGGGCTGGACGATATGAACCAAAACTCAAATGTTTTTTTTTCAAAATAACGATATACCATATAAATATTAAAAAAAAAACATTCAGGGTTAAATTTGCTGATGCCAGATTTCACACAGACATTTATTAACAAACAGCTGATCAATAATTGGTCTGTTTCTCCTCTAAGGGACAGCACGTGTGAGTGAGTTTTGTCGATGAAGGTCTGGGTTGTTCATCTAACTGAGCTTTACATCTTCTAAGAAGTAGAGAAAGAAAAAACCAGTGTTTAACAGGAATGTCACGTATCAAAAGTACCTCGATATCATCATGGTTATGTCACGGTATAAAATAATGAGCCGTTGCTCTTAAAACTGAGTTTTTTGGTTGGGAGTAGCTGACATTTTCAGAGTACCATAATGCATTGCGGCGTCGTCATTCAGGCGGTTGAGCCCATGGCGTACGACAGTGTGATGTCAGAGGGACACATGGTGGATGATGAAAATAAAGGAGATGTAAGAACGTGTAGATGATGCAGCGCTACAAGTCAGAGGAAAGTGTAGCGTACACTACTCATTTAACAACCAACATCCAGAAAAGTTTAAAGATTGAATCAAACAAACCATTCAGTCTGATCTAAAAACTCTATAAGAAAACATTTACTACCACGGTCCCTTTGTGTGTGTGTGTGTGTGTGTGTGTGTGTGTGTTATTCCGCTGTAATATAGAAGGGTCCAACCAGGGACATAAATTGTAAACTAGCGCTAGCACTACTACACACTTATTTTGTATCTATGTTGAACTAATCATCGCTGTTAAATAAATAAATAAATAAATAAATAAATGAATAAATGAATAAATGAATAAATGAATAAATGAATAAATGAATAAATGAATAAATGAATAAATAAATAAAGTTACTTCTAGTCCTAACCTCCACTGTTGACTTGTTCATCTTTCTCTAGAAAAACCTCAAATTAATCTAAACACAGAAAAAAGAAGTTTGCACTACTTTGATTTCATTGGCTGTTTTTTTTAAAATTCTTATTATTTTATTTATTGTAACGAGGCTGTTTCTATACCTGTGCCTTTAACAGTGTTAGTAAGCACTATTCAGTTTATAATGTCATGAATGTAAAAGTATGACAATAAATACAGTCAAAATATTAAACAGACATTTTTTTAATGCTCATCATTCTTGTTATTGTTAGCATTGCTGCTAACTGTAAAACTGTGAGTTTTCCCACATTACCGCAATAATTATCGTACCGTGAGGTTAATAACGTGAGATTTAAATATGGTTACATCCCTAGTATTTAATACTAAATAAGATATGTTCTAGTGTTTGTAGATCACGATATGTTTGATCTGAAGCTGATGGATGTTCTTCTTCTACTGTTTATTGGAGGTATTAAATCAACGCACTAGTGCACCCCCCACTACCAGCAATTTTGGAAGAGGATATGACATCACAATTCATAAATATTGACCCTAAAGAGAATAATTTATTTTTAATATGGTCACGAAAGAAAATCATAATACATCACAAAACAATGCTTTCCCCACCCTAATATATGTAGACTAGAGCTTTAATTTCAATCATTTACTTTATCCAAAAATCTGAAAGGGGCGGAGCCAACAAAGCAGCTGTTTACACAGCATGTTTCAACCTTCACTTAGGCTGAGTATGTTAGCTATGTTAGCAATGTAGCTGTGTGTAGCTATATTAGCTATAAATAGCGATGTAGCTGTGTGTAGCTAAGTTAGCTATAAGTAGCTATGTAGCTGTGTGTAGCTAAGTTAGCTATAAGTAGCTATGTAGCTGTGTTTAGATATGTTAGCTATAAGTAGCTATGTAGCTGTGTGTAGCTAAGTAGCTATATGTAGCTATGTTAGCTATGTAGCTGTGTAGCTACATTAGCTATATGTAGCTGTGTGGAGCTAAGTAGCTATATGTAGCTATGTTAGCTATGTAGCTGTGTAGCTATGTTAGCTATATGTAGTTATATTATCTATATGTAGCTATGTTAGCTATGTAGCTGTGTAGCTATGTAAGCTACATGTAACTATGTTAGCTGTGTAGCTATGTTAGCTATATGTAGCTATGTAAGCTATATGTAGCTATGTTAGCTATATGTAGCTATGTAAGCTATATGTAGCTATGTTAGCTATATGTAGCTATGTAAGCTACATGTAGCTATGTTAGCTACATGTAGCTATGTTAGCTATATGTAGCTATGTAAGCTATATGTAGCTATGTTAGCTATATGTAGCTATGTTAGCTATGTAAGCTATATGTAGCTATGTTAGCTATATGTAGCTTTTTATTCACAGTCTTCACAGGTTCTCTCTGAAAAATAATGATAAAACATTATATCTGACTCTAAGCTGCTATAGGACAGATGATTTATTTTGTTATTCGACATTAAAACTGAATAATTAAGGATAAATAACTGCCTTAACGTTTTCATTTTAAAGATACATTTACTAACCAATGGTTCAGTTTTTATCCCAATATCAGTAAAACAAATGGAAAATAACTGTAGACTGAAACAAGGTGAAGATAGATGTTTTATTTATATTCTGTAACACTGACCACTTCAACTGCTTCTACTTTTGACTTTAGTGATGATTGTTATAATAATAATTAAGTGTGTAAGAAAAAAAAAAAACATAACATTAGCATAGCACGTAAACTTCTGTTTACTAGGTGTCAGTGAACGCACCATTACACCTTGTTTCACTACTCAATGACTTTTAGCTTTATTTACATTAAACATACTGGACACTTTGATAGATAATGTGATTAGTTTATATTAAAAACTTTAAGAACTAAACAGAATCAGAAATTTTTGTAAAAGCAAAACTTTTTTATATATATATAAAATGTAATTTTACACTTTTATAAATCACTACCGTTACCATTTACTTGTTCTCACAAGTTTAAAAAACAATGGAAAAAATTGTATTTCATACCATTTTGGGACATTTGTAGTGATTGATGTCATATCACGATGTATATTGTATTGTTTAGTATCGGGATATATCGTATCATGACATGCAAATCATAAATTGTATTGTATTGTCAGACTCATGGCAATGTACAGGCCTAATAATAATAATAACAGTAATAATAATAATGAAATAATAATAATAATAATAATGTAATAATAATAATAGTAATTATAATAATAATAATAATAATAATAATAATAATAGTAATAATAGTAATTATAATAATAATAGTAATAATAGTAATAATAGTAATAATAATAATAATTATTATTATTATAATTATAATAATAATAATAACTACAGTCCATTAAAGGAACCAGCGGTGAGCAGTGTATAATAATAAAGCTGGAAACAGACTCTGGAGGAGGAAGAGGAGGATGATGAAGAGTAGGGGGGGGGTTCTGCTCCCCCTCCCTCGGTCAGTCTGTCTTTATTCTCCCGCAGGAAGAACCGTTATCTCACATCACTGACTTTAGTGTTTGTTTAGAGCCTAAAACTTCATTAGTTTCACATTAAACGTGTTTATATGAAGTTAAATCATCTAAAGTTTCACATTAAACGTGTTTATATGAAGTTAAATCATCTAAAGTTTCACATTAGAACATGTTTATATAAAATTAGAGTCTAACTAAATAACTTTGATCATGTGTTTGTAACATAGTGTTAATTGTTGTCAGTGATCACATGTTATTAAACTATAGAATGTTCTACACACTAATCTATCATAGACAGTAACGGACCGACCACAGACCACAGACCGACTGTTACCGACACGCAACACTTCACACGGTGATAAAAAGCCTCTAAACACACACACGCGGTCCGGTAGGACCCGGTAGACCCCGGTAGACCCCCCGGTACCGGGGCTGTAGCGGTGGTACTCACAGTGAGTTGAGAGCAGAGAGAGAACCAGGACCAGGCGTGTGTTCGCCATCTTGGAATGAACAGCTCTGAGCAGCGGGCACGCGCACACGCACTAGAGAGAGAGAGAGAGAGAGGGAGAGAGAGAGAGGGAGGGGCGGAGCGACCGTTAGGCAGCATCACCATGGCAACCCAGAGCATCACTCACACTCAGAGACACAGAAAGGAATTTATAGAACAGATAACAGCAACAGGTCTAACAGTGATTACAGATACAGACAGTACCTAACGACTGACACTAACTACTGACAGTACCTAACGACTGACACTAACTACTGACAGTACCCGACTACTGACACTAATTAACTACTGACACGAACTACTGACAGTAACTAACTACTGACACGAACTACTGACAGTACCCGACTACTGACATTAACTAACTACTGACACTAATTAACTACTGCCCTTAACTACAGACAGTACCTAACGACTGACACTAACTACTGACAGTACCCGACTACTGACAGTACCTGACTACTGACACTAATTAACTACTGACACGAACTACTGACAGTAACTAACTACTGACACGAACTACTGACAGTACCCGACTACTGACATTAACTAACTACTGACACTAATTAACTACTGCCCTTAACTACAGACAGTACCTAACGACTGACACTAACTACTGACAGTACCCGACTACTGACAGTACCTGACTACTGACACTAATTAACTATGGACAGTACCTAACTACTGACACTAACTACTGACAGTACCCGACTACTGACAGTACCTGACTACTGACAATAATTAACTATGGACAGTACCTAACTACTGACACTAACTACTGACAGTACCTGACTACTGACACTAATTAACTATGGACAGTACCTAACTACTGACACTAACTACTGACAGTACCTGACTACTGACACTAATTAACTACTGACACAAACTACTGACAGCAACTAACTACTGACACGAACTACTGACAGTAACTAACTACTGACACTAACTACTGACAGTACCCGACTACTGACATTAACTAACTACTGACACTAATTAACTACTGCCCTTAACTACAGACAGTAACTAACTACTGACATTAACTAACTACTGACAGTAACTACTGACATTAACTAACTACTGACACTAACTAACTACTGACAGCAACAAACTACTGACACTAACTACTGACAGTAACAAACTACTGACACTAACTACAGACAGTAACTAAATAGTGACACTAACTACTGACAGTAACAAACTACTGACACTAACTACAGACAGTAACTAAATAGTGACACTAACTAACTACTGACAGTACCTAATTACTGACACTAACTACTGACAGTAACAAACTACTGACACTAACTACTGACAGTACCCGGCTACTGACATTAACTAACTACTGACACTAATTAACTACTGCCCTTAACTACAGACAGTAACTAACTACTGACAGTAACTAACTACTGTCAGTAACTAACTACTGACAGTAACTAACTACTGTCAGTAACTAACTACTGACAGTAACTACTGACATTAACTAACTACTGACACTAACTAACTACTGACAGCAACAAACTACTGACACTAACTACTGACAGTAACAAACTACTGACACTAACTACAGACAGTAACTAAATAGTGACACTAACTACTGACAGTAACAAACTACTGACACTAACTACAGACAGTAACTAAATAGTGACACTAACTAACTACTGACAGTACCTAATTACTGACACTAACTACTGACAGTAACAAACTACTGACACAAATTAACTACTGACAGTAACTAACTACTGACACAAACTAACTACTGACAGAAACTAACTACAGACAGTAAACTAACAACTGACTGTAACTAACTACTGACTGTAAATACAGATACAGACAGTAACTGCAAACAGTAACTAACTACAGACAGCAACTAACAACATACAGTAACTACAGATACAGACAGTAACTACTGACAGTAACTAACTACAGACAGTAACACTAACTACAGACAGTAACTACAGACAGTAACTAACTACAGACAGTAACACTAACTACATACAGTAACAAACTACTGACAGTATCTGACTACAGACAGTAACTACAGATACAGACAGTAACTACAGACAGTAACTAACTACTGACAGTACCTGACTACTGACACTAACTACTGACAGTACCCGACTACTGACAATACCTGACTACTGACACTAATTAACTATGGACAGTACCTAACTACTGACACTAACTACTGACACGAACTACTGACACTAATTAACTACAGACACTAACTACTGACAGTAACTACAGACAGTAACTAACTACTGACACTAATTAACTACTGACACGAACTACTGACAGTAACTAACTACTGACACTAATTAACTACAGACACTAACTACTGACAGAAACTACAAACAGTAACTAACTACTGACACTAACTAACTACGGACACTAACTAACTACTGACAGTAACTACTGACATTAACTAACTACTGACACTAACTAACTACTGACAGTAACAAACTACAGACAATAACTAACTACTGACACTAACTACAGACAGTAACTAACTACTGACGCTAACTAACTACTGACAGAAACAAACTACTGACACTAACTAACTACTGACAGTAACTAACTACAGACAGTAAACTAACAACTGACTGTAACTAGCTACAGCCAGCAACTAACAACAGACAGTAACTACAGATACAGACAGTAACTACAGACAGTAACTAACTACAGACAGTAACTAACTACAGACAGCAACAAACTACTAACAGTATCTAACTACTGTCAGTAACTAACTACAGACAGCAACTACAGATACAGACAGTAACTAACTACAGACAGTAACTAACTACTGACAGTAACTAACTATAGACAGTAACTACTGACAGTAACTACAGACAGTAACTAACTACTGACAGTAACTAACTACTGACAGTAACTAACTATAGACAGTAACTACTGACAGTAACTACAGACAGTAACTAACTACTGACAGTAACTAACTATAGACAGTAGCTAACTATAGACAGTAACTACAGACAGTAACTACTGACAGTAACTACAGACAGAAACTAACTACTGACAGAAACTAACTACTGACAGTAACAAACTACAGACAGTAACTACTGACAGTAACTAACTACAGACAGTAACTACAGACAGTAACTAACTACAGACAGTAACACTGACTACAGACAGTAACAAACTACTAACAGTATCTAACTACTGTCAGTAACTAACTACAGACAGCAACTACAGATACAGACAGTAACTAACTACAGACAGTAACTAACTACGGACAGTAACTAACTATAGACAGTAACTACTGACAGTAACTACAGACAGTAACTAACTACTGACAGTAACTAACTACTGACAGTAACTAACTATAGACAGTAACTACAGACAGTAACTACAGACACTAACTAACTACTGACAGTAACTACAGACAGTAACTACAGACAGTAACTAACTACTGACAGTAACTAACTACAGACAGCAACTACTGACAGTAACTAACTATAGACAGTAACTACAGACAGTAACTACTGACAGTAACTACAGACAGTAACTAACTATAGACAGCAACTACAGACAGTAACCACTGACAGTAACTACAGACAGTAACTAACTACAGACAGTAACTAACTATAGACAATAACTACAGACAGTAACTACTGACAGTAACAACTGACAGTAACTAACTACAGACAGTAACTACAGACAGTAACTAACTACAGAAAGTTACTAACTACAGACAGTAACTAACTACTGACAGTAACTAACTACAGACAGTAACTACAAACAGTAAATAACTACTGACAGTAACTAACTACTGACAGTAACTAACTACAGACATTAACTACTGACAGTAAATACTGACAGTAACTAACTACAGACAGTATCTAATTACAGATACAGACAGTAACTACAATTACAGATAGTAACTAACTACAGACAGTAACTAACTACTGACAGTAACTAACTACAGACAGTAACTACAGACAGTAACTACAGACAGTAACTACAGACAGTAACTAACTACAAACAGTAACTATCTACTGACAGAAACTAACTACAGACAGCAACTACAGACAGTCACTACAGACAGTAACTAACTACAGACAGCAACTACAGACAGTAACTACAGACAGTAACTACCTACAGACAGTAACTAACTACAGACAGTAACTAACTACAGACAGTAACTAACTACAGATACAGACAGTAACTGACAAAAGACAGTTCGGGTGTGGCTTGGTGTTTGTCTCGTCTCTGGGTTGCTTTGGTGGGTGGCCCCCGCTGTGTGGGGGGTGGACACGCTGGGGGTTTGATGGCGTCTGTACCGGGGTTGGGGCAGGGTTGCTTGGCACTACGGGACGATGCTGTTTGCAGGGGGGTGGCGCTAGCTGTTCGGGTAGGTCTGTCCTGCTATCTGTGGACCAGTGGGTGGGTCTGTGGCGCCCTTTGCTGGGGGCCACGGACCCACCCGGATGTGTGCTGTTGGAGTGCCTCCTTCCCGCGTTGGTGGCTATCAGTCGCTCAATGGAGGGCATTGCCCCGTGGCATGCATTGTCCGGCGGGGCCTGGGCTGTTGTCCTTTTTTTTTATTTCTGTGACCATCACCAGCCCTCCCTAAGGAAGGGAAAGAAATCTTTTTATTATAGGGAGGATATAAAAAGGGAGAGCAGTGTTACACCTAAGTGGAGAGGGAGGGGGGGGAAGGGGAAAGGGAGTAGAGAGACTCAAAGTAGGAAATAGAAAGGGTGGGGAAAATAAGATTGTTTTACAGTGAGATGTGAAGTTGTAGAATATATTGTGCTTATTATGTTGTGTAATCAAGCCAGTATGGTGACAAGTGTGAAGCTTAGCTATAATGGTGGTGGCTGTGGACAGGGGGAATGAGTGAGTGGTAGTACCTAAAGCAGGTATTTGGGATTAAAGTTAAGCCCAGTATGAGTTTTATCCCACATCCCAAGGCGTGCCAGTGCATCGTATACCAGTATATGTGCAAAAAACCGCTACCGCAAACCCAGGAACTGCCCCGGGCCTGCAGATGCAGCCAGGCCAGCAGAAAGAGTGGGGGCCAGGGAGCCCCAGGCCACCCCCCCCACGGCCGAGCAACCCCCCAGACGCCCCCAAGATCCCAGGCTGAGAGGCAGCCACCGCCCCCCACACACACATCCGAGGAAGCCCCAAGCAGCCGAGCACCCAGCGCATCCAGCCACCGACCCCAACCCCAAGGCCCCCCGCCAGCATCCCGCCCCCCCACCCACCCACACTTAAGCACCCAACCCCCGAGAGGAGGGCCCAGAGAGGCCCCCGCCTGAGACCCCAGCAGCGGAGCCAAGGCCCACGCCCAACAGACGGCCAGAGCCGCGCCAAACGGGCAGCCAGGGGGGGGGGGGTTCTACACACACACCCACCCAGCACAACCCAGGGGAGGCCCCAGCACGGGCGAGGCCCCACAACTCACCCTTCCCTCCCCACGAAGCTACACAAGCCGGCCCCTGCGGTCCCTCAAGTGAGCCCCCAGAAAGGGGTGGGGGAAAAGGGTGGCCCGGCCCACCGCGCCAGCGGCACCCTCAGCGAAGGTGCGCCCCAGGGAACCAGGCCTAGGCGCCCAGACAGGCCGGCGGAGTAACCCACCGCAACATCCCGCCACCCAACAATCCAGGACGCAATCGCCGCTCCCAAGAGCAGCCACCCCCAGCGCCACCCCCACCCCGGACCCCCCCGGCCCGAAACCGCACAGGGACCCCGAGAGCACCCGAAAAAAACGCACGCCCCCGCAGAGGCACCCAAAACACCAGTAGCTGTAGCATCATTAGCTGTAGCATCGTTAGCTGCAGCATCAGTAGCTGTAGCATCGTTAGCTGTAGCATCAGTAGCTGTAGTATCAGTAACTGTAGCATCAGTAGCTGTAGTATCAGTAGCTGTAGCATTAGTAGCTGTAGCATTGTTAGCTGTAGCATCAGTAGCTGTGGCATTGTTAGCTGTAGCATCAGTAGCTGTAGGATTGTTAGCTGCAGCATCAGTAGCTGTAGCATCGTTAGCAGTAGCATCAGTAGCTGTAGTATCAGTAACTGTAGCATCAGTAGCTGTAGTATCAGTAGCTGTAGCATTAGTAGCTGTAGCATTGTTAGCTGTAGCATCAGTAGCTGTGGCATCGTTAGCTGTAGCATCAGTAGCTGTATGATTGTTAGCTGTAACATCAGTAGCTGTAGTATCAGTAGCTGTAGCATTGTTAGCTGTAGCATCGTTAGCTGTAGCATCAGTAGCTGTAGCATTGTTAACTGCAGCATCAGTAGCTGTAGCATTGCTAGCTGTAGCATCAGTTGCTGTAGCATCAGTAGCTGTAGCATTGTTAGCTGTAGCATCAGTAACTGTAGCATAGTTAGCTGCAGCATCAGTAGCTGTAGCATCGTTAGCTGAAGCATCAGTAGCTGTAGCATCGTTAGCTGCAGCATCAGTAGCTGTAGCATCGTTAGCTGTAGCATCAGTAACTGTAGCATAGTTAACTGCAGCATCAGTAACTGTAGCATCGATAGCTGTAGCATCAGTAGCTGTAGCATCATTAGCTGCAGCATCAGTAGCTGTAGCATCGTTAACTGCAGCATCAGTAGCTGTAGCATCGTTAGCTGCAGCATCAGTAGCTGTAGCATCGTTAGTTTAGCATTGTCAGCTGTAGCATCAGTAGCTGTGGCATCGTTAGCTGCAGCATCAGTAGCTGTAGCATTGTTAGCTGTAGCATCAGTAGCTGTAGCATCAGTAGCTGTAGCATCAGCAGCTGTCGCATCAGTAGCTGTAGCATCAGTAGCTGTAGCATCAACAGCTGTAGTATCAGTAACTGTAGCATCGTTAGCTGTAGCATCAGTAGCTGTAGCATTAGCAGCTGTAGCATCAGTAGCTGTAGCATCGTTAGCTGCAGCATCAGTAGCTGTAGCATTGTTAGCTGTAGCATCAGTAGCTGTAGCTACAGTAGCTGTAAGATTGTTAGCTGTAGCATCAGTAGCTGTAAGATTGTTAGCTGTAGCATCAGTAGCTGTAGCTTCAGTAGCTATAAGATTGTTAGCTGTAGCATCAGTAGCTGTAGCATCAGTAGCTGTAAGATTGTTAGCTGTAGCATCAGTAGCTATAAGATTGTTAGCTGTAGCATCAGTAGCTGTAAGATTGTTAGCTGTAGCATCAGTAGCTGTAAGATTGTTAGCTGTAGCATCAGTAGCTGTAAGATTGTTAGCTGTAGCTTCAGTAGCTATAAGATTGTTAGCTGTAGCATCAGTAGCTGTAAGATTGTTAGCTGTAGCATCAGTAGCTGTAAGATTGTTAGCTGTAGCATCAGTAGCTGTAGCTACAGTAGCTGTAAGATTGTTAGCTGTAGCTTCAGTAGCTATAAGATTGTTAGCTGTAGCATCAGTATCATAGCGTAAACTACACACAGTGTGAGGTGACACTATTCACACACTATATAGTTAATAAGGTAATGGTTTGTAACTGCTTTAGAATTCCATTCCTAATTGTCGCTGTGTGTGATAAAGATGTTTATTAATGTCTCTACAGTCTCAGATAAATACTGACAGTTTTCCTCGTGAAGCTACAAATATGAGCAAATTAAAGTTGTACGTCAGACACAGAATGTGTTCAAGGCCAAACGTCATCTGAGTGTCAGGGTTGATTGTGTGTCGACGGATGGTTGTGAGCGTTCTGTCATAGATGGAGATGAAATGTGCCTTTAGCTCACTCTTTGACACGTTCTGTAATGACTCTGTGTGAATCCTGAGTTTACAGCAGAACCAATGAGAGAATCTATTGTTTCATGAGTGACAGCACGTTTTCATCATGTTTGTTGTTTAAAAAAATATTTTCATGGTGAAACATCATTTTTTTGCTGCTTGAACATACATTTATTCTTCTAACCATAAGCCATAACGTTCCCCATGTCTCCTTAGACCTAACCCCGCCCCTTTTTATTACCTGCAGCACAGCGTTGTTTACGGTGAGGGGGTGCAGAGGAGAACACGCCCGTCAGCTCTGATTGGATCTTTTCCAAATGAAGTGAATTTTCTTTCCCATTAACAACAAAAAATCTTGTTCTGCAGCACGAAAATATGAAAACATTTTGTTAGAACTCATGAAACAATAGATTACATTTGATGACAACATCGTGAAGTTTAGTTAGATGATGAATGAGTCTGAGCAGAACACAAAGCTGTGGCTGCATCTGTTCATCATTGGTTCCATTATTGGTTTCTATCATTAATTCCAATTATGGTTCAATCATTTGTCCTTTAAAGTTCCTTCGTTTTCCATTTGGAACTAAACTTATATAATATGTAAAGCCTTGGAACCAAAGAATCTCCTTTGGCCATAAATGAAGTTATTTTATGATAAAAGAATAAAGAATGTGAGTGAAAGGAGGAGTTACTGTATGTCATCATTGTTTCAGTGCTGTGAGGTCATTTTCCATTGGTTTTCCTGCTCATTTGATGGAGATTAAATGGACATGATTTATATAGAGCTTTATCACCACGGAAACAGTCTCTAAGCTTTACATATCAGCTCATTCACCAGTGGGACAGGACTGACATGCAAGGCACTAGTCGACCACTGGGAGCAACTTAGGGTTCAGTGTCTTGCCCAAGGACACTTCGACACAGTCAGGTACTGGGATCGAACCCCCAACCTCTCGATCAGAAGATGACCCTCTACCACCTGAGCCACGGTCGCTTATTAATAAGCTGTAATTCACGTTCTCAGGGCTATGATGGATCTGAATAAAGGATCCCAGCGTTCACAGGCCTGATGATTGTCTCAGAATGTCTGGAGGTACACGGTCAGACAGAAGAGCTGCAGCTTGTTTTTTGGAGCCAACAGAGGACATGAATCCACTGTAGCATGAAAGATCTCATGAATTAAACAGTGATCTCTCTTATTAACTCAGTCCACTGTGATCAGTTCACTGCCATCTCTCCTCCTCCTCCTCCTCCTCCTCCTCCTCCTCCTCCTCCTCCTCCTCCTCCTCTGTAGACCTGTAAATAGCAGAATGACCACATCAACACACAGTCTGCTCTGAGGCAGCAGTCACAGAAAGGAGAGTAGAGGAGGGGTCTCCATCAGGAACAAACATAGAGAAAGGAATAAAAACATGAGACAGATGCATCTCTGTTCTAATGATGTAATGGATGTTCCTCACTGATAGAAGCAGGTGTTCCAGGTTCTCTGTTCTCTCTGTGGATGAAGTTACACTTCTTCTGTTTTAGGTTAAAAGTTGAAAATTTGAGTGGCTAAAAACAGACAAAAAGTGTCAATATTGGAACAATTAGTTTAAACTGGCAAATAATGAGCATGACAAAAGGTAAATGTGGTTAATTTGGCAAAAATAATCATGAAATATGATGAAAAGAGGTTAAAAGTGACAATAATGGTCAACATATGTGACATTAGGTGTAAAAGTGGTAGAAATGGTTTATTAGTGATGAACATGTCTGGAAAGTGGAAAAATGTGTAGAAAAGTCATTAAAATGTGATGTAGAAGTGTCAGAAATGTGAGAAATACATTAAAAGGAACAAAAATATGACAAGTGATGAAAATATGTTAAAATGTTGTGAGTTTGGTGGAGTTGTAGAAAAAGGGTAAAAAAAACAAAAATGGGCTCAAATTGTTATAAAAGAAATTTCTTAGTTTCTTGAAGGCATCTGGTGAGCCCCTCCCAGTGTGTCGCGACCCCAAATGGAGTCCTGACCCTAAGGTTGAGAACCCCTGCTTTAAAATAATACAGGAATTTCCTGCAATTTTTTGCAAAATGACACAAAGTTTTTTTCACTGAGGAGAAATAAGGTTAAAACATCAAGAACTGACGGTGTTCAAGAAAAGAATGATCACAACACATCCACTATAGATTCAGATCCCTCTTCTACCTTTATCATATTTCAGTGTGTCACGACCCACAATCGGGTCTTGACCCCAAGTTTGGGAACCCATGTTCCAGTGTACTGTATAGAATTAATGAAGTAGTTACTACCACAGTCTTGATGTTCTCCTTGTCAGTCTCAGTGGGACTGAGTCTAAAACACCTGATTATCTTCTACTTGTTCTGGAAAAAGGTTGGCAAACATTTAAAGGGGGACAGTCACCTCAGTGGTATCTGTCATTGTGTCCTTGGGCAAGGCACTTTACCCACATTGCCCAGTATGAATGTAATGTGAGTGAGTGTTGGTGGTGGTGGGAAGGGCCTATGGTTATGGTTATGGTGCAGACCAAGACTTTCTGCACATACAACAACAACAAACCCTGGTTCACACCTCAACTCAGGATGCTGCGTAAGGCTAAGGAGGAAGCCTACAGGAGTGGGGATAGGGACCTGTTCAGGCAAGCCAAGTACACACTATCCAGGGAGATCAAAGTAGCCAAGAGGTGCTACACTGAGAAGCTAAAACAAAGCTTCTCAAACAAAGATCCCTCTGCAGTGTGGAAAAGCCTGCATGAAGTCACCAACTACAGGAAACCCTCCCCCCACCCTACTGGTAACAAAAGACTAGCTAGAGACCTGAACAGCTTCTACTGCAGGTTTTCACACCCACCCCCCAGCTCATTAGCATCAGCCCATCACCTGGACTCTGCCCTTCCTGCTCCCCCTACTCCCCCCCCTACCTCACCCTCTGTCCCCCCACCTGCCCTGAAGATCAATGAAAGAGATGTGTGCCAGCTTTTCAAAAAACAAAAGATCAAAAAGGCTCCAGGACCAGACGGAGTATCTCCCTCCTGCCTGAAAGCCTGTGCTGAGCAGCTGGCCCACATCTTCACACGGATCTTCAATACATCAATGGAGCTGTGTGAAGTACCTTCCTGCTTCAAAAGTTCCAGCATCATCCCAGTCCCCAAGAAACCTGCCATCACAGGATCAATGACTATCGACCCATTGCTCTGACGTCTGTAGTCATGAAGTCCTTTGAGAGGCTTTTTCTGAGCCACCTGAAAAAGATCACAGGACCCCTGCTGGACCCCCTGCAGTTTGCCTATCGGGCAAACAGGTCTGTCGAGGATGCAGTCAACATGGGACTGAACTACATCCTGCATCACCTCGACTCCCCAGGGACCTACGCTAGGATCCTGTTTGTGGATTTCAGCTCTGCATTCAACACCATCATCCCGGACATCCTTCACCAGAAACTCACCCAGCTCACAGTGCCGGCCTCCACCTGTCAGTGGATCACCAACTTCCTGACTGACAGGAAGCAGCAAGTAAGGCTGGGAAGCATCACATCTGGCACCCGGTCACTCAGCACTGGCGCCCCTCAGGGGTGTGTTCTCTCCCCACTGCTATTCTCCCTCTACACCAATGACTGCACCTCAGGGGACCCCTCTGTGAAACTCCTGAAGTTTGCAGACGACACCACCGTCATCGTCTCATCAGGGATGGGGACGAGTCTGCCTTCAGATGGAGGTGGAACAGCTGGCTCTTTGGTGCAGTCAGAAACATCTGGAACTGAACCTGTTCAAGACTGTGGAGATGACAGTGGACTTCAGAAGAAATCCCCCCCCACTCCCCCCCCTTACCATTTTAAATAGGGAATTGGCTACCGTGGACTCCTTCAGGTTCTTGGGAACCACAATCTCACAGGACCTGAAGTGGACCTCCCACATAGACTCAACCAGGAAAAAGGCACAGCAGAGGATGTACTTCCTGCGTCAGCTGAGGAAGTTCAACCTGCCCCAGGAGCTGCTGATAATGTTCTACACCTCCATCATTCAGTCTGTTCTGTGCACCTCCATCACTGTCTGGTTTGGATCTACAACCAAACTAGACAGACACAGACTACAAAGGATAGTCAGGACTGCAGAAAAGATCATTGGTGTTGATCTGCCCTCCATCCAAGACTTATACCTGTCCAGGGTCAGGAAACGGGGAGGAAACATCACTGCAGACTCCTCCCCCCCTGCACACAATCTGTTTAAACTCCTCCCCTCTGGCAGACGCTACAGATCACTGTACGCCAAAACTACCCGCCATAAAAACAGTTTCTTCCCCCAGGCTGTCACTGTGATCAACACTAAACAGTCAAAGAGTGTCAGACCTGGTTCTGTGAAAAAACCCTGGAACCAAACATAACAACCCTGGATCAATCTGACACTGAGAATGTTCATGTACATACCTTTAATGTAAATGTTCTCCTGCACTACTCATCAATGCTCTACTGCACTATTTTCCTTTTATTAATATTATATTTTATTATTATCTTTCTTTTCTATTATTTTTTCCTTCTTTTTATCTTATTTTTTTATTAATTTTTATTTTGTATTTATTTATTTTTTTTATACTATTATTATTATTATTATTATTATTATCATCTTGTTATTTGCACATTCTAGTCTAACTACTGTTTATATTTATACTTATGTTTATACTTATTATCATCTCTTCTAGTTGATTGTTTATTATTGAATTGTTTTCACTATTGGAGAGAGCACAGTTGACCGAGTCAAATTCCTCGTGTGTACAACATACACTTGGCGAATAAAGATGATTCTGATTCTGATTCTGATTCTGATTCACTATGGCAGCCTCGCTTCCATCAGTCTGCCTCAGGGCAGCTGTGGCTATAACAGTAGCTTACCACCACTAAGGACAAGAAGAAGTTCTACAGGATTCGTGAAACCTCCTGATGTTATTAGTCAGTGTGCTCACAGAATGAACAACATTAACACACACACACACACACACACACACACACACACACACACACACACACACACACACAGAATCAGTCTAATCATAGTGATCATGTAGTGATCATGTAGTGATCTTATAGTGATCATATAGTGATCATATAGTAAATCATGTAGTGATCATGTAGTGATCATATAGTGATCATATAGTGATCATGTAGTGATCATGTAGTGATCTTATAGTGATCATATAGTGATCATGTAGTGATCATATAGTAAATCATGTAGTGATCATGTAGTGATCATATAGTGATCATATAGTGATCATGTAGTGATCATATAGTAAATCATATAGTGATCATGTAGTGATCATATAGTAAATCATATAGTGATCATGTAGTGATCATTTAGTGATCATGTAGTGATCATGTAGTGATCATATAGTAAATCATGTAGTGATCATGTAGTGATCATGTAGTGATCATATAGTGATCATATAGTAAATCATGTAGTGATCATGTAGTGATCATATAGTGATCATGTAGTGATCATGTAGTGATCTTATAGTGATCATATAGTGATCATGTAGTGATCATATAGTAAATCATATAGTGATCATTTAGTGATCATGTAGTGATCATGTAGTGATCATATAGTGATCATGTAGTGATCATATAGTGATCATATAGTGATCATGTAGTGATCATATAGTGAGCATGTAGTGATCATGTAGTGATAATATAGTGATCATATAGTGATCATGTGGTGATCATGTAGTGATCATATAGTAAATCATGTAGTGATCATGTAGTGATCATATAGTGATCATGTAGTGATCATATAGTAAATCATGTAGTGATCATGTAGTGATCATGTAGTGATCATATAGTGATCATATAGTGATCATGTAGTGATCATATAGTGATCATGTAGTGATCATGTAGTGATCATATAGTAAATCATGTAGTGATCATATAGTGATCATGTAGTGATCATGTAGTGATCATATAGTGATCATATAGTGATCATGTGGTGATCATGTAGTGATCATATAGTAAATCATGTAGTGATCATGTAGTGATCATGTAGTGATCATATAGTGATCATGTAGTGATCATGTAGTGATCATATAGTGATCATGTGGTGATCATGTAGTGATCATATAGTGATCATATAGTGATCATATAGTAAATCATGTAGTGATCATGTAGTGATCATATAGTGATCATGTAGTGATCATATAGTAAATCATGTAGTGATCATGTAGTGATCATATAGTGATCATGTAGTGATCATGTAGTGATCATATAGTGATCATATAGTGATCATGTAGTGATCATATAGTAAATCATGTAGTGATCATGTAGTGATCATATAGTGATCATGTAGTGATCATGTAGTGATCATATAGTAATCATATAGTGATCATGTAGTGATCATATAGTGATCATGTAGTGATCATATAGTGATCATATAGTGATCATGTAGTGATCATATAGTGATCATGTAGTGAACATATAGTGATCATATAGTGATCATGTAGTAAATCATGTAGTGATCATATAGTCATCATGTAGTGAACATATAGTGATCATATAGTGATCATGTAGTGATCATATAGTGATCATATAGTGATCATATAGTGATCATGTAGTGATCATATAGTGATCATGTAGTGAACATATAGTGATCATATAGTGTTCATATAGTGATCATATAGTAAATCATGTAGTGATCATATAGTGATCATGTAGTGAACATATAGTGATCATATAGTGATCATATAGTAAATCATGTAGTGATCATATAGTGATCATGTAGTGAACATATAGTGATCATATAGTGATCATATAGTGATCATGTAGTGAACATATAGTGATCATATAGTGATCATATAGTAAATCATGTAGTGATCATATAGTGATCATGTAGTGATCATATAGTGATCATGTAGTGAACATATAGTGATCATATAGTGATCATGTAGTGATCATATAGTGATCATGTAGTGAACATATAGTGAACATATAGTGATCATTTAGTGAACATATAGTGATCATGTAGTGATCATGTAGTGATCATGTAGTGAACATATAGTGATCATATAGTGATCATGTAGTGATCATGTAGTGATCATGTAGTGATCATGTAGTGAACATATAGTGATCATATAGTGATCATGTAGTGATCATGTAGTGATCATGTAGTGATCATGTAGTGATCAGGTCAGAACCAGTAGAAACCTGCTGACTGAACGAGCTGTGAAACCCTCTGAACAAGGAACAGAACCTACCAGCCTAACACAGGTCAGAACCAGGTCTTGGAAAGAACCCTGTCAGACACACTCCAGTGGTCCAGAGCCACGTTTTGCTGCTTCAGACTCCTCCCCTCAGTCCACTCTGCTACAAGAGAAGGACCACCCACCACCGACCCATCAGAACAGAGGTACTCTGGATCTCAAATTATAATTGGGCCTAAAATAATTGCAGCCACATTATTCTATACTGATCTTATCATAGCACACACACACACACGCACACGCACACACACACACACACACACACACACACACACACACACACACACACTGAAATCATGCTACTTTTCTTTCCTTCTTTCTTTCTTTCTCTACTTTTACCTTTAAAGTATCCTTAGTTTAGTGAGCGTAGCGCTCTGTTAGCTTTATTGTGTTAGTAGGTTTTAACTTGTTTTGATTAATAAATGTTTATACTTTGAGAAGTTGTCTGTGGTTTATGAAAATATTACAATCATAAGGTTTATTATATGGAGAATAGATAGACTTGACAAGAGTTCACAACCCTGGATGACAAGGTATTAATAACTAATGAAGTGATATGAAACACTTTAACTCTATTTCAGATGGAACCTCTTGGCAAATTACTGTAATATTAATAATAATTAATATTATAAATCTTATCACTCCTTGTCCAAACTCCTCCTCCTAAACTAGCAAGCCTGGCCTTAGTGAAATAAGAACGGTGAAGAACCTTAAACTGTTTCAAACAGTGTCGTATGCAGATGGACGTTGAATGTATGAGCCTGATACTTAACTCCCAGGTATCACCAGATATTTTCATGTTTAGGTCTTGTTCCCAAAAAGTCTTCACCTCAGCCAAAGAAGTAGGATCTACTGTATGTGATGCAACGCATTGTATATTTTGGAAATCTGTCCTCTGGAAATAGATTGTAGCTGCAAACGGTCTTCAAGGGAGAAGGTATGGTTTGTTTAGATAAGTGGAGAAACGCTTTGATGCAAAGCTATGGGCCTGTAAATATCTGAAAAAGTGAGATCTGGGAATATTACATTTTCTTTGCAAAATCTTCAAATGACATAAATGAGCCATTAACAAACAGATCAATGAAAAACACAATCCCTTTTGTTTGCCAAATTTTGAAACCCAATCATTTAAGGCTGGTAGAAAAGAAGAGTTAGAAGTAACAGGAGCATAGAGAAGCATCTGTTTGAAGGAAAAGTGGTGACAACATTGAAACCAGATACTGAGAGAGCTTTTAACCAATGGATTCGTGAATTTTATTTTCCCCTCTAATAGGAATGAGGAACACATTAGAGCTATGGGTGTGGTTGGAGGACTAGAACCCAGTTCCATAACAGACCAAAGTGGGCCGCCGCCCTCTTTAAATGTGCCGAGCCAGGTGGAAAGTTTTACAATATTAGCTGACCAGTAGTAATACATGAAATTTGGTAGGGCAAGGCCACCTTCAGCTCTAGAGCACTGTAATCTGGATTTCCGAATCCTTGGGCATTTCTGGTTCCATATAAATGAAGTCACAATACCATAAATTTTTTTAAAAAACGTTTTGGGAAGAAATAAAGGCAGCATCTGAAAAAGATACACGTGAATCTGGGCAAAACGACCATCTTAACAGTATTAATACGCCCGGCAAGAGAGATGGGTAAGACCGACCAACGCAACAGATCTGCTTTGGTTTTATCAAGAAGTGGGTTGAAGTTATATACGTATACGTATATTGTATGTGTATATACGTATATATGCATATGTGTGTATCCATAAAATGAAGAGTCCGTCCTTAAGACTGCTCTACTGTAAAGTGTCTTGAGATACCATTGGTTATGATTTGGCGCTATACAAATAAAGATTGATTGATTGATTGATTGATGTTTAAAAAGGTTGTTATAGGAATTAGAAATTTGTACCCCCAGATATGTAAATGATTTTTCCTCAATTTTGAATGGAATATTTATATAATCCAGGTCTTTAACTAGCTGGTTTATGGGAAAGAGTGTACTTTTTCCCAGATTAAATTTGTACCCTGACAAGAGGCCATACGAGGCAAGCAGTTCCAACATTCTCGGGATAGACTCCACCGGCTCCGTTACGTACAAAAGCAAGTCGTCCGCATAAAGAGATAATTTGTGAATAGCTCCTCCTTGACTAATCCCACCAAACACCATCATCCGAACGCAGTGCCACGGCCAAAGGCTTGATTGCAATATCGAAAAGCAAGGGGCGGGTACCTCTATATTGTGGGAAATAATCTGAAAAATACTGTTGGTCCGAACTGAGGAGAGTGGCACTGAATATAAAATCTTAATCCATGATATGAATTTTGGCCCAAAACCAAACTTGCTCATGACCGATAACAAATATGGCCACTTCACACAATCAAAGGCCTTTTCGGCATCGAGAGAGACAATCACTTCAGGCTGATCTGTGGAGTGGTCAGAATACAAAACGTTGAATAAGCGTTGAGTGTTAAAATAGGACTGTTGATTTGCAATAAAGCCAGTTTGATCTTCGTGAACGATTGTGGGAGCGATACCTTCAAGGCAGAGTGCAAAAATGTTTGTAAGAATTTTATAGTCCACATTTAGTAGACTGATTGGCCGATAAGAATCACATTTTTGAGGGTCTTTATCTGTTTTTAGTAACAGATTGTGGCTTGGGACAATGTTTGTGGCAACGTATTATTTGTATGTATTTCTAAAAACATATCACAAAGTAGGGGTGCCAACTTATTTGCAAATGCCTTGAAAAAATCACACGAAAACCCATCTGGACCTGGCGCTTTGCCGCTCTGCAGAGACCCCATCGCCTTTAAAATTTCAGCTATGCATACAGGTCTCTCAAGTGACTCCTGTTGATCTGTCGCAATTGTAGGAATATCTAATCTACCTAGAAATAAATCTATATCATTTGTTGTACATGCAGTCTGACTGGCGTAGAGCTTTTGGTAAAATGTCTTAAAAACTGTATTAATCTCTTTAGGGTCAGTTGTTGTTCGACTAGAGTCTACTCTGATTTCAGGTATTGAGTTACTTAAGACCGACTGACGCAGCTGATGCGAGAGAAGTCTATTGGCTCTTTCTCTATGTTCATAAAGCTTTTGACTTGTTCTGAGAAAAAGTTTCTCTGTCTGTTTAATTGAAAGAGTTTCAGTTTTTGTTTGTACAGATCCAGAGATAGATTACTAGCATATTGTGATTCCAGGTTTGCGATAAGCTCAGTCAGTTCCTTAAGTCGATTAAAACGTTTTTTATTTTTCTAAGCTGCAAAGGAGATAATTTGGCTGCGTAGGTATGCCTTAAGAGATTCCCATAGTATGGATTTTGAGATGTCTGGGGTATCATTAAGGTCCAGAAAAAAATCAATTTGATACGTTTAGTATTTACAAAATTCTTCATCAGACAATAAAGTTGAATCAAATCTCCAGACCCGCTGCACGGCACAAGAATTCAGAAATGAAATATCTAGTTGAACCGGTGCATGATCAGAAATAACAATGGTATGATATTTACATTTAGTAACTTTAGGAATAAGAAAATTATCCAATAGGAAATAATCAATCCTAGAGTACGAGTGATGTACTGGGGAGAAGAACCAATAATATTTTGCGACGGGCTCGGTTGCACGCAGCGGGTCAGAGATACCGTAATTTTGGAGAAAGGAATTAATAACTGAGGCCGATTTGGAAATTTCTGCAGATTGACGCGTTTTCGATCTATCCAGACTTGGATCAAATACAAGATTCAAATCCCCTCCCATTATCAAATAGGAAGTATTTTCTTTAAAAATTGTGGATTATCCCAGTTAGGGGCATAAACATTTAATAATGTGACCGGGGTATTGTGTAATTTACCTGTAATCATGACAAAACGACCATTGACATCATGTGTTACATAGATTCCTCTTAATAAGTATAGCGACACCTCTGGCCTTGGAATCAAAGCCTGAATGGTACACTTGTGAAAACCAGTTACACAACAGTTTATTACCCTGTGGGGCGCAGGTGTGTCTCCTGTAAAAAGACAATGTCCGCTTTAAAGGTCTGAAGATGAGCAAAAATCCTTTTACGTTTGACCAGATTATTAAGTCCCTTCACATTCCATGTCATACATGTTGTAGAACAGGGCCCACTTGTTTGTATTGATTAGAGGAGGTGGCCATGTTCACACTGAGTATGGGCAATCATGGTGGGTGTGGAGCAACATCTGTATGGAGCAAGTGAGTGCAGCCAAGTAAACAAAGAAAGAAAACACACACACACACACACACACACACACAAAGTAAGAAATACAACCCCCACAGCCTCAGCCCACCCCCCAAAGAGCCTAGATGTAACATGTAACTCGTCCTAACACTAACATTACCCTCAGCAGGGAACAAAAGGTTTCTAAAATTACTTAACTGACAAAATACGGTATAACATTTAATACTGCCATCAAACTTACTACTCTACAATATGCAGGTTAAGAGAGAACAATTAACAATTCACATTATAAACCAATGAGTACCTCATCATTATATTATATTCAGCCCTCATCCTGTCTGCCATTCTGCACCAGATGCTTCATGGTGTAGTCCTTAGCAGCCACTGGATCAGTAAAGAACTTTTGCCCTAAAGACGAGGAGATCCTCAGTTTTGGGGGATACAGCATGATACAGCATACCATATCTAACGTCTTGACAGCCGCAGAGCAACTCCTTCACATCCTTGAACGCCCCTCTCCTCCTCACTACTGCAGACGCAGGTCCGGAAAGATGAGGTTCTTGTCCTCTCACCGGGGCTGGTTGTAGACTGCGATGCGCCCCGTCCAGTGTGGGGGCCACATCCAAGCTCAAAAGTTCCTGAAGTAGCTTAGCCACACAAGCAACAGGTCGTGTCCCGGCCTCAAACTGTTCTCTTACCCCAAGTATTTGTATGTTGCAGCGGCGTTGTCTTTCCTCCAGGTCCTCAGTTTTATTCACAAGGGCTGATACAGTTTCTTTCAAACTGTGAACCTCTTCCTCTAAAACCACCACTCTATCAGACTATGTGTTTGTAGCTTCTTCCAAGCTAGTTAGCCGGGCCTGGTGGTCGGAGAAGCTAGTAGCTAGTGGGTCTATTTTAGCACATAATTCTGTCCGGACACCATAAAGTTGCTCTTTGAACTGACTGCGGAGGGAATCAATCGTCTCGTAGAGCGTTTGGTACTTGGATTCTACTTTTGCCCACAACAGTTTTTTTCCAAGTTAGCTATCGCAGCCATTAGCTTAGCTGTATCCGGGGATGTAGCAGCAGCCTCTGCAGCTTTAGCGAGTTCCTCCATTTTGGAGCCTTTAGATCCAGACATTGCGAAAATGATGTTTCACACAGCACTGGTATTTGCAGTAGGTTTTCAGATGACGGCAGGTAGCGCTTAAATGTCACGTATTTTTATATGAAAATCGGTAAAACCCAGGGCAACAATGCTAAACGTCCTTACATGTCGCTGCTCACGAGCGGCGCCCCCCCCCACCCAGCCTGTTTCTAACGCTACAGTTGACTTCTGCTCAGTGACCTCACTTAGAACTCCCTGATGTGCCAACATCTGCACACACACACTTTTTTAATTGGTAAAAAGTCAAGGTTAATTGACTGAAATAATTTTTTCTGTTCAGTAAAAAAACATGTGGCACCTCCTCTGGTCCTCCTCTAGACCTCCTCTGGTCCTCCTCTGGTCCTCCTCTAGACCTCCTCTGGTCCTCCTCTAGACCTCCTCTGGTCCTCCTCTGGTCCTCCTCTAGACCTCCTCTGGTCCTCCTCTGGTCCTCCTCTGGTCCTCCTCTGGTCCTCCTCTAGACCTCCTCTAGACCTCCTCTGGTCCTGCTCTGTGTGAACATCTATCACAGCTTTAACATCTGAAGGATGAGGAGGTCACACATGTGGATGAATGAATGAACAAATGTGCTGTGATCAGATCACAGAGGAATGTGTTAGGGCTCCATTGTGGATCTGCAGAAGATTTTCTGCACAATTTTTATCTCTGAATCATTATCTACACAATTTTGACAGAGTCAACCATTCTGTCTTTAAAACTATATGTTTAGCTCTGTGTGAGAGAATTTATCTGTTTCTTTTTCTGACCTTTCAACATAAAACCTCTTGTAATCAAGAGTTAACTATAGATATAGTTTCCATTTGTAAAATAAAAACAAGCATCTCATCACACATCCCCGTTTTAAACACAAGCAAAGTCCAAAACAAAACACACGGTAAAAAAGCTGGTAATTTTAATAACCTTCGGACTTTGCCTTTTAACTCATTCACTGCCAGCTATTTTCAGAGCAGCCAACACCACATTACCACGTGTTTTAGATGATTTTTACTGATCTTTCAAGACCCACAGAATATTGTGTGCTTTGACTATGACTATGTGTACATAGAAACCATCAAAACACAGACTAGACTCTTCTTTCATCAGGAAACATGTTTTGATTTCCACCTTTGTCCTTTCTTCAGTTATCAGCAGTATTAAAAAATGCTGTTTCTGACCAAAAAACCGAGAAAACGAGCTTTTTGTAAAAAGAAACATATCAAGCAGAACAGAGACTTTGACGCTAATATTTTTTTCCTTTAGTGACACCTCAAACATCTGAAGAGTGGTTTCCTTCTATAAAACAACACTGAGAAAGGCTAAATAATAATTTTTACCTGCAATCAGCAGCTCTGTTGGGGGGTTAAAATGTTGTTAGATTAACACTTGCCAGCAGAAATATATGAAATTGTCATTGGTGCTCTTGATTTGTAATGCACTGCCTACCCAACCGTAGTGCTCATGGCACGTCACTGCTCCTACTCCACCATGATCACCATCATCTCCTCCAACACCGTTACTACGAGAACCACCGCTAATCAAAACCTGTTCAAATGTTCAAAAGTTGCCTGTATTTTTCCTGATCTGATTTTCTGCATTTTGCCATTCTCTCTAGATCTTCTCCTGGAACATGGATAACTAGGAAGTAGCCGCGGTTTCTACTTCTGCTATCTGTGATCGGGCATCCAAAGAGCACTGTTGCCACCTGCTGACTCAATAAAATATTGTTTAGAAGTAAAATCTTTACATGGCACTCACATAAGGCTTTACTGTTCCCACTGAAAAACATAATTGACGTCTATAGACGTCATTGGCAGTCAATGAGTTATTCAAAAATCAGCTCACTCTCTTTTTATTGACACACCTTTTTTATTGACAATGGCACTTTTTAATGTACGCTCTCTTTTAAACAAGTCTTTTATTATAAATGATTTGATTTTAGAACACAAACTTCATTGCTTGTTTTTAACTGAAACCTGACTGAAAAAAGACGCACCAATTATTCTCACCACCAAATTTTAACTTCTGTTTTAGAATACGTGATGGTAAGAGAGGAGATGGCACAGCATCCATTACCATGAACAACCTCGCCACCAAACCTGTTTTATTTGATTCTTATTCTTCTTTTGAATTTCACACTTTTATTTTTAACAGTCCTCCTATTTTATGTATTGACCCCCAAAACCGTGCACTATTTTTATTGTTTTTATCAGTTATTTATAACAAATTTGATAGGATACTTTTAATTGGAGATTTTAATCTACATGTAGATAACCTTTTAGACAGTTTACATCTTCTTAGTTGAATGGATTTTACTCACACAGTCTGGACCTGATCATTGTCTGTCCACGTGTGTGTGTCCTCTACTGTCTCTGACTGTGTGTTTCTTAATCCAGCGTTAGTGAGGAGGCGCTACATGAAGTGTCTGCAAACTTTAAGGATGTTTTAAACAAATCCACTGCCTGTTTATTATTGTGGATCATTTCAGCCTCGTCTGGATTCTGTGGCCTCACTTGTGACAAACGTCAAACACCATGGAGAAGTGAGGAGCAATAATTAATCAACAAATCCTCTGTTAACAGTTAAAATCATATACTGTAACAAAGCCTTTAGTAACACAATAACCAAGCATAACAATTGCCCCAAAGTTTTATTTTCCACTTTTGATCGTTGCTCTAACCCTGATTGCAGATTAACACTATCAGATGTAATATTTTATCTGATTGTATCATGGTTTTCAACAGTTCTGAGCGTCTATCTTTACCTGAAGAAACACTGGACAGTTTTGTCCTGGTTGATGCTGAGATGCTTGATAAAGTTTTCTCCACCACATGACTTTTAGATCCAATCCCAACTTCATTTTTTAAAACATTTTATGAATCTTTCAGAGATGAACTTTTAAACTTTGTGAATTGCTGTCTTCAGACCTGCAGACTGCTTTAAAGCAGCAGTGGTGAAGCCCCTTCTGAAGAAGAGCAGTTTAGATTTTAATGATTACCGACCAATATCCAACTTGCCATTTTTAAGCAACATTTTTGAAAATCTTGTTTTTATTCAACTGAATGAATTTTTAGCTGATTTTAATATTTTTGAAAAGTACCATTCTGGTTTTAAAGTGAACCACAGCACATATACTGCCCTCTTCAAGATTTTAAATGACATTAGGTATAACCTGGACTTATAAAAGACTAACAGTGTTGGTTCTACTGGACCTTAGTGCAGCCTTTGATATCGTAGACCACACCATTCTTTTAAACAGACCCAAACAACTGGTGGGCATCTCTGGTGCTGTTAACAAATGGTTTTTATCCTACTTCACAAACAGGACTTTTATGGTAAGCTTGGATATGTTCTCCTCTAAGGTCCATAAAATAACATGTGGTTTTAGGCCCTATTTTATTTAATCTATATGTACTCCCTCTTGGTGATGTCATCAGAAGGCAAGGAGTGAACTTCCACATTTACGCTGATGATGCACAGCTGTACATCTCTGTGTCTCCTGATGACACCAGTCCAATAGATGCTCTTTTTAACTGTATTTTAGATATAAAATCATCAATGGTAGAAAACTTTCTCCAACTCAATCAGGACAAAACTGTTTTAGTTTTAGTTCTCAGTCCTGAAGCTCAGAGAGAGAAACTTTGACCTAAACTTCAAACATCATCTTTGATTCTGTCTGAACAAGTTAAAAACCTGGGCGTTATTTTAGACTCTGAGCTCACTTTTATTCCTCATATTAAAAAGAAAACAAAATGAGGTTTTTATCATTTGAAGAACATATCAAGAGTCCGTCCTATTCTCATGCTTTTATCACCAGTCGGATTGACTAGTTTTAAATTATTACAAAACTCAGCAGCACGTGTTCTCACGAAGACCAAGAGGAAGGAACACATTACACCTATTTTAAGATTGGCTCCCCGTGTGTTTCAGGATCCATTTTAAGGTTCTCTAACTGGTTTTTAAATTTTTAAATTGTCTTGGACCTTGTTACGTGGAGGTAAACTCTGCACTATTCTGATCCTCCTGTGGTGTTTCAGCAGACTAATCAGCTGTCTGCTGCTGTGCTCACCTGGCCTGGTTAGCAGCCCTGCAGAGTATATAAGGGCTCAAGAGAGGAAGTCTGGAGAGAGCTGTGCTACGTGGTGGCCTTCATTTTGTTTTGTTCTCGGCGTGGTGGTCCGGTGTAGGGTTAGGTAAGACGAGGTACCTCTTACATTTTACACACCTAGGAATTATTATCTTCTTCTCTATCGCTCGTGTGTGCGCAGCGATTGGCTCTGGCCGCACACGTGACTCTTGCTCTAACTCTTGAGCTGTGCAGTGAAGATGGTGCACTAGCGCCCCCTCACACCCTGAGGTCAAAAGCTGAATAGGTTTCATTTCAGGGCCGTTCAGAAGTGAAATAAAATTAAAATAAACATTTTGAAATGACCAAATTACTCCAAAATAACAGATACACACACTCGGGGTATTTGGAACCCGTCGACCGAGTTTCAGATCCAACTCGCACGGCGTCGGGGAGATATTTGCTCCACACACACACACACACACACATCCACACAGACGTCCCTTGGTTTTTAGTTAGATCAGGGGTCTGCAACCTTTACTCTCAAAGGAGCCATTTTGCCTAATCTCAACTGGATTAAAATCCTTCCGGAGCCAAAAAAAAAAAAAACCTTCTCAATGAAGACAATACAGTGTGTAAAATTATATACAGTTAAAATAGGATCAAATGATTTTATGTATTAATGGATTTGAAAGGCTACAAAAATAACCTGAATTTGATAACACATGATCATGTCCATCATCACATGCTAATTGCTAATTTCTTGCAACATATCAAGCTTGCATATTAAGCCGGCACGTTGGCAGTTAAATAAATCTTTCCCCACACAAATAAAGTTTTTGTTAGTTTAGTTATCTTAGCCACAGGTGTAAGGAAAGTTGATGGTATGTAGATGTTGCGGGACGTGAAGTAGGAAGGTGCTGAGTCATTGCACAATGAGATTTATTTTTAGATTAACAAAAATCGTTTTATCATCCTGTTATTTGAAGTTAATGTCATTAATTACCAGTACCCTCTGTAGGAAATAATTCATTATTTTATTTTTTAAATTTTTTTTAAAGCTACAGAGAGCCATTGCAGAAAAGTCAAAGAGCCACATGAGGCTCCAGAGCCGCAGGTTGCAGACCTCTGAGTTAGATTATACATTTTAGGATTGTTCTCTTTAATGTTTTTATTGTTATCTTTTGTTGTTTTTATAGTTTTAAGATTATGATCTTTTATGTTGTTTTATAGTTGTGTTATGTTTTATGATTACTATCCCAGTGTTTGCTCTGCACTGGGGGCTGTGATGGGCGTGGCTACAGTGGTGCTGTCAGTGATGGTGAATATCTTCTAATGTTCTCCTGTCTCAGCACTTGTACCCACGGTCTGTGTCTCCTATAGATCTTCTGTACCAGCCATGTGACATTGTCCTTATTTTAACCTGTGGGTGGTGGGTGGGGTTTGTATGGGGTGGGTGTACTTTTAGCTACGTATGTAAAAGCACTTTGAACTGCATCTATTTTTATGAAAAAATCTTTTTATAAATAAAAATTGATTGATTGATTGATTGATTGATTGATAGTGTTTCAGTGGGACTTTCTTTGTTATTGAGTGAGGTTGATACCAACTTTATCCTGTTAATCAAAGGCATGTTTGAGTTATTGAGGACACAATAGTCCTGTCCTATCATCACGCTAACTTTATGGATTTAATTGGTGTGCTGTACTACGACGCTGGCTAACTTCTTACTGGGCTAAATGACCATGGTAATGAAAGCTGAACACCTAATCTGGTCTAGACCAGGTTATGAAGTGGATCAAATCTGAGCGAGTACTAAAGCCCCGCCTCCTGACCAGATCAGATCTCTTGTAAAATGACCTGACCATTGGTAGAAGATCCAAGTTTCTAAACTTCCAAATGCCACTTTCCTATGTACTGTAACCCCCCCCCACCACTAAATTGTCCATATCTCAAAAACTATTCATCAGATCAAACTAAACATTTACAGTGTGAATATTAAATAATCACAGAACAATTAACAAAATTAAAAAAATCTGAATCTTTTGAGCCGCAGTGCGTTGGATGTCCTGAACTTCTGTTGAAATGACCTACTCTTTCAAAATAAAGCTCTGCGTCCATGTGTTCCAGTGATGATTGAAGCAATAGAATCTCATAATCATTAATTAAACTCTGTCTGATTCAGTTACATTTACTTTATTTTTGGATTCCTGTCTAATGATAACTCCTCCTCTTCTCTGTGACTAATGCCTCCATGATGATGATGATGATGATGAAGGGTTTTTAGCTCTGGGCAATGCGTGTGTTTCCAGTGTTTTGAGAGGAATCCCATCAGTGAGGCTTTGACCCCTGCATTAATCCAATGCTTGCAGCCACTCGCTGCCAGGGAACCAATCACAGCACAGCCCCCCCACCCCCCCTCACAGCTAATCTAAATGCTCAGATGACAGCTGGGCTGGAGGCTGGTGCACCAGACCTGGCCAAAGTCATGGAATGTCCTCTTCAGGTCACAGGACGCTAGCAGCTACCTGTTAGCATGTTAGCATGAACACAGTAAATTATCTGTGACAACAGGAAGCTGCAGCTCATGTCTGATATCTGTGCAGATTTACTGCTGCTCTCTCTGCCTCTTTACATTATTACTTTTCTCCTGTGGCCACTGGCTCTGTCTGAGGATCATCTATCACTACCATCTAGGGCTGGGACTTTAACGCGTTCATTCCAATTAGTCAATTACAGAAAAATAACGCACTAAAAGATAATGCAGTTAATGGGTTTTTTTCACTTCAAACAGTGTGGAACCTTTCTCATTTAACAGGTTCCTGGTAGACCCATAATACTTTTTTCTTTTTTCTTTTACTTGTCTGCACATGCTGTCAAAGGTCAACACCACAGGAAGTGCAATCATTATGAGACAGCAATGCATATTTTGTTATTGCAATAAAATACATTGATTTATTTTATTGCTTAATTGTGACCATCACCAGCCCTCCCTAAGGAAGGGTAAGAAATCTTGTATTATAGGGAGGATATAAAAAGGGAGAGCAGTGTTACACCTAAGTGGAGGGGGAGGGGGAAGGGGAGGGGAAAGGGAGCAGGGAGGAGAGACTCAAGGCAGGAAATAGAAAAGGTGGGGAAGAATAGATTGTTTTACAGTGAGGGTGAGATGTGAAGTTGTAGAATATATTGTGCTTATTATGTTGTGTAATCCAGCCAGTATAGTGACAAGTGTGAAGCTTAGCTATAATGATGGTGGCTGTGAACAGGGGGAATGAGTGAGTGGTAGTACCTGAAGCAGGTATTTGGGATTAACGTGTCTAAGGTTAAGCCCAGTATGAGTTTTATCCCACATCACAAGGCGTGCCAGTGCATCGTAGACCAGTATATGTGCAAAAAAAAAAACGGCTACTGCAAACCTGCCCTGGGCCCGCAGATGCAGCCAGGCCAGCAGAAAGAGCGGGGGCCAGGGTGCCCCAGGCAACCCCCCACGGCCGAGCAACCCCCCAGATGCCCCCAAGATCCCAGGTCGAGAGGCAGCCACCGCCCCCCACACACACATCTGAGGAAGCCCCAAGCAGCCGAGCACCCAGCGCATCCCCCCACCGACCCCAACCCCCAACCCCAAGGCTCCCCGCCAGCATCCCGCCCTCCCCAACCACCCACACTCAAGCACCCAACCCCCGAGGGGAGGGCCCAGAGAACCCCCGCCCAAGATCCCAGCAGAGGAGCCAAGGCCCACGCCCAGCAGACGCTAGAGCCGCGCGGAATGGGCAGCCGGCGGGCGCCCGCCGGTGGGCCCAGAGTCAGCAGGGTCCAAACCCCAGGCCAGAAGGACCCGGAACGGAAGCAGCACCGAGAGCAGCGCCCCCAGGGACGACAACCAAGCCCTTAGTCGCCGAGGGCACCAAGGGGATGCTGCAAGCTGCCCCGCCGGCCCCCAGGCGCACCGACCAGGCACCCCAGATCGCCTTTCCTTGATGCCGCCCGCACGATGCGCCCCAGACAGCCCCCCCCCACCACCAAAGGGCCCAGCCACACCGCAGAGCCCGACTCACAGGGCGCCGCCCAAGCCGGGGACACCCGGGGCTACATCCGCAGGTTTGGCAGGGCGCGGCCCGTACCACCCGCCCCGGAAGACCCCCGCCAGGACCGGCCCAGCCAGCCGGCCAGACCCGCCGGACCCAAAGGGCACCACCGCAGGACAGGGAACCCCCAAGGGCGAGCCCCCGGGCCAGACCTCCGCGGGGGGCACCCCCCAACCCCCCAGCCCACGAACAGGCCACAACCCAGCAAGACCGCGCAGCCCCAGACGGCACAAAGACAGCTTCCCAGGTCCCGCCCCCCACCGGACAGCGCAAGCCACGGGACAATGCCCCCCCGACGCAAGAGCGACCGGCGGCCGCCACCACAGGAGATAGGGACCCGAATGGCACACAACCAATGCGGAGCAGCAGCCCCCAGCCAAAGGCGCAGAACCCACCCACCCGCCAGCCCGCAGATAGCAGGACAGACCTACCAAGTGGCCGAAACCGACCTCAACCTCCGGAATAGCTAAAGCCGCCCCCCAGCAAAGAGCACCACCCCGGAGCGCCAAGCAACCCCGGCGCAGACACCGGCACCCCCCAGCGCGCCCACCCCCCACACCGGCGCGGCAAGCCGCCCCGGACCCACACGCCGCGAGGCACGCCCCCAAGGCAACCAGGAGACGAGACAAGCGCCAAGCCCCACCCGCAGGGAAGGGGCAACCCCACGCCCCACCAGGCCGGCTCCGCCCGGAAAGACTCTGCAAAGGGAGCCCCCAGCAACACTCCTCCACACCCCCCAGAGACCCACCGCCCCGCCACGCCCGACCGCACCCCCCGATCCCCACACGGTAGCCCAGCCATCAACAGAGGGGCCGGGCCCCCACCCGACAGGCCCAGATGTGTGAATTTACCCACCACCCTGTTATGGTGCCTTTCCATTCCCCAATGGAGAGGCACTTCCCTATCTCCTGAGTGAATGTATGTGTTTAGTGAATGTATGAAGTGCTATTAAAAAAGGGTGTATATATGTGTATGTGGTGCAATAGCTCCGGAGGGTGGCAGTGGTGGTCCCACCCACCGGGGGGTGGTGTGTTGAGGTGTAATTAAAATTGAAGGGATTAGTAGGGCAGCCAGTGGTGGGAGTGCCGCCCCCGCGTCACTACTTAGTTGCGCAGGTGGCGGCACCCTCCACCCCCAGCCCCACCATCCAGCCCCCCAAGGGTTGGGTATGTGAGTGTTGTGCAACAAGTGGGTGAGCCAGACCAGCTGGGAGTGAGTGATGTGAAGTGTCCATTTAGGAGGCCTGTCTGGTAGGAGCCCGGCCCGTCCGCACGGCGGGCCACCGGAGAGGGCAGACGGCGCAGACGGGCACATGGCACCGCGGGCCCCAGAGACACGCCGAGCAGCACAACCGGAGACCCCCGGCGGCACCCCCCTGAACCGCGGCGGCCATACGGAGCACGGCGGGACCCCCCCCAGGCGGAGCCAGGCACCAGCCACATCCCCCAGCAGTCCAGGAGGCGACCCCCGCCGCCAGCCGGCCCAGAGCGGCCCGCCCCGCCAAAGCAGGCGGAGAGAGGCCAGCTCCCACACCAGGGCCAGCACAGGCCCGCACGACACCACAACATAGCACCCTCCACAGGTGGGCGGCCCCGCCCCCCCCCGACGAGAGAGGATGCCACCAACCACCCAAGCAGGGGCACCCCGCCAGCCACGGACCGATAGGTAGGCGAACCCATGCTCCCCCAGCCACGCACCGCAACCCCACATCAATGTCGCCAGCAGAGCCCCCCCCCACCCACGGAGACCACCCCCAATCACCCCCGCGCTAAAACCCAACGGGAGAGCTGGCGCCGAGCGAAGGCGGAGGAGGGGGGGAGGACGAGACGGGGACAGAGAGCAAGAGGAAAGAGTGGCAGAGAGACACGCAGGCCCCTGGCACCAAGGGCCACCCAGATGTGCATGAAGGGGGCAGGAGAGCAACACCAAACCGCCCAGGGACCACGAGAGCACCCGAAAGGGACGCACGCCCCCACAGAGGCACCCAAAACACCCCAGCAACCCACTCAAGCCACCCAGGTCAAGGCCACCCCACAAGCCCATGGAGGTCCAGGGCTACAGTTAGATCAGTGTGTTAGTAAAGAGTGGTGCTGGCAGTTGCTTGCAGGCTAGATCATCAGGCTAAAAATGAAAAATCAAGATTCAATGCAATTAGAAAAGGAGTCCAACGCTCCTCAAAGCAGGTTATTTTATTTTTTCTGAGAGCAGACATCTTTTCCATGGAAATAAATTCTATGAGGAGATTTCGCCATTGGTTTATGTTTAAGGATTTTTTATCTTTCCAGTTCACTAATATTGTTTTTTTTTTGCTATGGCGAGTGCCGCAAGGATGGATTGTGATTGGTTTGCTGGAATATCAAGCATAGTCAGGTCTCCTAACAGACATAGATTTGGAGATAGAGGAATCCTGGAGTCCAAAATGGAGGACAGTTTTTCAGTGATTAGAAACCAAAACTGTTGAACTGGTGAACAAAGCCATACGGCATGTAAATATGAATCAGCTGTTCCCTGGGTGCACTGAGAGCAGATGTCTGTTGGGGAGAAGCCCATTTTATACATTTTCTGTTGGGTAATGTGGGATCTGTGGAGGACCTTGTATTGAATTAGCTGAAGATTTGTGTTTTTAGTCATCTTAAAGGTATTACAACAAATTTCTGTCCAGAAATCGGTGTTCGTGGTGATTGAGAGTTCAGCGTCACATTTAGTGATTGGTAAGTGATTAGAGTTAGTGTTCAAGAGTGCTCTGTATATTTTTGAGAGTTTTTTTGTTTTTGTTAAGATATTTTTCATATATATGGCCAGTTCTGGAGGTTGTAAGGTGATTAGATATATTGCCGTATTTTTCTTAATTGTCTCTGTTACTTGTAGGTATTGAAGAAAATTACTTTTATTTATATTAAATGTTTGGGTTAGATTGTTATATGTCCTGAGCTTATCATTTTCGAAGAGGTCTTGGAGATGAATAATTCCGCTCTCATCCCATGTTTTTAGATAGAGCGGTGTTTTTCTGTTTCTAAAGTCAGGGTTGTGCCAGATTGGAGACAGCATGTTAGTTTTTAATTGAACATTTATAATGTCCAGGGCTTTCCACCACACAGTCAGGGTGGAGGCAATCAGTGGCTATACCCATAATACTGATGCACAGACCACAACACAAGAAACAGGAGAACCAGAGGAGAAGTCGTTGCTGGGCTTCGTGGACGTAAATTTTAGTTTAAATAAAAACACTGGATGTTGTGTGTATATTGTTAGAGAAAGAGTTTGTGGATCAGCAGAGCTGTGCTAGCCTCAGCTAGCACCTCACTGCTAAACATGTAGCAGCTAGCACCTCAATGCTAAACATGTAACATCTAGCACCTCAATACTAAACATGTAGCAGCTAGCACCTCAATGCTAAACATGTACGGCTAGCACCTTAATGCTGAACATGTAACAGCTAGCACCTCAATGCTAAACATGTAACAGCTAGCACCTCAATGCTAACATGTAGCAGCTAGCACCTCAATATTAAACATGTAGCAGTTAGCACCTCAATGCTAAACATGTAACAGCTAGCACCTCAATGCTAACATGTAGCAGCTAGCACCTCAATGCTAAACATGTGACAGCTAACACCTCAATGCTAACATGTAGCAGCTAACACCTCAATGCTAACATGTAGCAGCTAATACCTCAATGCTAACATGTAGCAGCTAACACCTCAATGCTAACATGTAGCAGCTAACACCTCAATGCTAACATGTAGCAGCTAACACCTCAATGCTAACATGTAGCAGCTAACACCTCAATGCTAACATGTAGCAGCTAACACCTCAATGCTAACATGTAGCAGCTAACACCTCAATGTTAACATGTAGCAGCTAACACCTCAATGCTAACATGTAGCAGCTAGTACATCAATGCTAACATGTAGCAGCTAGCAGGGACAATGGTCCTAGAGGAGCAGACAGTGTCTCCAATCCACACTGACACTCAGACAGGGTTCAGAACCAATAATAAATCCATGAGTGACAAATGAACAAAGTCAGTGATAAATGATTGTAGTGACAGTCGACCACTCTGTGGTAGAGGATGTGGGCGGAGCTAGAAGTGCTGCTATTCTGAACATCGTTTATTGTTTTCATTGATTTAGTCATAAACCAACATACTGTTAAACTGGAAAATGTTGCTTATCGTGTCAAATATTGTTAGACCATTAATTTAGATTAATTAATGACTAATTAGATCAATATTCTTTAATTAAGTCACACACACACACACACACACACACACACACACACAGTGTGATTGCAGGTTCTGTCACAGCCTTTACGTCACTGACTCCCCATCAATGAGCCTGGGTTTGTGGTTCAATGCTGCCCCCTGCTGGTGAACATCCTTCATTAGTTTAATTACATGAAGAGTGACTGAAAGCAAAGTCAATATCAAAACCTACTTCATTATAATTATTATTATTATTGATTGATTCATTAGAGAACTCATTGTTTCAGATGATGAATGAAGCTCACACACAGCACTGATAACAGACAGAACCTCCAATAAAATCATTAGAATAATAACAGAACATTATTAATAGTGAATGAGATAAACTGAGTGTATGGTTGTTATACTGTATGGGTCTTTATCGTGAGTGGAATCTTATAATAATAATAAAAATATAACAGAAGCACATGATCATAACAAAACAAACAAAACAAAACAGTGTGTGTGCACACCTGGGGCCTGTTGCATAAAAGTAGGATAAGGGATTAAGCCGGGATATGTTGTTATCCTGGATCAACTTATCCGTGATCCGGTTGCATAAAACTAGGATAGGGGAAAGTGGGATATGTTATGACATAAGTTACCATGGAGACTTATTCTGTGGAGCTAGCCTGCTACAGATCAGGCTAAGTTCCAGGATCTGTTTAATCTAATCCCTTATCTCAGTCACAGTCACCACAAATAGACCCACTACACATAGTTATCATATTTAACTAGACACGCTGTCATTATTTAAACATTTGTGATTATTAATTGCAATAATTTTACATAAATGATTTTGCTATTATTAAATAATTTAGTATATATATATATATATAAAATACACATCCCATATATATAGAAACACACAGTAAAGAGTAACATGATGTTCCTTTATTGAATAAGGATGAATCAAAGCAAGTAAATCATCAGCACTTTTCAAAACATGCTCTACAAGATAGAAAGCACTTAGTCAAAGCAATAACACATTATCAGAGCTCTATATAATACACCATGCATGTCTACACACTGCAGGACAAATCCATATTTAACAAATGAACAGAAATGACAGGCCTGTATACACAGTATACAACACAAATGGACAAATCAATAAAACACAACATAAATTCCTCTGCAATTGCAGGCAATATGTAACGTAAATGTACAAAATACATCTTAAAGGGGACATATCATGGTTTTAAATCCTTCCTTTTTACATATAAATCATACAGTTATGGTCTATATAAAGCAGAACTGCAATGCCTGGGTCTGAATTCCTCATTATTATAGCTCCACCCCTTTTCTGATGTGCTTCTGAGAGCAACTCGTTTTGGTGCTGTCTCTTTAAATGCAAATGAGACACTTCATACCCCGCCCCCTCTCCAGGTGACACTCGGTTCAACTCCACCCTGCTCGGTCATTTTTGTAGTTTGATAGAAGAGATACGGCTATGTAGCGGAGCATAAACTTTTTATTCAGAGGTTATTTACAAAATGTCAACAACGTTAGACTTGTCCATCCAGCCTTACATGTTCCAGCCAGAGTCTGACCCAGTGGAGCGAGATGAAAATGAAGATGATGAACCTGCAGAACCCTAACAAGTGAGCTAACACAAGCACCGAGCTAACGCTAGCGCTAAGCTAACGTCACGAAATGCATTTTAATACAGTGTTTTCACAAAAACGTCAAAATGAAATGACTAATGAAAACTTTAGACTTAAATTAAATCACGTAGGCCATATCATCAAGGATCTAAAACGAGCACACAGCGCTAACATATGAAGACGGTGCAACTGCTAATGCTAACAAAACAATGACAGGGACGTCTTATCACACTTTTTAGCGTTATTTACAGCTTACCGAAGTGCTCTGTTCATCGTCTCCAAAGATAGAAGGAATTGAACCCTCAATCAGACAAAGTCTTTCTGTAAATCCTTCTTTATACTGGTGGAGGTTGATGAAGCAGTCATCATTGAAGTGCTTCACACACACAAAAATGACCTTATCCACAGATGTGGTACATTTCTATAAAAAATAAAACTCAACCAGACACTTTGAAAAGGTTCTGATGCTGGGAGACGGTGTAATGAAGCGTGTGGGTTACTACATCCAACAACCCAACATTTAGACTTATCCTCTCGTAACTTCTACATCCTGGAGCTTGGACTACAAAATAAAAGCCAGAAATAAAAATGGTGGATTGCTCAAAGTGTTGGGCCTGGAGTTGATGTCCTAATGTGGCAGTTCTGCTGCAAATACTGTGATGTAATAGTTCAAAAAACGTAATAGAGAATAGAAAAATCTAAACAGATTGAAAAATATGATCAAAACAGAATATAAAGATATCAATGGAGCATCTGAAGAGATTAATTTGAACTTTTCTGTACTTCTAAACACTGTAAATATACATCAAAATGCATTTAAGGCCTAAAAAAGTGGATTTAGTATGATATGTCCACTTTACCTGAAATAATTCAACACATATTGATCTCTGACTAGATGACCACTGTCATCATCTGGAAACATGACGTAATGTCCCAGTCAGTGTGTTGGCACTCTGGAAGCCCCTCCCCTTCCTTATTCAGGCCATAATGTGGAGGATAGCAACAACAATGTCACATGTCCTGTCTGCGCTGACTCTCAGGTGCTGCAGACACCAGAACGTTCCTTCAGGAGGACGAAGGTCTTGTTCTCTCGTGGGCTTTGTTGTAGGTTGTGGGTCTGTGATGGTGTTACACAAAAGGCTCAGTCATAACCTCTGTACACCAGATAATTCCCCTTTTAATACTAAATGTCATAATTACAATCTTATAGAGTGACATGTTTGACACAGCCATGATGTTAAAAGTGCTTATTTATAGAGGGTGTGGCTTACTTTGTGACAGGCAGATGCCAGAGGACCTAAAGATTGTGGAGTCATGGACTGATCCAGGACCACTTTACCACAACATCACTAATCAGACAGTCATTGCAGACCATCTGAAAGTAAAAGATGTTGAACATAAACCAATCAATGCACGTCACAAGGAGCTCATTCATTAAAAATATTTACCTGAGCGTTAATGCTGTTACTGTAATAAAATCTCCCTCATGGGCACCTGAGGGGTTATTTTTATGTGTGTGCAGTCAATCATAGTGAAACTGTAACACAGTGAGTTTCCTACTATGACTGTTAACACTTGTCATTTCTAATATCTTTTACCTACAATCCTATAAAAATCCTCCTTGATGTGCTTCTGTGGCCAGAGAAGGACATGAAGTCACCTAGCAACCACTTAATGACCACATACACACTGTGCGGCAAATCGTGGCCTTGTTCAAATGTTCTGCATCCAACACAAAGTACAGAAAACCTCCATTTGCTAAAAAGCACAAGGCCACACACACCATTTGTGTAACACTCAGAGGTTCCGTGTTGTTTGGTGTCGTAGCCTGGAACCCAGCAGTCTGCAGAGGTTCTATACCTTTCATAGGTAGTCGTCAGTGAAGGTCCATGAAGACCCTCTCCCACCTGAAGGCTCTCCTGAGTGCTTCCTCATCAGTTCTGTCTTCCATTGTTAGAGCAGGAAGGAGACATGGTTCCTTCTTCTAGGATCACTTGACGTCACGAGGAACCTTCACTGCCTCACGATGTTTATTTAATCATGATATCTACTACCTTCAAGAATGATTCACATCTACCCTCCAACCTTCCAACTACTCAATCTGTGTCATAAAGTCTTTTGATATGTTTGGGGAAATTGCATTTCAGGTACATTATGTACATTTCTTCTAATAATAATAATAATAATAATAATAATAATCATTAGTGTGTGACTTCTAACCAATCATAGCACTATGGTAGGATAACAGATGACACTTCCACAGTCTGATTTAAGTCTCATCTCTATGGTAACCCTAACTGTACATACATTAAACAAGCAAACACCAAAATGTCATGTCAACTTTTATTTACTGTTGTTCATCTTCTTGTAGCTGGAGAGGAAAGGAGAATAAATACATAATAATGATGAATACATTGTGTTACAGTCAGCATACAGTGTGCATCAACTTTTTTTATTTCAAGATTTAATAAAAGTGTCCTTTTAATGTCAGACTCACTGAGAGCTCTGCCATCTAGTTTATATTTAATGATGAATAGTTGAATTGTCCTCTTTAGATGTGTTGCATAGAACGTCTGATGGTCTGTGATCACATGATCATTAGCATAATGAGAATATCCTTCCATTAATACTCACTGTTTACCCTAACCCTGTACAGGGCGACAGTGGCTCAGGTGGTAGTGGGTCGTCTTCTGATCGAGAGGTTGGGGGTTCGATCCCAGTACCTATGTGTCGAAGTGTCCTTGGGCAAGACACTGAACCCTAAGTTGCTCCCAGTGGTCGACTAGTGCCTTGCATTATAGTCCTGTCCCACTGGTGAATGAGCTGATATGTAAAGCTCTGAGACTGTTTCAGTGGTGATAAAACTCTATATAAATCATGTCCATTTACATCATCTGTTCTGTTACAGTAATGACATTTACTTTATCATTGTAGACTGAATGAGAACTTCCACAAGTTTTACATGATACCTCAAGTCTTCTTCAATCAATAGAGACAGTCTCCTCCTCATCATCATCATCATCATCAGATGATGATGATGATGCTCCTCTGGCTCCACTGGTGCCTTCATCCTATCCCATCACAATGGGATTCATATTAAATATAATCTTATATAATATTAAAGCTAGTAGACTACACATGGCCTTTGATGGAGAACTCACTGGATCATCATCTGGCGTTGGTGGCTCCAACAAATTGATGGTGTTTCCAGACACTGCAAGTTAAAGTCCAAATGTATTGATATGAATGGTTGGTTAGGTCTCATGTAAATATGGAAGAATGTACCTTGTATGAGGAGGTGACATCTTTGGAGGAACTTGTATTTGTTCTCCCAGGGTTCCCCTCCATCACAGGCCTGTCTCTATTTAAGGACTAGACTTTGTCCTCAGCTGGTGGTGAACCACCACCCGTGCCTTGCCCGTGGGTTTGTTTTACTGCTAAAAGTCCAGACAATGTGTGAGCAGGAACCTTCTGGGTACACTTTACACTTCTGCATAGTATTTGTCAGGTATTTATCATCATTCACCAGGATGTTTGTGTATTTGATGTTTCATGTTTAATCTACAGACATGGGAAGCATAGTTGGCTTTGTGGTTATCTTATGATTAATCAGAACACACACACACACACACACACACACACACACACACACACACACAATGAATACGGTTGTCAAACCATTAGAATTTTTAATTCTATTAATCAGAGGTTTGTCCAGATTAATAACGATTAATCACTATTAAATAATGTGTCAAGTGAATGAAAAAGTGAAAAAGTAATAAATTATGAAGGCGTTTCTCATTCTGTCCTCAGTTTACAGTCATAAACACAGCAGTGACATGATATTATTTTAATTCATTATGTTCATATAAATGTTACTTATTAAGGCTGTCTTTTTGTTTTTGGGGACTTTGTTTTATTTTTTTGTAATTTTAGGGATTTTGTTGCATTGACAGGTCAAACAAATAATTATGATGAGAAATTCTACTCAGTTGATTCCACACATTATTTTAATGAAGTTACTAATTTTGACAGCTTTAATGAAGAATGAAACAGCAGAGGAGCAAACATGGATTTACACAATTCTCTCTGCAGTCATTTTCACTTTCAACTGTTTCATAATCAGAGAATACAACTATGTTTTTGGAGATGTTAATGAACTATGTGGATTGTAATTGTCATGTTTCAGAAGAGTAGTGAGTTCATACAGGAGAGTTTGTGATGTCATCAGTTGAATAACTCCACCCTCTGCCCCTTCCACAGGGAGGTTAGCTCCGCCCTCACTAACAGACATATTGTAGGTAGGAGGGGCCTCAGCTCAGCCTATTAGGGGCCAGTGGAGGATCTGATCCCTGCTGTCGTTAATAAACCTTTGTATGTGTGTTGACTTTTCACTAAGGGACTGCTTTGAAAACATGGGCCGTACAGAGCTAGCTTAGCTTAGCTTAGCTCAAAGACTAAAAGGCCGCACAGAGCTAGCTTAGCTTAGCTTAGCTCAAAGACTAAAAGGCCGCACAGAGCTAGCTTAGCTTAGCTTAGCTCAAAGACTAAAAGGCCTTACAGAGCTAGCTTAGCTTAGCTCAAAGACTAAAAGGCCGTACAGAGCTAGCTTAGCTTAGCTTAGCTCAAAGACTAAAAGGCCGCACAGAGCTAGCTTAGCTTAGCTCAAAGACTAAAAGGCCTTACAGAGCTAGCTTAGCTTAGCTCAAAGACTAAAAGGCCGTACAGAGCTAGCTTAGCTTAGCTCAAAGACTAAAGGACCGTACAGAGCTAGCTTAGCTCAAAGACTAAAGGGGCGTACAGAGCTAGCTTAGCTCAAAGACTAAAGGGGCGTACAGAGCTAGCTTAGCTTAGCTTAGCTCAAAGACTAAAGGGCCATACAGAGCTAGCTTAGCTTAGCTTAGCTCAAAGACTAAAAGGCTGTACAGTGCTAGCCTAGCTTAGCTTAGCTCAAAGACTAAAAGGCCGTTCAGAGCTAGCTTAGCTTAGCTTAGCTCAAAGACTAAAAGGCCATTCAGAACTAACTTAGCTTAGCTTAGCTCAAAGACTAAAGGACCGTACAGAGCTAGCTTAGCTCAAAGACTAAAGGGGCGTACAGAGCTAGCTTAGCTCAAAGACTAAAGGGGCGTACAGAGCTAGCTTAGCTTAGCTTAGCTCAAAGACTAAAGGGCCGTACAGAGCTAGCTTAGCTCAAAGACTAAAGGGGCGTACAGAGCTAGCTTAGCTTAGCTTAGCTCAAAGACTAAAGGGCCGTACAGAGCTAGCTTAGCTTAGTTTAGCTCAAAGACTAAAAGGCCATTCAGAACTAGCTTAGCTTAGCTCAAAGACTAAAAGGCCGTACAGAGTTAGCTTAGCTTAGCTTAGCTCAAAGACTAAAAGGCCGCACAGAGCTAGCTTAGCTTAGCTTAGCTCAAAGACTAAAGGGGCGTACAGAGCTAGCTTAGTTTAGCTTAGCTCAAAGACTAAAGGGGCGTACAGAGCTAGCTTAGTTTAGCTTAGCTCAAAGACTAAAGGGGCGTACAGAGCTAGCTTAGTTTAGCTTAGCTCAAAGACTAAAGGGGCGTACAGAGCTAGCTTAGTTTAGCTTAGCTCAAAGACTAAAGGGGCGTACAGAGCTAGCTTAGTTTAGCTTAGCTCAAAGACTAAAGGGGCGTACAGAGCTAGCTTAGTTTAGCTTAGCTCAAAGACTAAAGGGGCGTACAGAGCTAGCTTAGTTTAGCTTAGCTCAAAGACTAAAGGGGCGTACAGAGCTAGCTTAGCTCAAAGACTAAAGGGGCATACAGAGCTAGCTTAGCTCAAAGACTAAAGGGGCGTACAGAGCTAGCTTAGTTTAGCTTAGCTCAAAGACTAAAGGGGCGTACAGAGCTAGCTTAGTTTAGCTTAGCTCAAAGACTAAAGGGGCGTACAGAGCTAGCTTAGTTTAGCTTAGCTCAAAGACTAAAGGGGCGTACAGAGCTAGCTTAGCTCAAAGACTAAAGGGGCGTACAGAGCTAGCTTAGTTTAGCTTAGCTCAAAGACTAAAGGGGCGTACAGAGCTAGCTTAGTTTAGCTTAGCTCAAAGACTAAAGGGGCGTACAGAGCTAGCTTAGCTCAAAGACTAAAGGGGCGTACAGAGCTAGCTTAGCTTAGCTTTGCTCAAAGACTACATGTGGTAGGGTGTGTTGATTAGAAAGGTAGTAGACAACGTGGGGAATTTCACCCCCAGACATAGTAAAAAAAAAAACAAAGAATTAAAAGACTTGCAGGTTTGATAACCAATCAGGGCTGGAGACGTGATTTCCCACACTACAAAGTTTATTTTAAATCGATTAAATAAAAGAAGATTAAAACCAGGAGGATTTACTATTATGGTTATGACTGAGAGGAACAAAAGGAATAACTGTACATGGAGCAGGAAAGGGTTCAACATAAAACACCACGTGACACCCCAAACCAAGGTGAGTGGTACTGCCCAGAAGAGGGGAACACCGTCATCAGGGGTTCTGGCTGCCGTGCACCAAACACTCCTGTCAGGCACAAAAGAACAGTAAATATAAAAAGAAAGAATCAAATAAAAATATAGAAATACATTTAAACAGAGAAATAAATCAATAACCCAATTAACTAGACAGACTGAGCACTAAACCATAAACAATGAAGACACATGGACAATGATAACGTAGTCTGTTTCACACTAAGGTGACACAGGCTAATTCCTGGACAGACTGACAGTCATAGCGGACATGCTGCTACATAAAGGATAAAATACTATCAACACTTTATGACTCAGCACAAATGTGGAAGTTCATATCATTTAGTGTTTTCTTTTACTGTATTAGCCTAACTAGCATGATAAGCTGCTAGCTGTTAAAATGTCCGTGTAGTGTTAGCATGGAAGCTAGCTCTGCCCTTGGACTGCTGCTAATATGCTAATATGTTGTATGCACAAATCTGAACATATTGAACAATTGTTAAATGTCTCCAAACATCGAATAATTACTCAACTCTGCCTCTAGGGGTGCCATGCCAACTACGTTCAATACTTCCTGACTAGAAAATATCTAAAGTTGTCCTCTTCAAACAGGTTCATGAGACTCAGAATCAGAATGTTCCTTATATATTTATTTATATTATAAAAACAGCCTCCAGTTATGATTGGTCCATCCACAGCAGAGCAGCCAATCAGCAGCCTCCGTCAGGTGGCTTTAATAATGATCCTTTGTTTCATTCAAGCTGCACTGATGACGGAGCAGACCTGTCAGACACTGCAGATGACTGTAGTTTAGTAAAAGTGCTTCATCATCACCAACAGTATGAATTATGGGAAACATACTTTGGAGAGTCCTTAATGTCGTTATGGTACAGGAAACCATGGCAACCACAGATGGAGAAAGAAATTCAATGTTAATGTGAGAAATAAAAACACAAATAGATTTATTGGAGTTTTAAGGAGTCATTTATATTATTAACCTCCACCAAACGCAGAGCGGAAGGTTATGTTTTACCCTGTGTCTGTCTGTCTGTCTGTCTGTCTGTCTGTCTGTCTGTCTGTCTGTCTGTTAGCAAGATAACTTGGATATGAACGGATTTGGATTAATTTTTCAGGAAATGTTGACAATGGGACAAGAAACAAGTGATAAAATGTTGGTGATGTTCAGGCTTAGAAAAAATGAGAAAAAGCGAGCTGTGCCTGGGCCTTTAAGTGCAGTGGCTCATCAGAATCAGAATTTATTTTATTTTTGTATTTATTTATTCAGTTTATTTCCGACATGGTTACATTCACTTTTTTTTTTTTTTTTACATTTTTTTTTTTTTTTTGTACATGCCGAAATTATTTTATTGTCATTGTTCCTCTTACAGAAGCACAATGAAATTAAAAAATAGCAGCTCTCGTAAAAAAACAGTGCAAACAGCGGAAAGAGAAAAAGGTCTCCACTCATGTGGAGGCCCAGGAACCTAAAGTCTGACACCATCTCCACCCCATCATTTACAGGGATTGGTTGAATGTCCGGTTTACACCTCCTGAAGTTGACGATCAGTTCCTTTGACTTGGAGATGTTCAGGGTGAGGTTGTTGTTGGTGCACCATCCTGACAGACTCTCCACCTCCACCCTGCAAGCAGTGTCATCTCCTCCTGAGATGAGCCTCACCACCGTGGTATCATCTGTGAACTTAATGATGGCGTTGCTCGGATGGGTGGGGGTGCAGTCGTAGGTGTAGAGGGTGTAGAGTAGGGGGCGTAGTACACAGCCATGTGGAGAACCGGTGCTGGTGCTCAGTGCTGAGGACAGGTGGTGTCCTACTCTCACCCTCTGGGAGCGGTCTGTCAGGAAGTCCATAATCCAGTTGCAGATGTTGTGGGAGAGACCCACATCCTGCTTGCTCAGGATGATGGTGTTGAAGGCTGAGCTGAAGTCCAGGAAGAGCAGCCTCGTGTAGCTCCCTTGATGTTCCATTTGGATCAGTGTGGTGTGCAGAGAGGTGGTGATGGCGTCCTCCATAGACCGGTTGGCTCTAAATTTAAAACCCCAGAAGACCTGGCGTTCCAGGCTGTGGCCCCCAGACTCTGGAAGAACTTACACCAGTCTCTTTGAGAGCTCAGCTGTGTGGTCACTTTTAAGAAACTGTTAACTTATTTTTTATCATCCTTTTATGACGTATATGCACCCGTGTTTTATTATGATGTTGCACTTGTATTAATGTCCCAACAGCACTTTGTGATTTTATCTGCAAAAAGCGCTTTATAAATAAATAACTTACTTATTTACTCTGTAAGCAAACTGGTGGGGGTCGAGTGTGGGTGGCAGGCATGATATGAAGACCCTGGACCAGTTTCTCTTCATGATGATGGGGGTGAGTCCCACTGGCAGGTAGTCATTGAGGCTGACTTTAAGCAGGATGAGATGAAGCACTGGCAGAGGGACTGGTTAAAGATGCTGGTGAAAACCCCAGCCAGTTGGTCTGCACAGTCACTCAGCACCCGTCCAGTCACACCGTCAGGTCCATCAGCTATTCGGGGTTTCACTGCCCTCGGAGCCCTTCTCACTTCCTGTTTCTGCACGGTGAAGGTCTGGCTGTGGAGGGATGTCTGCTGCAGTGTGGGCCCCGCCTGTGGCTCAACCTCAAAGTGGGAGAAGAAGTCGTTAAATTCTTCCGCCAATGAGGCGTCCCCAGAGATGGTGGTGATGCTGGCTCGGAAGTTGGTGATGTGCTGGCCTTCCCACATCACAGATTCATAGAACAATGGACCATCATTTTACTGACTTTATGGATGGACCCCAAAAATCTCTCCTTTATTCCCCCTTATAGATGGTCCTGTCTCCACATGACTGTTCTTCAATGTTCATGTCTGTGTTCAACCACCTTCAGATACAGTGGAGGCCCCTGTTCTCTTGGTCCTTATCTTGGGGTTTGTGGGCTGAGGTTGAGAACCACTGGGTTATTGTTTATTAACTGTTTAGATATTTCCCTATCAGAGCCAATCACAGATTAGAGTTCTGATTGAGGTGCAGAACTCCTCCTTCTGTCCTGATCACTATGATGTTAAAGTCATGGTGAATCACACACACACACACACACACACACACTAGGGAGCAGGTGGATGATGACATCACTAACAGCAGTGAGGGGGAGTCAGTGGGTGAACGATGACGTCACAGCCAATGAGAACGCTCCCTCTAAAGGTCATTTATCTTAGTCATGGTTACTTGTATCTACTAACCACTGATGCTGAGTCATGCTAGGTTTCCTGCTGCTACGAGTCAGTGTGGAGGCTGGAGGTGTGCTGTGGTATTTGTCAGGTTTGAAAGTCACAAACTGCATTCGACTTTTTCTTTTACATATACCTCAACATTCATTTAATGTGTTTCTGGACAGTTTGTACCTTACACAACTATTTTTATTTAAATATTCATTCATTCTATCTGTTGTAGGTAATATTAGGAATCATTTTCATTTAAATCTTAACATCTTTAACAATCTGTTCCATGATCAAAATAAAATACATAATATTTGTATTCTGTTGTTACCCCTTTCTTCATCTAAATATGGGGGGCCGCTCTTGCGGCGACCCACAGTTCTCCCGCTCCTCGTCATAACTTCCTGGTCCCGTCCGTCAGGTCTAAACAGTCAAACAAACATTAAAATAAATTTGGAACAGTCAAAAAGTATGTTTCCTTTAAAGAGTCCACAGGAGCTCAAAACTTGTGAAAGCCTTAAACTACTTCCTCTCTCTCACTCTGGTGCGACTCCAGGTCTTCAGCGATTGGCTCTAGTCACACACGTGACTCCAGCTCACCACTGTGATTGGCTTTGTCACACACGGGAACAGAGCTGTGTAGTGAAATAGATATAGATGGTGCTCTAGCGCCCCCTCACTCTGAGGTCAAAAGTTGAATAGGTTTCACTTCTGGGTGAACATGAATGTGCCGTTTGGGCGAAATAAAATTAAAATAAACGTTTTGAAATGATCAAATAAGTCCACTTGGCCTGTGTGGAAGCTGTTGACACCGCGTCAGGGAGATATTCGCTCAACAAACACGCACACACACATACACACACGCAGAACTTTCTTGCTTTTATTAGTAGAAGATAAGATAGATACAGTAGATAGATAGATATTTAGTTAAATTATTTAATTATGTTTCTAGTTTCAGTTTTTGTTTCATGTTTTGTTAACTCTAGTCTCTCTGTGTTTCTATATATCCTGCTCGAGGCTCCTCCTCCCAGTGATGTCAGAGGTTGTGAGTGATTAGCTCCCTCCTGTTTGACACTCAGGTGTGGCCCTTTACTAATCAAGCCTCCCTCACTGTTTATCTGAGTGTGACACAGAATTATTGCTGTGTCATTATCTGTTTCCATTACTTTTTGAAATGATCAAAATGTAAATAGTTCAATGAAACTGGTAAACGAGAAACACATGAATTAAAAGTAACAAATATCTCTAAAAGTTTGTATTCTTTCATGAGGAGGTTTTTCAGATGTTTCCATATTAAATGTATGGTTAAAGCTCAATGGAAACACTTTTTATATAACTCAGAATCACTTTTATTTGCCAGGTACAGTTTAGAACAATACAAGGAATTGGACTTGGTAGTCACAGCTAAAGAACACACATCAACAGTTAGGGTAGGAGAACAGGATTCCAGTCATTTGGGGACATGAGCGCGCTGTCGATGGGCGCGTAGACGATCCATAAGCAGCTCTTGCTTTTGATATCGATCAACACATGAGTCTGAGTGTTCAGAGCCCTGCTACATCCTTCAGAAATCACTGGCAGCTTTTCCAAAACAGTCGCCAGCGTAGTACGGACTTTTCGATAGATTAGGAAACCACCAGCTCCGATTGGCAGCATGCCTACTATCATTATTCCAATCATGTAGATGTCCTCCACGTCTTCCATGGAAAGAATCAACAGACACACAACTGTTCCAAGGGTCAAGTGTGTATCCAGCCGCAAACGTCTTGCTTGGACATGCGGGTTCACCACCCTCGGTTCTTTTTGTCGAAAAAATCCGATCAATAGCACTGAGAGACCAACTAATTAGTTCCATTATTCTAGTTTTGGATGAGTTACAGAGAGAGACTGTTGTTAGGCTCACAGGACCAGACAAAGCAGCAGCTGGGAGAGAGATAAGAATGGAAGGGAGGGAGAAACAGAGAGTGCGACTGCCTTTGTTGAGAAGCAGAAGATATGTGACGTACTTCCTACAAGCTTGTTCATGTAGCCATTAAACAGCAGTGTGTGTATAAAGCAGAGCCAAAAAATTAAAAAACTACTTCCCAGTGAGTAGAGTCTGTGTGTGTGTGTGTGTGTGTGTGTGTGTGTGCATGTGTGCGTGATGATGAAGGTTTGCATGTTCCCTCTACATTAAGTAGAGAATGAGATGATTCTAATGACAGTGAATCATCAGCTCCACTATATCCTGCAGATGGATGTGAGTGTTGCATGTGATGTCAGAACTATGACACAGTCACTCATTACTGAGCAGAAATAGTGTGTGCATTACATATAATAATATATGTGCATTACATATAATAATATATGTGCATTATATATAATAATATATGTGCATTACATATAATAATATATGTGCATTACATATAATAATATATGTGCATTATATATAATAATATATGTGCATTACATATAATAATATATGTGCATTACATATAATAATATATGTGCATTATATATAATAATATATGTGCATTATATATAATAATATATGTGCATTACATATAATAATATATGTGCATTACATATAATAATATATGTGCATTATATATAATAATATATGTGCATTACATATAATATATGTGCATTACATATAATAATATATGTGCATTATATATAATAATATATGTGCATTACATATAATAATATATGTGCATTACATATAATAATATATGTGCATTACATATAATAATATATGTGCATTACATATAATAATATATGTGCATTATATATAATAATATATGTGCATTATATATAATAATATATGTGCATTACATATAATAATATATGTGCATTACATATAATAATAAATGTGCATTATATATAATAATATATGTGCATTATATATAATAATAAATGTGCATTACATATAATAATATATGTGCATTATATATAATAATATATGTGCATTACATATAATAATATATGTGCATTACATATAATAATATATGTGCATTACATATAATAATATATGTGCATTATATATAATAATATATGTGCATTACATATAATAATATATGTGCATTATATATAATAATAAATGTGCATTACATATAATAATATATGTGCATTATATATAATAATAAATGTGCATTACATATAATAATATATGTGCATTATATATAATAATAAATGTGCATTATATATAATAATAAATGTGCATTACATATAATAATATATGTGCATTATATATAATAATAAATGTGCATTACATATAATAATATATGTGCATTATATATAATAATAAATGTGCATTATATATAATAATATATGTGCATTATATATAATAATAAATGTGCATTACATATAATAATATATGTGCATTATATATAATAATATATGTGCATTATATATAATAATATATGTGCATTATATATAATAATATATGTGCATTATATATAATAATATATGTGCATTATATATAATAATATATGTGCATTACATATAATTGTCATGTTCTGTTGGTTAGTTTAGTTATTCTGTCTTTGTTTATTTGGTTTGTGTTTAACTCTCAGGGATTCCTGTGTGTGGCTCCACCCCTCAGTGATGTCTGTGTGCTTGGTGATTGATTAGCTCCCTCATGTTTCCACACAGGTGTGGCCCATTCCTAATCAGGCCTCCTCCACTATTTAACTGAGTGCTTGGTCACAGTGTGGTTGCTGGTTTGTTGTGTGATGTTGTGTCTGTTCCTGCTCCTTCCTGTTTTGATTTAAGTTTTGTTTTAAGAGGAATAAACATGGACTGGTTCCAAGAACGTTATACCTCTATCCTGCCTCCGTCTCTCCTTGCATTTGGGTCCACACCCACACCGGACCGTGACAATAATAATAAATGTGCATTACATATAATAATAAATGTGCATTACATATAATAATAAATGTGCATGATATATAAGAGCTCCTTTACTCTCAGTGAAGACAGACAAGCTTTAGACAGCAATGGAAAGAAGATTATATACTGATAACAATGATTCTACCTACAGGTTTATTTCTATTTAAATGATCTATATCATGCTATTTTAGACCTTCCAAAGTCAACTACAGTAACCTCAGTCATCATCACATATGGATGTAGATCCTTCACAATCAACCTTGTAATGTGACATTCCTCTCTTTTTAAATGGTAAATAAGGTGAGCGGACGCGTCGGGGCTACTGCTCGGTTCACGTTTGTTAAGGATAAACGTTATTTATGTTTAGAGAAGTCACATAATATCAGCGGAGTTAATAACTATAGATTTAAACGTGTGTCAGAGGTAATGGATTAGACCAGTGGTTCTTAAACTTTTTGCAGTCACGTACCCCTTCAGACCTTTAACGTGAAGCCATGGACCCCCTATTCCTGCACACACTCAAAAACATGATGATGTAATGTCATATCCAACGTAGCCGGCCCTACAGTGAAATGTGTCCCTGAATTTGATCTATCCTGTTGAGGAGTTATATATATATATACAGTGTTGGGCCCCAACTAATACTGTAACGCAATATTTTTCTAAAGAAATAACGCGTTTGTCCGTTACTTTGCTAGCTACAGTGTACTTCCTGTTTACAGTGGCGCAACATATTTTTGCGGGACGCCGTGCCAACCACGGTAAAACAGCGTGTTTCTGTTTACATCACGTGAGCCAATCATGGCGAGTCAATGCGAGAGCAGCTTCTCAGAGTAGAAATACACAATTATTTTTGTCTCCAAAAGACGCCTCAGTGAAGCTAAGCTAACGCTGTGACTGGATTTTAATGGACTGTGACAGGAACAGATCAGCCAAACTATTGCACGGTATGTTGTTGTAAATAAGCAGTCTGTCATTACTGCTGAGTCACTGCTAACAGCAGCTCATTAACCTGATATGTTTAGCATTGTGTAGCTGAGAAAAATGCTGTGAATTAGTTTTTCCACATTTATTTATTTATTTATTTTTATAATTTTTTTATTGGGTTTAATTTTAGAAACAAAACCATTAAGGGCAACAAGAAGAACAAGAACCCATCTCACGTCACAACCACATGCTGTATATAAACACAATTTTGCATGTTGAGCCCCTATTTATGTGGAGAAGGTAAAAAATAAAAATAAAAACAAAATAATTAAAATAAATTAAAATTATATACATATATCCATGTATACATATATACATGCATACAACAGTATTAAACAGCACCAATCAAAAGGATTGAAAATCTCAATTTAAAGGATTTAAAATATTGGCTAATAACCTCTGTTTTTACACACCAATATTTGGTCAGGTCTGTAACTATACTATATATATATATAGGATTACTTAATGTTATATAAAGTCAGGTCTGAAAGTTGACATGTGGATAAACCATCTTGACCAGCTCTCCACAAATATGTCAAATTGATTTCTTAGTTTAAATGTGATTCTTTCCATTGTGTATATATTGTAGACCAAATCAATCCACACATTTATGGTTGGTGCATCTTTCTTAAGCCATTTTCTAGTCAAGGTCTTCTTACATGTGTTGGGGCAGAATAATTAGTTATGCTTAATAATATAATTACTTATATATTTTAATCCTTAAGCCTTGGGGTGTAACTTTTCATTGTGTGATTTCTCATGTCTTCAACTTTAACTTGTCTTCACTCTGGGTCAGAACAGCCTGTCCAAAGTTCCAAAACAACCACAAGGACAGACACACACACTCACATAGCACACCCCATACACATTCATTCATTCACACAAACACATAGTTCGCACACACCTCCGTTTCCATAGCAATCAGATAACGGGGAGCGAACTGTTTTGACTCGAGGAGTAAACTGTCTCTCTTTCCATCTCCTGCCCTCCCTCCTTCTCCCTGTCTCTATCCCTATCTCTCGGGGGGGGGGGAGGGAGGGGGGAACTAAGGGGAGATATACGTGGCTTTAATATTGTGTCTCGTCACTCTGTCTTTGGATCGTCTGGCCAGGGGGTCACCATTTTTGTTTCCACTTTGTATTCTTTTATTTAGTTTAGAATAAAATCATTTTTTATTAATTCACCAACTCTTCAGTCTGGTTGTCATCACTTCCCAACGCAGAGGGTGTCATACAGCCAAAACGAGGTAACCTTCCTCCACTAACAACACCCTTTACAGGTGTTTATCACTCTTGGCACAGTTGATATGTTGTAAATCACATAGATACTGTCAGCTTCTGTTTATTTAGCCCTTAAGGTTCTACTTTAGTTATTCTGTGTCTTTGTTTATTCGGTTTGAGTCTAGTCATGTGTTTAACTCTTGTCTGTGTTTCAGGGATTCCTGTGTGTGGCTCCACCCCCCAGTGATGTCTGTGTGCTTGGTTGGTGATTGATTAGCTCCCTCATGTTTCCACCCAGGTGTGGACCATTCCCAATCAAGCTTCCCTCACTATTTAGCTGAGTGCTTGGACACAATATGACTGTGGGATCATTGTTGATGTTGTTAGGGTCATTGGCTCCCTCCTCTTGTCCAGAGGTGTATTCCATAAAGGAGGTTTAACAAACTTTGAGTTTATCCATAAACTCTAGGTCAACATACCCTCCATGGTAAACTCTGTGTATCTGATTCATTACAGCTGGTATGAAGTGGATCAATCAACTCTGAGTATGTAAACCTTGGGTTAATGACGTGCACGCGATAAAAAGCCTTCATCAATGGATCACAGATTACTCAAACTGCCATGACAACCAAACGGAAGATAGTGATTTATTCACCCTGATGGTGAAATAAGCCGTTGTTTGATGAATATGATCCTGTTCTAAAGGTGTGTTCAGTCTTCAGTGACTATAGTGATTAAATCACCTGTAATTAATAACACTTTATGATCACTTCATCACTTTATCTCTTCAGTGACGTGACGAGTGGTGAATAATAATAATAATATGTGTCTGAGGAGACGTGTCAGCATCATAGGATGTCTGTATAGAGAGTCCTCCTGTTACACTGGATATAAACACAGTGACTGATGCTTCATATCTAATCATTTATATTGATTTTTAATGTAATATTATCACCAGATTCATCTCTACGTCCTAAATATGTCATAAAAAAACACTGAAGCAGGACACGAACCCACAACCCTTCGCTTTCAAGAGCAGCATCACAATTCACTGTGACATCATACCTTCATAGATGTATGATCTACAGATTTAACTGTATAATAATATAAAACAATAACCAAGCCTTAAAAGTGTATTAATTTAAATGATCATCTCCTCCTTTATATTATCTACAGGTTTGTATTCAGTGAACTTTACTACAGACGTCAGTAGATGTTTTAATGTAGATCAACCTCAGTGTGTTTCACTTAATGATCTACATCTACAATGTTAGAAAGAAAATTACTGTTATCACAAAAATAAAAAAAGTGTTCAGGTGGGCGGAGCCAGGTAGAAACCCAGTCAGTGACCAGGTTTAGTTCATGGACAATGTTGCCATGGTAACAGACTCAGAGATAAACATACCTCATGTTTAGGAATGAGATACTCAGAGTTTCCCTCATTTGAGCCTGAACATACTCAGAGTTTGAACATAACCTACTTTATGGAATAAACCTCTGGTGTCTGGTCTTTGCTCCCTGTTCCTCCCCTTTTGGATTTAAGTTTTGTTTTGTTTTGGAGAATAAAAACATAGACTGGTTCCAGGAACGTTTTGCTTCGATCCTGCCTCCATCTCTCCTTGCATTTGGGTCCACACCCACACTGGACCGCAACAGGCACATCATTTTAAAACCAAAAAGAAAAGTTCTCTTAAAAACTGCCTCCAGGACCCTGTGAACACTTTACCAAAATGGAGCCACAGAGGGACAGCTCCAGTCTCTCCACATAATCAGTCTGATTGGAATATTTAATTGTCTGTGCTGGAGTGCAAAAAAAACGGGTCATGTTCTTCTAACTGAATCGTCTCCAGGTGGGAGAACTAGTCATTGACCATTGCTGTCTACAGATTCTGTCCCACTCTTCTAGTGTTATTGTGATACCGCACTCTGCTTCACACCTTGTTTTAATGTTCAAAGTATGATGTGGTTTTAAATTTTGATTAGCCAAATATAGTTTAGATATTACTTTTTGATAAGGTCTGTCTTTATAGACTTTTAAGAATATCTCTAAGATTTCTGTTCCTGTTGTCTGTCTTTTAGGAACTTCTTTATAAAATCTCGAATTTGAAGATATCTAAAATGATCTTGTTGATGTAAATTAAAATTGTCCTGGAAGCTTAAGACTGTACTCTGATCTAGGAGTGTACAATACGCAGTAAGACCATAATTACACCAATATCTAAACCTGAAGTCAAATTTACTGGGTTTAAAGGCTGGATCATATGCAAACCATCTAAAAATTTCAGCTCTAGTTCTTCGTTGGTATCTCTTAAGTACTTTGTTTCATATCCTTAAGGAACTACTTATCCAAGGATTATTGGGGTCCGTAAGATGACTGGTTAATGAAGGGTCTCCATTTCACATTGAGCTTTCTATCTCCTTCCATCTGGATCTATAGCTTGGTTTACACCAGCCTACTAGTGGTCTAATCTGTGCTGCTCTATAGTAGTCTCTAAGACATGGAAGAGCTCGTCCTCCTTTTTCCTTTGGTAGTTGTAAAGTTGTGAATTTTACTCTTGGTTTTTTCCCTGACCATATAAATCTGGAGATAACTTTATCCCATTCTGAAAAGAACTGTTCTGGACTTTCAATGGGCACTGATTGAAATAAATATAGAAGTCTTGGCAAAACATTCATTTTTATTGAGTCAATACGTGAACTCATGTTTAGGTAAGGCATTATATTCCATCTCTTAATATCAGTTATAATGTCTTTAGTGAGAGGTCTATAATTGAGTTCATATAATTTGGATAAGTCAATAGGTAAAGAAATTCCCAAGTATTTTATAGATGTCCTGTCCCAACTTAACCGGTATTTGGATCGAAGATATTGAAGGGGATTGAAGTGAAAGTTGAGAACCTGAGTTTTTTGTTCGTTTAGTTTATAACCTGAGTATGAACCATATTCATGTAACACTGACAGCAGTTCAGGTAAAGAATCTGTTGGGCATGAAAGGTATACAAGAATAAAGCTAATTTTTGTTCTCCTGCTGCCGTTCGTATACCTTTAATCATATTGTTCATTCTAATCCTTTGTGCCAGTGGCTCAATAAAAATTGTGACTAAAAGTGGGCTCAGTGGACATCCCTGTCTAGTGGATCTCTGTAGTCAGCGCACCATTCATTTTAAGTCTTGCTGATGGTTTATTATATCGGGCTTTTAATGTCTCAATCATTACTTTGTCGAAGCCAAAATTTTCCATAGCCTCAAATAAGAACTTCTATTGCACCGAATCAAAAGCCTTTTCCACGTCTATACTTCAGAATCAGAATCAGAAATGTTTTTAATGGCCATGTACAGTTTTAAGGACAGTACAAAGAATTTGTCTTGGTAGTTGGTGCACAAAACAAACAACAAAAAACAAAGAACAACCCAGCAACAATAATAATAATAATAATGATAAATATAAAGGATGAGGGATAAATAAAGGATAGATAGAGAATGAAGGATAAATAGGATAAATATAAATACATGTATATATATATACAGTGCAGCAGATAATTATTATTATTAACAGAGCCTGGATTTTATTTTGATTTATATGTCTAATTATTTGTAGAGATCTTCTAATATTATCATGGGTTTGACGTGACAAAACAAAACAGTTTGGTCTATGTTAATTATTTCCGGTAGAATTTTTTCAAGTCTTTTTGCTATTATTGAAGTAAACAAATTAAGTCTAGATTCAACACACTAATTGGTCTGTAATTGGCACAATCTAATTTATCTTTATTTCCTTTAGGAATAACTGAAATTACAGCTTCGTTCCATGAAGCTGGAATTTCCCCTTTTATTAGAACCCAATGGAATGTTCTTACTAGAATAGGTGTCAGAACCTCCTTCAGGCTCTTATACCACTCTGCAGTGAATCCGTCTGGGCCCAGGGACTTCCCAGCTTTCAATCTAGCTATAGCAGAGTAAATTTCTTCTTTTATCAGTGATGTCAGTGCCTTATCTTGTGTTACAGTTGGTAATTTCAGTGATATGAATAATGCATTAATTTTATGATCATTGTTGACTTGAGGTTGTGAGTATAATTTCTCGTAGTATTCTTTGAAGCATTCTTTCACTGCTTCTGTTTGGTAGTGGATTTGCTTAGTTTTGGGGTCCCTTATCTTACAAATTGTGTTATCTGCTTGTTTCCTTAGTTTGTAAGCCAATAATTTAGATATTTACTGCCTCCTTCATATTATTTTTGTTTGGTATATATCAGTTTGTTTTGTATTTCTTGATTTCTTATCTGGTTTCTTTTCCTACTTACTTCTACCTAAACCTTGGAGCATAAAGAGTTTTTGTGCTCTGATTCTAACTTTTTTAAATCCATTTGTAGTGTTTTTAGTTTTTCCATTTGTTTTTTCTTCAGAAAGGATGTGAATGCAATCACCCTCCCTCTCATTACTGCTTTATGTGACAGTCCTGCTGACGTGGTGACGTATCGATCATTTCCTGTTTACACTCTACCGCTGCTTGCAGTGCTCTACTACTGTGTTCTGCTAACTCTAATCAAACTTGATGTCATTGATATTTTAGCCTTGAAAACACTTGTTTTAATTTTTTACCGTAGAGTTAAACGTACGAAGGTTAAGTAAAAAGCAATCTCGCCTCTTATAGGCAGTGTAATCTCCTTTAAACTTCCTTTTGTCCTTAGCTTAGCTTAGCTTAAATTTAGCACCTATGGCTTCTCTCTCCTCCCCTCCGCTCTCCTGCCCGGTGTGTCAGATGTTTAGTTACTCCTCGTCCTCCTTTAGGGACAATGGTAGTTGCATAAAGTGTAGCGTACTGTTAGATATGGAGGCGAGGATCAACAATCTGGAGAAGCGGTTCCGCACCCCTGATACCAAAACCGAAGCTAGCAAGCAGGACCTAGCCGGTGCGGACCGTGCTAGCTCTAGCTTAGCCTCCCCCCCGGACAGCAATGAGTGGGTTACTGTCCGTGGTAAGCATAGTCGAAGGTCACCGGGACACCACCATGTTCACGTCTCAAACAGGTTCTCCCCCCTCTGTGAGGACAACACACTCACCGGGGAACAAACTCTGATAATTGGCGACTCCATAGTGAGAAACGTGAAGCTAGCGAAGTCAGCGGGCATTGTGAGGTGCATCCCAGGGGCCAGAGCGGGTGACATAGAATCAAATCTAAAGTTGCTGTCAAAGAGTAATCGTAAGTTTGATAGGATAGTCCTCCATGTCGGCACTAATGACTCCCGACGTCGTCAGTCGGAAGCAACCAAAGTGAACATTGAATCAGTTTGTGCTTATGCTAAAACAATGTCGGACTCCGTAATTTTCTCTGGTCCTTTACCAAATCTGACCAGTGATGACATGTATAGCCTATAGCATGTCATCATTTAACCGCTGGCTATCGAGGTGGTGTCCAGAAAACGAGGTGGGCTTCATTGATAATTGGAGATCCTTCTGGGGAAAACCGAACCTGATAGGAAGAGATGGAATCCATCCTACTTTGGAGGGAGCATCTCTACTATCAGAAAACATGGCACAGTCACTGTTATGACATCTCATGAATGAGACCATGTTACAGAGGCGGAGTCCTCCACGCCCCTCTGCGCTTGCCTTAGGACAGTTTCCCTCCCATTGCTATCAGGATAGCTGTGTTCATCGCCATGACAACTGTTGTGATGGTGATGAATATTATTTTATGGAGACGGTGTCTGTCCCCCGACCCATATTTCACAATGATTTTAACATAAAATCAAATAAAAGAGCTATCAATTATAAAAATCTGAAAAAAATTAAAATCTCAAATCTAGAAACACCAAAACATAAAAGCATTAGATGTGCTCTATTAAATATTAGATCACTGAGATCCAAATCTCTACTAGTAAATGACCTTATCTCAGAAAATAACTTTGATTTATTCTGTTTAACTGAAACATGGCTGTATCAAGATGAATATGTTAGTTTAAATGAAGCCACTCCTCCCAGTCATTTAAATACTCATATGCCACGAGACATAGGCCGTGGAGGTGGTGTAGCAGCTATTTATCATTCCTCTCTCCTAATCTATCCTAAACCAAAGGCCAATTACACTTCCTTTGAAAGCCTGGTTCTAAATTTATCTCATACCAAATCAAAAACCTGCCAGCCAGTCTTATTTGTGATAATTTACCATCCTCCAGGCCCTTATTCTGAATTTCTATCAGAATTCTCTGAGTTTATATCAAACTTAGTCCTCAGTTCTGATAAAATACTGATAGTAGGAGATTTTAATATCCATGTGGACAAAGATAGTGATAGCCTGAGCTCAGCCTTTATGTCCCTAATAGACTCAGTTGGCTTTTTTCAAACTATTAATGAAGCTACTCATCGTTTAAATCATACTCTTGATCTTGTTCTAACATATGGCCTTGATATTAATGAACTAAAAGTCTACCCTGAAAATCCTCTGCTATCAGATCACTTTTTAATATCTTTTAACATTATCCTAGAGGATCTCGCACTGTGCAATAAAATAGTTAGGAGTAGAAATCTGTCCAATAGTGCTGTGGCTAAATTTAAAGAGGCCATTCCTGCTGCCTTACACTCAGTGCACCATCCAATAAATAACTATGATATTAATTATAACCCCTCTCAACTGGATCTGCTTGTCGATAGCTCTGCTAGTCTACTAAAATCCACCTTGGACTCAATTGCCCCATTGAGGGAAAAAACTATTAAACGTCAGAGGAAAGCTCCGTGGTTTAGCTCTGAAACTCACACACTCAAACAAACAACCCGTAAATTAGAGAGAATGTGGCGCTCCAATAAAACAGAGGAGTCACGAATACTCTGGCAAGAAAGCCATAGTAAATACATGACAGCCTTACGACATAGTCCATCTACATACTACTCCTCACTAATTGAAGAAAATAAAAATAATCCGAGGTACCTTTTCAGCACTGTAGCCAGGCTAACACAAAGTCAGAGCTCTATTGAGCCCATGATTCCTCTAGCCCTCAGCTGTGAGGACTTTATGACATTTTTTAACCATAAAATTCATAAGATTAGAGATAAAATTAGCCACTCCCTGCCTTCACCTGGGCCTGCTGTACCATTAAATGTAAATAGGCCTAACCTAAACTGTTTCACACATATAGGACTTCAGGAACTTAACTCTATTATTTCATCCTCCAAACCATCGACCTGCCTTTCAGATCCGATCCCAACTAAGCTGTTTAAAGAAGTTGTTCCCCTGGTCTGCCCATCTTTGTTGGAGACAATAAATATATCCCTATCAATAGGCTACGTGCCACAGTCCTTTAAAGTAGCTGTAATCAAACCCCTTCTCAAAAAACCTACTCTTGATTCCAGCACTTTAGCAAACTACAGGCCTATATCTAATCTTCCTTTTATTTCAAAGATTCTTGAGAAAGTTGTGGCGGCTCAGCTCTGTGAATTTCTTCAAAACAACAGCCTGTTCGAGGACTTCCAGTCAGGTTTTAGAGCTCAACACAGCACAGAGACTGCTTTAGTTAAAGTAACTAATGATCTACTCTGGGCTTCAGATGAAGGACGACTCTCAGTGCTGGTTTTATTAGATCTTAGTGCAGCTTTTGACACTATAGATCACTATATTCTACTAGAGAGATTAGAGAAATTACTTGGAATCACAGGGACTGCCCTAAACTGGTTTAAGTCCTACCTATCTGATAGGTACCAGTTTGTACACGTGAATAATAGGTCTTCTGTGTACACTAAAGTAAGCTACGGGGTTCCTCAGGGCTCTGTGCTAGGTCCAATCCTCTTCTGTATCTATATGATCCCCCTTGGTAATGTTATGAGAAAATACTCTGTTAACTTTCACTGCTATGCTGATGATACCCAACTGTATGTATCAATGAAGCCAGGTGAGACAAATCAGCTATCTAAACTTGAGGTCTGTCTAAAGGACATTAGGGCCTGGATGGACCAAAATTTTCTTCTTCTCAACTCAGACAAGACTGAGGTCATTGTACTGGGCCCACGACACCTTAGAGAAACCTATGCTAGCCTAACTGCCCTAGATGGCATTACTCTGGCACAAAGCACAACTGTTAGAAACCTTGGGGTTCTATTTGATCAGGATTTATCCTTCAACTCTCACATAAAACAAACTTCAAGAACTGCCTTCTTTCATCTCCGTAACATTGCTAAAATCAGACCTATCCTGTCTCAGGGCGACGCCGAAAAACTAGTCCATGCTTTTGTTACCTCTAGACTGGATTATTGTAATTCTCTTTTAGCAGGCTGCCCGAGCAAGTCGCTTAAGACACTTCAGCTGGTTCAAAATGCTGCAGCACGTGTACTGACTAAAACTAGGAGAAGAGATCACATTACTCCTGTATTAGCCTCTCTGCATTGGCTTCCCATAAAATATAGAATAGAATTCAAGATTCTTCTTCTCACTTATAAAGCCCTAAATGGACAGGCACCAGTCTATCTCAAGGAGCTTGTAGTGCCATACAATCCCCCCAGAACACTACGCTCTCAAAATGCTGGACTACTCGTTGTTCCATTTGTCTCTAAAAGTAGTATAGGAGGAAGAGCTTTCAGTTATCAGGCCCCACTTCTCTGGAACCATCTACCAACCACGGTTCGGGGGGCAGACACCCTCTCTACCTTTAAGGTTAGGCTCAAAACATTCCTCTTTGATAAAGCTTTTAGTTAGGAACCAGCTCATAGCTCATAGTTAAGATGCAATAGGCATAGACTGCCGGGGGGGGGGGTCTGGCATGCTCGGTTGGAGCGAGGTTGGAGAGGGCGTTAAGAGAGAGGTCATTTAGGTTAGAGAGGGACCAGAGAGGGTCCCATTCCTCTCTCTAACACTCCCTCTATGTCTGCTTCTTCCCTTGTGTGTTTGCTCCTGTTCTCCTTCTGGCTTTTGTCTTGCAGGTCCGTGGGATCCTCAGTGTGGAGTTACAGAGTCTCAACAACTCTGTCTCCACCCTTTCCTCTGCACACACCCAACACAGCATAACGTGGATGGCTGTTCATCATAGGAATGGGATGTGTGTTTAATAAGTCCGTGTGTGTGTTTAATTAGTCTGTGTGAGTTTAATAAGTCTGTGTGTGTTTAATAAGTCTACATGTTTATGTCTCTGTCCATCCACTCTTTTCATTATATTCATGTCTTTTAAGGCTTTATTACATAATATCAGCTGTAGTCCAGGCCGCCGCCATCTTGGATTATGTCGTCACCAGCGCGTCATCACCACAGAGTTTCACTATCACAGAATGAGTCAAATAACTGTAAAGAGGTTTAATATTAGTCTATTTTATTTATAAAGTGGTGTTTTTTGTGTCTTTAGACTCTAATTACATGTATGTATATAATATGTTCCCTACAATATAAACAGGTTCATAATATAATTATTTTTTATAGTTTCTGTTTCCACTGTATCCATAATAATAATAATAATTCTCAACTAGAACTATTGATTAATTTGTCACATGACTGTTCCAGAGTTTGTTTTATTTAGTTTCACATCTACCTGTAGATCTATGTTTTTTACACTGATGACAACTAGTTTGTAGTTTTATTTCAGAAAGTTTTACATTTACAGTTACAGTTGGAAACCTCCCCTCCACATTTATTTTTTAAGCATTTTCAACAGCAGAATGTGCACCTGGAATATGCACAGCTTACTTATTTAACATTACTGTGCTAAGTGAATTAATAAAAAATAACCTGTTAAAGGCTTTTTCAGATGAGGCTTTTTCCTCATCTGCGTGCTCCATTTCACCTTTTTTTGCTGTTGTCTGGCCAGTTGACCGTCCTTTTGGCGTCTTCTGTCCTCTCTGAGATTTCTCTCTCAACTTTTCCCGCAGCTTTCTTTGTTCTTTTAACAGTTTTAGCAGGGCTTCTTTGGTTACAGTGCTGCTTGTCTCCAGGTCCAAAATACGCTCCTCTGCCATGGTGATAGTGTGGCCCTGGGCCTGAAGCATCACCCCCACCTCAGCTAACTTCTGGTTGAGTTCTTGTTTCAATGCTGACAACTCGTCTCTCAGATCTTTTCTTATATCTCCCTTGAGTTCTGAGATAGCGCCATAAATGCCTTCTTTAAAGTCGCGAAGGTCTTTGGAGACAGACATCATTTCTTGGAGCAGCGTGTCTGCCGGTTCGTTAGCTTCCCTGCTAGTTAGCAAGGCGCTATTTTCCTCATCTGCGTGCTCCATTTCACCTTTTTTTGCTGTTGTCTGGCCAGTTGACCGTCCTTTTGGCGTCTTCTGTCCTCTCTGAGATTTCTCCCCACTCATTTCTCCCCATTCAAAACTTTCGAGTTGTTACATTCGTGTTGGGGCATGATTTTAGTCGACTGAGCTAGAACACGAAGCTACGCGTCTGTTCCGAGCATGACCTCCCCTCCACATTTATTTTTTAAGCATTTTCAACAGCAGAATGTGCACCTGGAATATGCACAGCTTACTTATTTAACATTACTGTGCTAAGGCTGAAAAATTACTGTTTTAATTTTGGAGCAGCTGTTTTGTGCTTTATATGCACATGATTTATGGTTGTTTTATAGCAGTTGATCAACAGTGGATTATTATATTATTACAGCACTGATATGAAGCTGTACGGACACAAATGACCCAAAATAAATAATACATTCTTTAATTCTAAGTAACTCAAAAGTTACTTTTTCCAGTAACGCATTACTTTTTGGTGTAAATAATTAAAATAGTACTTTGTGAATGAAGTAACTAGTAACGGTAACTAGTTACTTTTTTTTCAGTAACTAGCACAACACTGTATATATATATATATATAATATTTTTTTTATTTAACATTTAACAGTTATGCAAAAAATTAGTCTTCATGAAATTGTAAAAAACAACTTTAATGGGAGGGGCGAGGTTGAGGAGATGCAAAAAACTTAGATCCTAAAGCTCGGGAACCCTTGTAAACCAGTTGTATTTTTATTATTATTTTTAATTATTATTATTTAAAAGGTTACCTCATTCAGATGTAGCGTATGTATTTGTTCATAAAAGGAACTTTGCACAATAATAAAATAATACTTATAAACTTGTAAATATGCAGTAGGAACTACTCGCTGGTAAATAAAGCCAAATTAAACTGTGTAAAACAATAACCAGGCATAAATATGTTCTCCCTGGTAAAGATAGTAGCTGTAACAACAGGTACATTGATAAACTTGGTAATATAACTGTGAGGGCTGACCCCGCCCACACAATGGAGAGCTGTCACTCATTCAGCTCCAGGGCCCAGTTGTTCAAAAGGTGTAATCTAGATAAAAACTATCTGGATTCTGAAATCCCTTTTTTGTTATCCAGGATCATGTAATCCGTCTCAGTTTTATCCCAGTTGTTCAGAGCAAAGTAGGATTGGATCAGTCTGATCCAAATCCAAATTTTCAAGATTACCAAATCCAGATAATGTGTGCTCTAAATTAGACTGCATATCACATTGAAGGCCACTAGGTGCGTAAAAACAAACAAGTAGAATAGCAAGCATGGAGTAACTCAGTGTATTCATTTGAAGAAACAAAAAGAAAGCACAGAAAATACAAACACCCCATTTTCAATATCTTTTGACCAGCCAGACCATATCACATTCCATATTTCAAATTCAACCTTGAAACATGAGGAAAGCACACACACATTCAGCCTTCTTCTTCTGTGGAATGATCAGACATTTGAAGATGTGCTTTCAGAAGACGAATCTCAAGTTTGGCTTTGGTTTGCTGCAGTCTGGTTCAAGTAATTTGTTCCTCTGCAAGGCGAATCTGTACCTCTGCTCCTTCAGTTTCTCTTTTAAGAAGTGCCCTGTAGGCATCATCATCATCATCTTTGTTTGGCAAAGGATGTTTTAAGCCTCTTTGATTTCCTGTTGCAGTGGTAAGTGTCTCTCCTTGTTCCAACTTCTTCCACAGTAACTGTACTGAGATCAAGGATCACCGTTACCTCTGCATCAGTAGGATCTGATTCACCTATCCCTTCAGCTGTGGGCTCACCATCGCCTGCAACACCTTGAATCCCATGTAGAGCTTGTGAATGCTCCTCTCCAATAATGTCAAGAACATAGTCAGTGTATTCACCTCTCTTGAAGGGCTTGTTGCCTGTTTGAGTGTTTTTTTTGCCTCTGAGTGGTCTTCCATCTAAATTTGATCTGATCAGTCATCCTCTTCTGGCCAGATCCTGTGTCGTTTATATTCTTTGTGATTTCTGCCCAAACATCGTTTTTCTTCTTGGTTGGTCAGTTCTCCTCCCTTTGTGGAACTAAAACGTCCTACTATTAAGGCACAATGATGCCTTACACCTTCCAGCAGTGCATGGGTTTCTGCCACTGTGAAATTAGATCCTTTTGAGTCCATGGTTCCACCTGTTTGGTGGTGCACAGAGGTTATATAGGCCCTGGGCAGGATCGATTGATTGAGAACAAGGTGAAGCACATCAGCTCATCAGACAGCCATTGCATTTAATCTTTCTCAGAGGACTTACACAGGGCCACTGACATGGCAGGTATAGTCCATCGCCATTATCATTTTAGAAGGAGAGACGACAGTAGAAGGGTGTATGTTGAACGTTCAAAACCACTAGAGCAATACACTAATGAAGAGCTTTATGCTCGGTTTCGGTTTGGGAATGCTGATATTAAATACATTGCAGACCTTGTCAGGCCAGAGCTTCAACGCAGAACCAGAAGGAGTCACAGTATGTCAGTGGAAGAGCAGGTCCTCATTGCTCTGCGTTTCTATGCATTTGGGTCTTTTTACCAAGTTGTTGGTGACAGTATAGGAGTGGACAAATCAACTGTGAGTAAGGTGGTGAAAGCTGTGTCAGTAACTTTGGCCAGCCTGGTCAATCAGTTTGTTTGTTTTCCAAGGGATGACCAGATTTCCCAGACCAACCACAAGTTCTTACTTTTGGGGAACATGCCCAATACTATTGGGGTTATTGATTGCACTCATGTGTGTATACAAGCCCCCCATGAGAGAGAGTGGGAGTACATCAACAGGAAGGGAAGGCACAGCATAAACATACAACTTGTGGGTGATGCTGACCTCCTCATCACAAACTGTGTCGTGAAGTGGCCTGGGTCTGTCCACGACGCACGTATCCTGAGGGAAAGCGCTCTATACAGAAAGCTCCAGACCAACCGACCAGATGGCATAATATTAGTGGGCAGTGCCTATCCGCTCCTACCATGGCTGATGACCCCTTTTCTTGCACCGAACACACCTGAGCAGGCACGCTTCAACACTGCTCATTCCAAAACAAGGTGTGCCATTGAGCGTCTAAATGGAGTTCTGAAGAGGCGTTTTGCGAGTGGAACCCCAAGGAGGCAACATAATACTTGCTTGTATTGTCCTGCACAATATTGCTACAAAGCTGAATGTCCCTCTCTGTGATGAGGCTAATGATGCACCTGCTGAGTCAGCTGAAATAGAAGACATACCTCCGACGTGTTCTCAGAATGAGAGAGTGACTGGTCATGCAGTAAGGGATGCCATTGTCAGAAACTATTTTTGAACAATGATTTTTGGATGTGTCTGTAAATATTAAGTTTCCAATTAGAATTAGAATTGAATACTCTTTTGTTTGATTTTGACAGCTATTGAGTGGATTATTTTATTTCTACATTACTGATCTGTGATGCAAAGTAGTATAAAATGTCAACTGTATGGTTTGAAAACTAGGTTAAAAAATATCAATACATGAATGTATATTTACTACACGATGAATGTTAATTATTTGACCAGTTTGAATTTAATTAAAATTGCATTTTGTTCCTGAAATCCCCCCTCAATCCTCCCAACTGCTGGGATCAGAATAATCCTGTTTTTTTGGATCAAAGTTATCCAGATCCTTCTAAAAAGTTTTGAACAACCCAAACTGAGGGTTTTATCCAGATCAAAACCACGACTGGATTACGTGATCTAATCCGATCTCAGAATCCATCTTTGATTTTGATCAACCCATTTTCAAGATTTAAACCAATCCATTATCCAAAATCCGATCGGATTACCTTTGAACAACTGGGCCCAGGGTGTAACTTCCAGGCTCCACCCCTATGGCCTGAACCATGGCAGGACATGAGGGGAGATTTGAGTTGATATTATTTACAGTTTATTCATAATTTGCTAATATTATTTGTCAATGTATTTTACTTGCCAAATCGTATTTGCTTATTTAGATTTAGATAATTTACTTACCAATTCATGTATATAATTATGTCTGTAATGTGTCTGTCTAGTCACCCCCTTCATGTTTGGTCTGATCAGCCAGCTTAAATGTGTGTCATTTGGTAGGTTTGTTGAGTTGTTGGAGTTCCTACTTTGACCCTCGGCCCCTGACATATGGTGGCAGTGGTGGGATCCAATCTGGTCAAAGACACACGGTTTTGATTTTTTAATTTTTTCACCTGAAATCACCTGCAATTCTCAAACAAAATGAGAAAAAAGAAGATAAGAAGTAAAGCCTCTGGAAAAGAAGGGGATTCATGGGAGGAAGAAGAAGAAACTGAAGAGGAAAAGAGAGAAAAAGTAAAAGGAGAGGCTGGGAGCAAGGAGCCAACACTTTCTGATATAACAGGTATTCTACGGGGTGGTGTGTAGCTCAGTGGGTTGAGTGCCCGCCCCATATACGGAGGCTGTAGTTCCTCACCTGCAGCCGGTCCCAGGTTCGATTCCCGGCTTGGGACCCTTTGCTGCGTGTCATTCCCTGCTCTCTCTAATCCCTTTCCTGTCAAGCAACTGTCATATAAAGGCCACTAGAGCCCAAAAAATCCTTTAAAAAAAATAAAATAACAGGTATTCTACAAGCCTTTATGGAACAGCAGCAACAACAAGAGGTACAGCGGGAAAGGGAGCGTGCGCAACAAGAAAACAGATTTAAAGTTTTACAACAGCAATTTCAGCTCCTCCAGCAAGAAGTGCAGGCCTGACTCCACACCTGACCCTGATCCTGCAATCACTGGGGCTAGACCTACTGTAGTGGAGATAATGATGATAGCTCACGCTAGGCACTGGTTCTATGATATGCACTAGGTTCACACCAGGGTGTCGGCCAGAACACCACTTAAATGGACTTGATTTGATTTTAAGGCCACCGTTCGAAGTATAATGGAGAAAAGAGCCGAGAGAGGTTTCAGGCTTAACTTCTTCTTTACTTGATTTACGTGCGTGTGTGTGTGGTTTCTATAAAGACAGAATAACAAAATACAATTACAATAATAAAGAATAACAAACATAAAATGACTTCACCTATGTAAAGTTACAGGATCAACTTAATATAAAATATACTCACACAGATAAAGTAATTCAATTGTTAGTATCACATTTCTCCTCCTCATTCACACCATTATGAACTAACATACAAAACACAAATCACAGTTACTTAAACATACCAATATTATCAAGTTACTGCTAACCAACTTTATGTAACATTTACAGTTTTATGAACCTCTTAAACTGCAGTAACTCACAGGCTGCTTTTATTGTGAAATACCCAGCATGTTACTACATCCTGTCACTGAATTCACTTAACTGACCAGCAGCCTAATTAAACACACTTAATTCACACTTACAACTTGGAACTACTGCTCACACATAACCCATTTTAACACTACGTTATGAGAGTACAAAGAAACATGCTCTCAATCAGACATAATACATGCAGAACGGACGCACCGAGCCAGGTGCGCCCCCATGAACGCACCGCGCACACCGCGAGCACGCAGGCTCGTGCTTTCACTCACATTACCCAACCAAACTCACGTGAACACAAGTAAACACTAACAATATGACAACTATACAAGAGGTGGGTACTCACGCTTTCATTTACGCACACGACTCCTAGTTAACTCGTCACTTTACCGTCAGAGACCACTGATCAACTTGTTAACCACTTACTACGTAACACCCGTTCTCCGAGTCTCGTACTGATCACGTGAGTAAGTCCACCTCTCGCGTTAACAGCGGTGAAAACATCTTCCGCACACAAAATAAAGACCTCCACAAACAACTGTACTTATTAACTTTGGAGCCTTTTCTACACTTACAGAGGAGGAAACCACTCTCTCTGGGGCCTACACACACCCACAGCCTGAGGACTGTACTGCACTCCATGTGCTCCCAGGTCAGTCACGATTGTTACATGAACCAAGGCTTGAAAAACTAACAAGTGAAGATGATATCGAACATTATCTCATAACTTTTGAAAGAATTGCATCAGTTTGTAGATGGCCTCAAACAGACTGGGTTTTCCGGCTTATTCCTTTATTAACTGGGAAAGCTAGGGCTGCTTATGTGCACATGGATATCGATATGAAGGCACTTGACTATGAAAATGTTCAACTGGCTATACTACAAAAGTATGATATTAATGCAGAAACCTACAGACAAAGGTTCCGATTTATTGATGTGGATCCAGGAGAAAGCCCTAAAGAACTTTAGTGAGACATAAAGAATTATATGAAAAATGGATTCAACCTAAAAATAAAACTGTGAGTGATGTTAATGAAATAATTATAATGGAACAATATTTGAGGATGTTGTCTCCAGAGCTCCAAGTTTGGGTTAAGCAACACGACCCTAAGACTGCTTCTGAGGCTGCTACCTTAGCAGAGGTGTTTGTTTCGGCCCGGAAGAAAAATCAGCAGTGGACAAATGCAGCATGGAAAACTGGGAGAGAGGCTCGAAGGCTTCCTCCACCGCACCACCAGAGGGTAACACCCACCATGTATAAAATGCCTGGAAAAGAAGGTCAGTAAACTGGGCCAACTACACCCTTTATGCCAAAACCCCACAAGATTAACACAAATGTGTTTTGTTCCACGACAAACTTTGACATGTAAGGAAAAGACAATAACAAATACAAAAGTCATTTCAGTGAAGGTGAATGGGAAGAAGGCGAAAGCTCTGGTAGACACTGGCAGTACTCAGACACTAGTGCATCTGAACTATGTTCCTAGTAATTTCATCTGCACTAAGGACACCATCCCCATTTGCTGTGTTCATGGTGACGAGAAACCTTATCCTACTGCTGATGTGTATATTGAAATCCAAGGGCAGTATTACCTGATAAGTGTTGGAGTAGCCAATAACCTACCATTTCTAGTGGTTCTCGGTGAAGATCTGCCAATCTTGTATGATTTAATAAAACCAACAAAAACCTGCAATGTCGTAACAAGGGCACAGTCTAAAAGGTGTGACGAATCTCCTGTTCTCAGTGCTTTACCTTTTTTTGATGCAGAGCTGGAGACAAAACCCGGAAAATCTAGAAAGCCCCGCAGTCAGAAAAGGCAAGAAAAATTCCAGCGCATGTTGTCAAGGCACCAGGTGAGCCCGATTCACACTTGCCCTTGGGCTATAGACTTCCAACCAATATTATTGAAATGCAGCAGAATGATCCAAACCTGTCCAAGTTGCTTCTAAAGGCTAAAGAAAAACTGGAGCTGAAAGCTGATTCAATGGAGAGAGAGGACGAGTTTTTCCTACAAAATGGCATTTTATATTGTCAGCAAGGTCAATTCAAACAACTAGTTGTGCCAAGAACTGTCCGAGAAGTTATACTCACCTTGGGCCATTCTATTCCTTGGGCTGGCCACCTGGGGAAACATAAGACCATGGCACGTATCAAGTGGCATTTTTATTGGCTTGGCCTATGCTAAGCTGTTGTCCAATTTTGTAGAAGTTGTCCTGAGTGTCAAAAGACCACAATTAGAGCTCCAGCTAAAGCTCCGCTCCAGCCTCTCTCAACAATTTTAACTCCGTTCGAGCGCCTTGGCATGGATGTGGTTGGTCCAGTAGAAAGAAGCAAATCAGAGAATCGGTTCATGTTGGTGATCACTGATTATGCCACAAAATATCCAGAAGTATTCCCTCTTTGAAATGTTAAAGCAAAAACTGTGGCCTTTTCCCTAATTCAGTTATTCTCTAGGGTGGGTTTTCCGAGTGAAATTTTAACTGATCAAGGTACTAACTTCATGTCTGAACTTTTAAAGCAGGTCTACAAATTGCTGGGCATTCGCAGTATACAGACAACACCTTACCACCCACAAACGGACAGATTGACAGAGCGTTTCAACCAAACACTAAAACAAATGCTCCGTAAGTTTGTGAATAACACTGGTTCCGACTGGGATCAGTGGCTCCCTTACCTCCTTTTTGCTTATCGGGAGGTACCTCAAGCCTCATCTGGGTTTTCTCCCTTTGAACTTTTATATGGACATGAAGTGAGAGGCCCATTGTCTTTGTTAAAGGCGACATGGAAGGGGAGGGGGGAGCCCCTTAATGTTTCTTATGTCATGCAGATGCGTGAGAAGCTGCAGAAGATGAGCAAGCTGGCCCAGGAGAACATGAAGGCGGCACAACATGACCAAAAAGTGTGGTACGATCACAAAGCGCGTCACATAAACTTTGAGCCTGGAAACAAGGTATTGGTCATGTTGCCTATCAGCGACAGCAAACTCCTGGCAAAGTGGCAAGGGTCCAATGAAATCACAAGAAAAATAGGTCCTACTACATATCAGGTCTCTATGCCTGGCCGTAATTGTTCTAAAAAAATCCTTCATGTTAACCTTCTCAAAGAGTGGTTTTCCAGAGAGGAGAAAATGGCAGAGGTGATGCTGATCCAGAGGGTGGAGGAAGATGAGGAAGTGGATGATCAATACCTGCCTTCAAATTGCAAGTTCCCACTTGGATATAGCTCACCTCACTGAAGAACAACAGGCCCAGGTAAAGCCTCTCACTGATGACACTATATTTTCTAAATATCCTGGTCGAACAAAGATGGTGGAGCATACCATTGTGTTGAAATCTGATGCACCAATTAAGCGTAGGAGTTGCAGGATACCTGAGCGCCTCCTGGTGGCATTGAAGAAAAAAGTGGATCTCATGCTATCCTTGGGAATCATTCAGCCATCCAAAAGTGAATGGTGTAACCCTGTGGTGCTGGTACCTAAGAAGGATGGGACTATCAGATTTTGTATCGACTTCAGGTACTTGAACTCAATATCAAAATTTGACTGTTATCCAACCCCCCGAGTTGATGACCTGATTGGACAATTGGGGAAGGCCAAATACCTGACCACTATTGATCTCTGCAAAGGTTATTGGCAGGTTCCCCTCTCTCAGCAGTCACAGGAGTTGACCGCCTTCCGCACACCATGGGGATTGTTGGAGTTCACGGTACTCCCATTTGGTCTCCATGGCTGTGGCTTTTCAATGGTTCGCCGCTCATGGTCAAATGAGCACCAGTCACTCACGGGTGTAAATCAACATCTCAACATCAGTGAGTCATTGAATACACAACAATTAGAACAACAAGAACATAGGACCCCGTCTGTTACGCAACCCCCCCCCCAAAAAAAAGACCCTCGCCCTCGAGGGTTCCTGAACAAAGTCCTTCCAGCATCCAGGGGGCATCCGTGTTCTCCGGGGCCTTCCTGTGGCAGGGGGTAATAAATCAGATGGAGCCCGGGAAAAGCGTGTTAGCTCCTAATCAAAGTCAGTGAAAGACCCTTGAGAGGGCTCAGGGACAAGACAGGCACGTCCAGGCGTTTCTGCTGGAAATGGGGCCAGTCGGGGCAAGGAACTCGTAGCAGGTAAGCAAGCGCTAGTCTTAGGACTCAACCATTGTGGGAAGGCTGAACCCCGGTATGGAGCCATGATGTAACGGAACTCTCCTCCCTCTTGGTGGCAGCTGGACCCAGTAAACTACATCTCCTAGCCTTTCAAGGATTCTGCACGGCCCCACCCAGTTACTGTCCAACTTAGGGTACCTACCCTTTCTTATCCATGGGTTATGCACCCAGACCAACTCCCCAGGCACAAATTGACGTCCCGTGGCCCAGATGTCATAGTTCCCCTTCTGCTTCATGTCTGCAGTCTCCATCTGGGCAGATTTCAGGAGGTCCTGCAGTTTCTGAGCGTAGTTTGTCCCCGGGGGTTCAGCAGGAGTACCCGGTGGTCTCCCCACCAACATCTCAGCTGGGGTTCGGATCTCCCTGCCCAGCATCAGGAGAACCGGGGAACATGAAGTGGAATCCTGGGCAGCGGAACGGTAGGCCATCAGCACCAGTGGGACGTGGTTGTCCCAATCCCATTGATTGCTGGCTGTCACGATCGCCAACTGCTGAGCCAATGTGCGATTAAACCTTTCGACTAGTCCATCACTCTGTGGATGGAGTGGAATGGTGTGGATTTTCCGGGCGCCGAGTCTCTCACACATGACGGCAAACACACAAGATTCAAAGTTCCTGCCTTGGTCTGTGTGGATCGTCTCAGGAACCCCGCACCTGCTAAACATTTCGCGAATCAGAGCGTCCACCACAGTCTCTGCCTCTTGATCAGGGAGACTGTACACCTCTGGCCACTTAGTAAAGTAGTCCATTGCAACAAGGTTGTAGCGGTTTCCTTTAAAGGTACATGGAAGCGATCCCAAAACATCAATCCCCACTCTCTCCATTGGAGCCCCTGTGTGAAACTGTTGGAGCTGAGTATGTGACCTCCCAGTGGGGCCTTTTCGGGCAGTGCAGCTGTCACAGAGGCAACAGAAATCCTCCACATCTCTCCTCTGCTGCTCCCAGTAGAACCCCAGACGCAAGTGGCGAAGTGTTTTTGTGACACCAAAGTGTCCTGATCCTGGCGCTCCGTGCATCGCTCTCAGGACAGCATCACGTAGAGAATGTGGTACAACGAACTGCCACCAAATCTCGCCTTTTGCTGGTTCTTTCCAACCCCTTTGGAGAACCTCATCACAGAGATGCAGAGCTTCAAACATGGACCAAAGTCCATTAGTTGAATGTATGGCTATGTCATCCCACTGTGGTTTCTGCTGTGTGCTAACCCACGTGACCACTGGTGAAATTTCTGCTCTATTCAAATAGCCAGATGCTTCCATATATGGAGCTTCTATTATTTCAGGAGTAGGATGTTTTATTTTTTCTAACATGAGATTTACTTCTGCATATGGTTCAGGACTGTGCGGAGGAGGAGGAGGATCGCTGGGACACCGGGTCCCTTTAAGAGTAGCGCCCCTGAAAGAGTTTTTGTCATGTGAAATTGGTTTTGGCCTCCGTTTCCTGTGACTGTCGGTCACCATAGCAGTCTTCATTAACTTTATTCGTAAACTGAAGCATATATCTCTAATTTAGATGAAATTTTGTGTCTATTTTACCAATGATTCCTTCATTTTGTGCCTCTTTGACCCATTCATTCATGTCTTTAATTATTTCTTTTATTTAATTTGAAGGAGCCCTGTTAGCTCTCACTGCAGTTAATCTGAAAATTACTGCTGCTGTAGTTCCTGTGGTGTGTTTTGCATACTTTGCCATTCTCTGTTCTACCTCTAAAGGCGCACGCACATGGGTTGCCATCGATTCATCTGTTAGTTAGTTTACGTCCGCCATGTTGTGCCGGTGAAAGAGCACCAACGGCCATATTACTCCCGTGACCCGCTGTTTGAGCACCAACACCCACTCACCCAGCGATCCACAGTTAGCACACAAAACACACAATACATGTGGTTACACACGTATACCGGTTTATACGGGCAGGAGCCCGTACACACACACACACCGGCCAGATAACACAATCAGAGCGACAAACACATCATAGAAAGCGCGTTTAGAAACAATTTGGGCCCTATTGACCCCTTAGTTTGGACCCGAGCAGTTCGGTTCCGGGCCTCAAACCCTTTTCAATTTTACGTTTATAATTCTATTAGTTAATAGTCTCCCGCTCACTCTACATTTTTTAAAATAGGTATCTGCTTACCTTCAGTAGTGAGCTGAATGGATCTAGCCGAGGGTTTTCCGCTGGCTGTTCTGTGTGTAATGTTGTCTCCCCAGTTGCAGCCGGAAGTCACAGGATCATATTGATGGATGATATCCTTTACATGTGCTCTGGTCCGGTCCCTAGAGGATCTACACCGCTGACCAAAGCTGAAACCTGCCCAGTTCTTTAATGCTGGAAGAAGACACACATTTATGATTTTACACTTATAATGAAGCTGAAGTCAGCGAATGGATTTAACACCATTTACTACAGATACGGTTTACGAGTGAGTGAGATACTTCCTTTACAGTGCTGGCCCAGTGACATCCTTGCCCCCACGAGGTCCAGACGACAAAGATAAAGATGTGTTGCCTTCCCCCGGCTTTTATCTGCTTTGTTGCTCCTCCTTCGTTGGGCCTTACCTCCCACGGTTCTAGCACGTGTCACTGATCAATGTGTCTGGGACGGTTGTGTCTCAGAGTTACATGACTTGTTTTATGTGAAGCTAAGTGTAGTGTGTAAACAATGTCCCTAAATATCCTTCACTTCTCTGCATGAAGATGGACGCTCCAAACCTCCTTAGAACACTCTGCATTCAACGGTTGTTTCACATCTAATGTGGCACTAATTATTATTAAGTCTATTAATCACTAATTATTATTAAGTCTATTAATCACTAATTATTATTAAGTCTATTAATCACTAATTATTATTAAGTCTAATAATCACTAATTATTATTAAGTCTATTAATCACTAATTATTATTAAGTCTATTAATCACTAATTGTTATTAAGTCTATTAATCACTAATTATTATTAAGCCTATTAATCACTAATTATTATTAAGTCTATTAATCACTAATTATTATTAAGTCTAATAATCACTAATTATTATTAAGTCTATTAATCACTAATTATTATTAAGTCTATTAATCACTAATTGTTATTAAGTCTATTAATCACTAATTATTATTAAGTCTATTAATCACTAATTATTATTAAGTCTATTAATCACTAATTATTATTAAGTCTATTAATCACTAATTGTTATTAAGTCTATTAATCACTAATTATTATTAAGTCTATTAATCACTAATTATTATTAAGTCTATTAATCACTAATTATTATTAAGTCTATTAATCACTAATTATTATTAAGTCTATTAATCACTAATTATTATTAAGTCTAATAATCACTAATTATTATTAAGTCTAATAATCACTAATTATTATTAAGTCTAATAATCACTAATCATTATTAAGTCTATTAATAACTAATTATTATTAAGTCTATTAATAACTAATTATTATTAAGTCTAATAATCACTAATTATTATTAAGTCTATTAATCACTAATTATTATTAAGTCTAATAATCACTAATCATTATTAAGTCTAATAATCACTAATCATTATTAAGTCTATTAATAACTAATTATTATTAAGTCTAATAATCACTAATTATTATTAAGTTTAATAATAACTAATGATTATTAAGTCTATTAATCACTAATTATTATTAAGTTTAATAATCACTAATTATTATTAAGTCTAATAATAACTAATTATTATTAAGTCTAATAATCACTAATGATTATTAAGTCTATTAATAACTAATTATTATTAAGTCTAATAATCACTAATTATTATTAAGTCTATTAATCACTAATTATTATTAAGTCTAATAATCACTAATTATTATTAAGTCTAATAATCACTAATGATTATTAAGTCTATTAATCACTAATTATTATTAAGTTTAATAATCACTAATTATTATTAAGTCTATTAATCACTAATTATTATTAAGTTTAATAATCACTAATCATTATTAAGTCTATTAATAACTAATTATTATTAAGTCTAATAATCACTAATTATTATTAAGTTTAATAATAACTAATGATTATTGAGTCTATTAATCACTAATTATTATTAAGTTTAATAATCACTAATTATTATTAAGTCTATTAATCACTAATCATTATTAAGTCTATTAATAACTAATTATTATTAAGTCTAATAATCACTAATCATTATTAAGTCTAATAATCACTAATTATTATTAAGTTTAATAATAACTAATGATTATTAAGTCTATTAATCGCTAATTATTATTAAGTTTAATAATCACTAATTATTATTAAGTCTAATAATCACTAATTATTATTAAGTCTAATAATCACTAATTATTATTAAGTCTAATAATCACTAATTATTATTAAGTCTAATAATAACTAATTATTATTAAGTCTATTAATCACTAATTATTATTAAGTCTATTAATCACTAATTATTATTAAGTTTAATAATCACTAATTATTATTAAGTCTATTAATCACTAATTATTATTAGTCTAATAATCACTAAATATTATTAAGTTTAATAATCACTAATTATTATTAAGTCTATTAATCACTAATTATTATTAAGTCTAATAATCACTAACTATTATTAAGTTTAATAATAACTAATTATTATTAAGTCTAATAATCATTACTTATTAAGTTTAATAATAACTAATTATTATTCAGTCTATTAATCACTAATTATTATTAAGTTTAATAATCACTAATTATTATTAAGTCTAATAATCACTAAATATTATTAAGTTTAATAATCACTAATCATTATTAAGTCTAATAATCACTAATTATTATTAAGTCTAATAATCACTAATTATTATTAAGTCTATTAATCACTAATTATTAATAAGTCTAATAATCACTAATTATTATTAAGTCTAATAATCACTAATTATTATTAAGTCTATTAATCACTAATTATTATTAAGTCTATTAATCACTAATTGTTATTAAGTCTATTAATCACTAATTATTATTAAGTCTATTAATCACTAATTATTATTAAGTCTATTAATCACTAATTATTATTAAGTCTAATAATCACTAATTATTATTAAGTCTAATAATCACTAATTATTAATAAGTCTAATAATCACTAATTATTATTAAGTCTAATAATCACTAATTATTATTAAGTCTATTAATCACTAATTATTATTAAGTCTATTAATCACTAATTGTTATTAAGTCTATTAATCACTAATTATTATTAAGTCTATTAATCACTAATTATTATTAAGTCTATTAATCACTAATTATTATTAAGTCTAATAATCACTAATTATTATTAAGTCTATTAATCACTAATTATTATTAAGTCTATTAATCACTAATTGTTATTAAGTCTATTAATCACTAATTATTATTAAGTCTATTAATCACTAATTATTATTAAGTCTAATAATCACTAATCATTATTAAGTCTATTAATAACTAATTATTATTAAGTCTAATAATCACTAATCATTATTAAGTCTAATAATCACTAATTATTATTAAGTTTAATAATAACTAATGATTATTAAGTCTATTAATCGCTAATTATTATTAAGTTTAATAATAACTAATGATTATTAAGTCTATTAATCGCTAATTATTATTAAGTTTAATAATCACTAATTATTATTAAGTCTAATAATCACTAATTATTATTAAGTCTAATAATCACTAATTATTATTAAGTCTAATAATCACTAATTATTATTAAGTCTATTAATCACTAATTATTATTAAGTCTATTAATCACTAATTATTATTAAGTTTAATAATCACTAATTATTATTAAGTCTATTAATCACTAATTATTATTAGTCTAATAATCACTAAATATTATTAAGTTTAATAATCACTAATTATTATTAAGTCTATTAATCACTAATTATTATTAAGTCTAATAATCACTAACTATTATTAAGTTTAATAATCACTAATTATTATTAAGTCTATTAATCACTAACTGTTATTAAGTCTATTAATCACTAATTATTATTAAGTCTATTAATCACTAATTATTATTAAGTCTATTAATCACTAATTATTATTAAGTCTATTAATCACTAATTATTATTAAGTCTATTAATCACTAATTATTATTAAGTCTATTAATCACTAATTATGATTAAGTCTAATAATCACTAATTATTATTAAGTCTAATAATCACTAATTATTATTAAGTCTAATAATCACTAATCATTATTAAGTCTATTAATCACTAATTATTATTAAGTCTAATAATCACTAATCATTATTAAGTCTAATAATCACTAATCATTATTAAGTCTATTAATAACTAATTATTATTAAGTCTAATAATCACTAATTATTATTAAGTTTAATAATAACTAATGATTATTAAGTCTATTAATCACTAATTATTATTAAGTTTAATAATCACTAATTATTATTAAGTCTAATAATAACTAATTATTATTAAGTCTAATAATCACTAATCATTATTAAGTCTATTAATAACTAATTATTATTAAGTCTAATAATCACTAATTATTATTAAGTCTATTAATCACTAATTATTATTAAGTCTAATAATCACTAATTATTATTAAGTCTAATAATCACTAATGATTATTAAGTCTATTAATCACTAATTATTATTAAGTTTAATAATCACTAATTATTATTAAGTCTATTAATCACTAATTATTATTAAGTTTAATAATCACTAATCATTATTAAGTCTATTAATAACTAATTATTATTAAGTCTAATAATCACTAATTATTATTAAGTTTAATAATAACTAATGATTATTAAGTCTATTAATCACTAATTATTATTAAGTTTAATAATCACTAATCATTATTAAGTCTAATAATCACTAATTATTATTAAGTCTAATAATCACTAATCATTATTAAGTCTATTAATAACTAATTATTATTAAGTCTAATAATCACTAATCATTATTAAGTCTAATAATCGCTAATTATTATTAAGTTTAATAATAACTAATGATTATTAAGTCTATTAATCGCTAATTATTATTAAGTTTAATAATCACTAATTATTATTAAGTCTAATAATCACTAATTATTATTAAGTCTAATAATCACTAATTATTATTAAGTCTAATAATAACTAATTATTATTAAGTCTATTAATCACTAATTATTATTAAGTCTATTAATCACTAATTATTATTAAGTTTAATAATCACTAATTATTATCAAGTCTATTAATCACTAATTATTATTAGTCTAATAATCACTAAATATTATTAAGTTTAATAATCACTAATTATTATTAAGTCTATCAATCACTAGTTATTATTAGTCTAATAATCACTAAATATTATTAAGTTTAATAATCACTAATTATTATTAAGTCTATTAATCACTAATTATTATTAAGTCTAATAATCACTAACTATTATTAAGTTTAATAATAACTAATTATTATTAAGTCTAATAATCATTACTTATTAAGTTTAATAATAACTAATTATTATTCAGTCTATTAATCACTAATTATTATTAAGTTTAATAATCACTAATTATTATTAAGTCTAATAATCACTAAATATTATTAAGTTTAATAATCACTAATCATTATTAAGTCTAATAATCACTAATTATTAATAAGTCTAATAATCACTAATCATTAATAAGTGGTCATGTGACCAGGTAGGTCACATTCTGTGTTGTGTATTTACAGTAAGTGTTTCCATGGCAATGACACATTTCAGTTTGGAAAATGTATGAAATTCCTCTTCATGAAAGAGTGTTTTTTTTAATTCAGGTTTTTCCATCACTAGTTTTTATTAAATTATTTAGATTTTACACATTTCCAATAATAATGGAAACAGCTACTGACTCGGTGTGTGTGTGTGTGTTACAGTGTGTGAAACACAACACTTTACTAAAGTTACATAAACAAAACCACATCTTCTCTCTTCAAAATTCAAACTTTCACATCAAAACAGCTGCAAAATGTAAACACTATACACATCATCACAGCCTGTAACAAAACAACTGTAAACACAATGTTCAGTGTGTGAATGTTCATCACTGGAGAGTATTGATTATTCATAGATGTGTTTCATATGAACAGTATGAAAATCTACAGAAAATACAGTATGTACTGTACACTACTGTACTGTATCAACACTCAATGCAAACACTACAGAGGAACCATTTACACACAACAATACACATTGGAAACAATGTTTAGGGTGTAATATTTTTTATTTACAGTATTTATGACACACACACACACACAATCATTATGCGCTGGGTCGGGCCACAGGAGCTCATCTACATTGCAGGCAATGTTGTCCTTTGCCAGGCAACGTGGGAAAAATGCCTTGGGATGGTGGATCCAGCCTTGGAAGACTTCCACAGGTAAGTCATCACAGGCCAGGTCCATAGCCCTGAGTGTGTAAGGTTGTCCGTCACACACCTTCCACCTCCATGAGGAGAAAATCTTTATGTGGTGGAGGAAAGGTGAGTAGGGTGGCAGACAGACATTAAAGATGTGTTAGTTAATGTTCAAACACTCTCTAATCTGGTTTGTTTGATGGAAACTAACAAATAATAACATAAATGTGATGATCTGCAGGCCCAGGGTTCTGTTGCTGGCGAGGATGTCTCGTAGCTCTGAAAGGACAGCATGCCGGTGGACAAGCCCCTCTGAACTCATGACAGCACAAAGAGTGATGTTACCCCCACATTGGCCAGGAACCTCAACAATAGCTCTTTGGCCAATGATGTTACAGCGTCTTTGGCTTCCTCCTCATCACTACATGATGAAACACTCTGCATTCAAACAAAAATTAAACAGATGACTTAAGTTCTTTAATTGTACTGTCACAGATATTGGTGGTGCTGTCCTGAGCACCATGTGTCCACGTCGTGGAGAACTCCAGGTAAACAAAATCAATAAATGTCATGACCCACTGTCAACGAGTGAGTGAATATAGACACACAGTTCACTGAATGCTTGACTGTGTGTGTGTAAAGAAGTGGATAGTGGATTAACTAAGACACCTCCCTCCTCTGCCCGACACAAACACATGCACACACATCACATTGGTCAGTCGCAGTGATCAGTCTTGAGCAGAGCTGCCAAGCCTCACACTTTGAGTGTGACGGTCATGCAATACTCTATTTTTTTATGATAATAAACTTTGGTCTTCGAGGCTTGCCGTAGAGTAACTCTGATTAACTGACCGAGAATCTAACCAACCACGGCACACATCACACAATAATAAACCAATCAGAAGTATGAAGAAGTATGGCTTGTCTTGACGAGCCGTCTCTAGACACCTCACATAACACGCACTGACTCGTCAACATGTTTTCAGAAAGAAAGTTTCTAGAAGTCAGACACTGTCTGAGATGGTGTGTGTGTGTGTGATAGTGTTAGTTTACTCGTCTAAAAAACTAACCCCTCCCCCCCAGTACACAGACACACACAGTCAGTTGTGTCAGTGACTGTCTGTGAGAGGCTCAGTGCAGATGTCTGTCTGTTAAACTCTATCAGTTGTGAGTGTTAAACACTGAGAGATGTTTGAGGAAACACTGCATGTGTTTCTCTAACTAACTCTGTCTCTCCTCAGCAGAGATCTGCTGCTGCTGCAGCTAACGGGGCTGTTTACACATTCTTAAAGAGACAGTGTCCTGAATGTGATTTACTTTAAAAACTACTTTCAACAACTCAGAGCTGCCCTGAAAAAATCATCACTACATCATTTAATCACATTTCAGCCTTAATGAAGGAAAAAGTCCAAATGTAGTTATTGTGCTGCTAGTGATTAATAAAAGGGTCTTTGTGGCTCCACTGACTTTGACCTATTGTTGTTTTTATTGTAAAACTATTGATAAAAAATGAATGGTTTATATCACCTATTGTCATTTAGAGTAAAAATATATAGATATGAATATTGGTCCATATCACCCAGGCCTAATGTAACCAAAGCAGTAACGTTTTATCTTGTAAAGGATATGATTGTCTAAACTGTGTGAAATGAGGCGTTCAAACACTGATTAAAGTATGATTTTATTACAGTTTTTTTGGATTGCTTAAGCACAATTTTCAAAATAGGGCCCGTGTTTTCAAACACGACACATAATTAGCAAAACACTACAGATCATTTGCATAATAAACACTCTTGTAAAAAGTATAAATTTCTTTTTAAAAACCACACTTTGTTACCATATGAAACACACACGTTTCACATTACTGTACTGTTAGCATGAGTTACAGTCTGCTGTGATAAACCTAAAACACTTTTAACACTTGTACTTCCCTATGATTACAGTAGCTACTATCAACAAAGTACTAATATTATGTAAATTCACCAAACACTACACAACACCAATGTTGCAGACTGAAGAAACTCATTTATTTCTCAACACGCCCAAAATGTTGACATGGAGATTCATATACTGAGACAAAATGTGACAAAAAAACAAAAAAAACTAAACATGGTCTCTTCATCTACTGTAACTGGATCTGGTCAGAGAATTTCATCTACATCACAGACAATGTCGTCATTAACAAGACACCTTGGAAAGAAACGTGTTGAATGATGAATCCACCCTTGCATTGCTGCTACCTCCATCTGGTCCCTGGCCTCCTCCATGGATTGGATGAGGGGTACCTCAGCCTGGAAACAGAGGTCATATACCTTCACCTCCATGACGAGAAAAACTCTTCTCTAGGGTTGAGGAATGGAGAGTATGGTGAAGATATAAGACATGTAGATGTTGCTGAAACCAGTTCTGAACCAGAGCAAAGACATATTGTTCTAGACAACAATGTATAGAATATGATCCATTTGATGCTGTTATGTTGTGCTATAGAATGTAAGTATGAGTGCTGTGTTGTACGGCCCATATGGGCATGGTGGTGGAGGAGCCCATTCTGTGTAATGGCTGCACAGAGTGTTATATTACCCCCACGTTGCCCTGGGACATTGACTATAGCCCTGTGGCCAATGATGTTTCTGACCCTCCTTCGTGTTCTCGTCAGGTTGAACTCAGCCTCATCTACGTACATGAACTCATGCTGGATCTCCTCTCCATCCATTTGTAGAACTCTCTGAAGAACAGTATCAGGCACTGTGTAGATCTAGTATAGATATTACAGTATAAGATAATGAGACAGTAAACATGATCACACTGCTACAGTGAATACATATCTCTACATAATCATGTTACAGTCGTTTCATACTTTCAGAATTGTGCTCCAAAGGCACTGGATAAATGATCTTCATTTGAATATGGTTCTTTTTTATGATGCGTGTCAGTGTTGATGTCCAGACCTGATGGACATTGTGTTAGGTTCTGTTTATTTTAACCCTTGGGTCCTCTTTTTGTTATTCTGTCTTTGTTTATTTGGTTTGTGTTTAACTCTTGTCTGTGTTTCAGGGATTCCTGTTTGTGGCTCCACCCCTCAGTGATGTCTGTGTGCTTGGGTGGTGATTGATTAGCTCCCTCGTGTTTTCACCCAGGTGTGGCCCACTCCCTATCAGGCCTCCTCCACTATTTAACTGAGTGCTTGGACACAGTATGACTGCGGGATCATTGTGTGATGTCAAGTTCGTTGTCTCCTTCCTCGTGTCTGGTCTTGCTCCCTGTTCCTACTCCCCTGTTTTGGATTTAAGTTTTGATTTTGGATTAAAAACATGGAGTGGTTCCAGGAACGATATGCTATGATCCTGCCTCCTTCTTTCCCTGCATTTGGGTCCACACCAGCACCGAACCCTAACAGAATGATCCCGCCCCAAGTGGACCCAGCGGAGAAGGATTTAGCTGAGATGGACCGGGCAGAAAGGACTGCCTACTGGCAGAGCTACCTTCTGGAGGCCAGGGAGGCGCTTTTGTATGGATTGGAGGACGATCCTGTTAGGGATCCCTACTTGGGAACTCGACTGGCTTTTGGAGGACCCCGGAGCCAAGAACAAGGTAGAGGTCGGTCGAAAAGGAAGGGTCAGCCCCGCCAGTCTCCAAGCTCCCAGGTTTGCGTTCCTGTGTCTCCTGGCTCCCAGGCTAGCTCTCCAGAGTCTCCTAGCTCCCAGGCTAGCTCTCCAGAGTCTCCTAGCTCCCAGGCTAGCTCTCCAGAATCTCCTAGCTCCCAGGCTAGCTCTCCAGAGTCTCCTAGCTCCCAGGCTAGCTCTCCAGAGTCTCCTAGCTCCCAGGCTAGCTCTCCAGAGTCTCCTAGCTGTCAGGCTAGCTCTCCAGAGTCCCCACGCACCCGGCCGCCGGCTCCCCGCACCCGGCCGGCGCCGCCTGCCCTGCCGCCGGCGCCGGCTCCCCGCACCAGGCCGCCGCCACGTTGGATCACGAAACAACAAAAGCTCCGAAAGGTAGGATGGAGCCAACCCATTCAGACATTTAAAAATCATCAACAGTATCTTGAACAGTTTACAATACAAGTCATTTCACAGGAAACAGTAACAGAAGTGCTGATAGTGCATATATTACAGTACTGTAAGCAGTTACTGAAACATGCAGATGTTTTTGATATGATGATATTTTTATAAAAGCTATTTTCCAGTAGAAATGTTCTTATCACACTTGTTACTGTATATCAGCTTAGATGTGACTGTACTCACAGTCCAGCCTCCCTCAGCGTCAGGCAGTGGTTGATAACGTGGTCAACCAGTGTTGATCTCATTGGTCAGATTAGGTCCTCTTTGAGAACCTTCTTGTCTTCCTCTTCCTCTACCTCCAGCATGGCCTCCTTCTCTTCCTCTGTTGATTCCTCTTTCTCCTCCTGGTCCTCCTCTTTCTCCTCGTCCTCCTCCTCGTCTTTCTCTTTCTCTGACTCTTTCCATTGTGTTTGAAGACGATGAACTCACCTGCTGCTTTTTATAGGGCTTACACACCTGATTAGTGTGTCTACAATTAAACAAACCAGTGTTTTCACACCTGATGACTGTGTTGAACCAATTGGTTGGACGGTGTGGTCATGTGACAGTGATTAGTTACAGTTTTTCTGGATTGTTTAAGCACAAAAACTGTTAGTTGAGACACAATGACCACAACATGTAACTCGTGCACCAACCCCCTGAACCAATTCTGCTAAACAAGCACAATTCCTGCTTTACACTCATTACAATTCTAAAACACATTTTTTTACAACACTACACACAATTCTCTGCATTTGGCACAATTTTCATGATGTAAATCTCTTGTTTTCACAAGGAACACACTACCATTCAAATTGTAAAGTGAAGTTGTCCTACTATGACACTGACTCATCACATGGGTAAACACCTGTCACACAGGTTTACAGTTAATAATCAGAGCTTTAGCATCAAAAGTGGTGAGAAATGGACTTTAATCTCTGATGAGATCAAAGCCACTTTGGTTGACCATGTGATCAACCATGTGATCAACCATGGTCTAACAATGAGGGAGGCGGGGCAAAGAGTACAGCCACATTTGAGCAGCTACACTGTAGCATCCATTATCCAGACCTTCAAAATGAGAATAGGTAAGAAATCTACTCTCAATAGAAAACTGCAGTACTGTATATCAATACAGTACTCAATGAGTACAGTAGTACAGGAATGCCTGTGGACTGTTCTATAAAAATAAAGTATGTTTCAAGTATTTGGGAAATGTATTCCTACTTTGCATTCCTACAGTATTTACAGTATTTTACTATTTGTTTGGCAGAACTGAAAGATTACCAACACAAGGTGGTCGGGAACGTCTTTTATCTCCTGAACAGGAAACTGAAATAATCAACACGGTCCTAGAAAATAACGCCATAACATTACAGCAAATACAAAGAAAAATAATAGAAAACAATGACACATTTATAAATATTGATAGGGTCAGTTTATCAACACTGGACCGTGTCTTAAACAGAAATAATGTGAGGATGAAGCAGGTCTACAGGTGACATTTGAACACAATTCAGAGAGAGTCAAAGAATTGTGATATAACTATGTGTAAGTGAGTCCTATACAATCACACAATTATTGCATACTCTCAACACTGTATAAATGACCTTATACATATTTCACTATTGTAATCACAATGATTGTGTTTTACAATAGTGACCACGCCCATGTCTATTTCTGATATTGTCATGTGTGTTTCAGAGAGTCCTTGAGCTAGAGGCTGCAGTGGACCACCAGTTCATCTTCATTGATGAGGTTGGATTCAACCTCACAAAAAGACGAAGGAGGGGAAGGAATATGATCGGTGCTATTGTTGAAGTCCCTGGTCAGCGCGGAGGGAACATCACAATGTGTGCAGCGATTACGCACCACGGTGTCATGCATCACCATGGTACCCTTGGCCCCTACAACACTGCCCATCTGATCACATTCCTGGACACGCTACACAACACACTCATTCCACCAGACCAGATAGATGGACCACAGCAGCTCAGGTACGTTGTATTTGGGACAACGTAAGTTTCCACCAGGCTGCTCTGGTTCATAACTGGTTCATTAGTTGTTTATCTCCCTCCATATTCCCCATTCCTAAATCCTATTGAGGAATGTTTTTCTGCCTGGAGATGGAAAGTGTATGACTGACATCCTCAAACATGTATATCCTTCTCCAAGCTATGGAAGACACATGTAGAGATATAGCAGTTGATGCTTTTCATAGCTGGATTGGCCATGCTAGGCTATATTTCCCACGCTGCTTGGCCAGGAAAGCATTGATTGTGATGTGGATGAGGTGCTGTGGTCAGACCCAAACAGAAGACAGGATGCAGCATAGTTTGTTTTTTTACAGTAACTGTATACAGTAAATTCTTCTGTTTTGTATGTAGACCACTGTACAGTATGTGGAACCTGGTGTTGGTTGGGATGTACACTGTGTACATTGTTTTTGTGGGAAAAATAGAATATATTTATTACCATGTATTTGTGTGTTCTGAGTATAAAAACAATATTCTCAAATATCTTACATTACAACACACTGATGTATATACTGTCTGTAGTAACACTGAACAAAAAAGAGTCATTACGATGTACGGTGTGTTTTACATTAAGTCAGTGTTCAACTGGTTCTTATTAATGTCTAATAATATGATGGTTTGTGTCATTTGAAACAAAATAACATTTTGAGAAGAAATAACATTGTTTTGAATGTGAAGTTTAATGTTGCAGAAGAATTGAGAGGTTTTGTCCATTGTGTGTGTTTGTGTTTATAGAATTCTGAGAATATGAGGCATGTTTTCAGAAAATGTGTGTAAACATTCGAGAAAAACTGTAATAATAAATAATGATGATGTGATTAGTTAATAATAAATAATAATCTAAAAGTGACTAATAGTTAAATAATAAAGTGAGTGTAACATCCTCACCTTCTGATAAATACATGAGCTTTATGAAAAATAAAAAAGACTCTCAGAGGAGGAAAATATGGTCATGTGACTTCATATGATTCTGCTGCTGCTTGAAAGAGAGCTTTGATCTATTCTCAGCTTTATATTTAATATTTAATATTCATCTTCTCTGACGGTCACATGTTTATAGAACATATTTGTTCTTAATAATCAGGGTGAGGAGTGTTGGATGGTTTAAAGAACACATTGTTTACATGGTTCAGATGACTTTTATTAATCACTAATATTACATATATTCCCTACAAATAAAACATAAAGAGTGAGTCAATAATCACAATGGATGTCATCTGTAATGAGATGTTCCTAATAAACTGGCTCAGTTAGACATTTCTGTTCATTAACATTTAAAATAATTGATGTGTTTTACAACCATATTTGAATGCTGTGTGTGTGTGTGTCCAACTAATCACATGTAGCATTAAAATATGAAGGATATTCTTCTCCATTTGTCATATTCTGATATTTATTACAAAATGTTTTTAAAAAAGAGACCCTATTTTATAAATACTTTACTGCAATAATTAACAGAAATTTCATTGTAACAGACAACTGTCATCAAACATACACTGAATGTTTAAATTAATTATACACAAATACTAAATAAAGAAAAAACTAAAAGAACAATACACACCACCTGTATGAAAAAGGGAAATAAAAGAGGAAAAGGAAAATCATATAATAAATAAAGAGGGCACGTGTCTTTTCTGATTGTGTAATCTACCTAGTCTATTTTCAAGGTTAATTTAATTTAATTTTTTAAAGTTATCTGTAATTTTTAATGTTATCTTTTCAGCATCTAAAGTTTTCTCACCCAAAGGTTTATTTTGGGTGAGAAAAGTTGTTTCCATGTCTGTAACACACGGAACATTAAATATCTGCCCTGTTTATTGTCAATAATAATGATAATAATTATGGTAATTCTCAAAAGGTTTTCTGATTTAAGGTTTCTAATCAAATATATTCATCAATACATCTTCAACCTTTTTCCAAACTTATCTCAGAGAGAAATAATAAATCTGTCAGTAATGTATGTGTCATAACTTCACTGTATGATACGTGTAGTTAATAAAAAGATACATGAACACTGAGTTCCTCCTGATGGCAGATACCTGTGACTCACTTTAACACCAACTACTACTAGCTTAGCTTAGCTTAGCTTAGCTCTGATTTCTGCTTCCGGCAGCTGAGCTGACAGCAGCTAAAGAGCAGAGCGGAGCTCACAGAGGAATTTATTTACTAAACATGAACTTTTTCTTCTGAGAAATGATACGATACCTCAACATCAAACTATCATTTACCATCTGACTCTGGCTCTGAGGTAATCATCTACTGCTTTTTTATTTGCTGGCTCAACTGGAAAGCTAAGTAGCAAGCTAGCTAGCTACAAGTAGCAAGCTAACTAGCAGAAGAATGGCTCTTTCCACAACAGAATACAGCAGTCTCCTCCAAAAGATTACTGAACTGGAGACTACAGTGCGAGGAATACAAGTAAACATTGAGGTTAATGGACACTGTGGATATGATAATGATACGACTGTGCCGCTGTTTCAAAACAGCGGAGTGGATAAAGCTAACTCGCTACCAGCCCGTGCTAACAAAGCTATCAGGCCTAGGGAGGATCCTGTTCTTGTTGATAAGCCAACAGGTGTGAGTCCTCCCTGGAATACTCTGGGAGCTAAGCCTAAGAAAAAGTCATATCCACTTCAAAGGCTAACGGGCCGAGCAAAGCGCCCTGATATCAATAATGAGACGGACTGGCCTGCACTCCCTTCTCAGACTGTAGCCTCAACATCAACTCCCTTGTCTGCCCAGGCACAAAAGTGGACATCTGCTAAAGGCAGGAGTATCACCAAGTCACAAACCCAGTTTCATGTAGAACTGGGTAATCGATTCGCCCCACTGCTGAATGACCTAGGATCTGCTCTAATGAGGTCAACACACAACCTTCTGGAACTGCGAAGACTGAAAGTGCTTCAGGAAAACAAAAGTGACATGGTAGGCCAAAGCAACAACCTCACACACTGATAGTGGGAGACGTTTCTGTTAAAGATGCTCAGAAGATGTTTAGCAGCAACGTGAAAGTGATCTGCTTACCTAATGACACAGTATCAGACCTGGCTGACAAAATCTTGCATATCGTTGCAGATTACCCACATTTGAAAAATGTTGTGATTCATTTTGGGTTAAATGATTTAGCCAAGGAGGAGTCTGAGGTGTTAAAGCAGGATTTCACCCATCTGCTAAAAACTGTGAGCTGTTTACAGCCTAAAGTGTTCATCAGTGGCCAGATACCTCCAGTCCACAAAGGAGATCTGAAATTCTCAAGGATTTACTCTTTGAATAAATATTTGTCTTCGGCTTGTGCTGCCCTTTCACTAAATTTTATAGAAAATGTTCTTATTTTTTGGGAACGTGGTCATCTTTATAGAGCAGATGGACTGTGTCTAAACAAGGCTGGAGTAAAACTCTTCACATCCAACTTATTTAACTTCACCAGTCACACTGCTATCAGTTCTGATAAAGACAGAGGACAACATGTACCATCGGAGAACAAAACAACAAGGAAAGAACATGGAGTCGATGAGCTTCCAGCAAGAAATCAAAATCACCAAAATGAAGAGGTCAACCCAACCCCCACATCTCAGGACCCACCTGCTTCACCCCAAAATTCACCTACTTCCACCTCATCCAGCTTCTCTCCTACCCCTGCCTTCTTGGATTTAACTGCCCAGATGAACGAGCTGGTTCTGGCTGGTACAAGACTGACACCCCACCCTTTACCCCACCATGGTCCCATCTTATCTCCTCTAAAGAACCAATCAGCACCACCCATCCCTCCTCAATGATACCAGGTCCAGGATCACTCTTCTCCTCAGGCCAGATGTGTTCATCTTAGAGCGACACAGGTCTGATGTGTGCTGGGTCTAGACTGTAATAGCTCTATGTTTAGGAACAACCAGAAAAAGTCAGGGCCTTATGGAGTTAATGCAGCTTCTTTAATTCCTGTGGTGACAGGTAACACAGGTAAAATTATGAAATTAAAGAAAAGCAAAAAGCTTTATAGAGATAAAAATTTGACTCCTATAACATGTCATCCAAAAAGTCCACCAGTGTCTCCAGTAAAGTCTTTAAAATTAGCTTCTTAATGTTAGATCTCTTGTTAACAAGTCACTAATAATTAATGATATTATTTTGACACATCACTTGGACTTTTTATTTCTTAATGAAACATGGTTGAATGATGGTATCAGTAATACTGTTCTCAATGAAAGTTCACCACAAGACTTTATTTATTTAAATAAGTGTCGTACTTACAGGAAAGGTGGTGGAGTTGCTGCCATTTTTAAATCAATATTTCAGTGCAAAGAAATAACATTTGGTGATTTTATCTCCTTTGAATATATGTCATTCTTACTGAAGGGTGATTCAAGAGTTCTGTTTTAGTCGTTTATAGACCCCCAAAATATTCTGGAGAATTCATGGATGAGTTTGCTGAACTGCTGTCAGTTGTATGCACTGAATACAACTTTTTAATAATAACAGGTGACTTAAATATTCATGTAGACAATAACATGGACAATACTGCCAAAGAACTGTATGCTTTAATGGATACTTTTGGTCTTACACAACATGTGACTGGTCCGACACACACTCAAGGTCACACTTTGGATCTGGTTATCTCTAAAGGTGTTGATATCTCTGCTGTTGATGTAAGAGACTTAGCTCTATCTGATCATTTCTGTGTCTTTTTTGACCTAGAGACTGTAACATCTGTTCCCCCTAGTTATGTGTGTTTAAAGAAAAGGTACATAAATGACAACACAAGTGCACAGTTTATGGAAGCCATAGCAATGACACCAACATTGAGTGCTGAGACAGTTGATGATCTTTTGGATGAGTTTAATACAAAAGTCTGTAATGTCATAGATGTGGTGGCTCCAATCAAAACTAAGAGAAAACCAAACACACAGAAAACACCTTGGAGGAGGACTGAGATAATGCAGAATTTGAAATCTGACTGTAGAAGAGCTGAGCGTAAATGGAGATCAACAAAACTCCAAATTCATCTAGAACTGTACAAAATAAGTCTGCGAAAATTCAATGATGGCTTGTTCAAAGCAAGGCAGCAATACTTTTCTGAAATTATTGCTAAAAATGTCAACAACTCAGTCAGAGTTTGGTTCTCATCACAGCACAGAAACTGATCTGATCAAAGTGATCAATGACATAAGGTTGAAAAGTATCTGTTCTCATTCTATTGGATGTAAGTCTGCATTTGACACTGTAGATCATACAATTTTGTTGCACAGATTATAAACATGGTGTCAGGGACTAGGCTGAGGATCACCTTCAGCTAGTGGGAGGGTCACATGTTCTGGGCGTTCCTGTCAACACCACTCCTGTAGTCAATCTGCTATAATCACGTCACCTATATATATCCTGTCTGTGTGTATCTCCCTTGTTGGTCTGTTAGTCTTTCACGTCTGGTCCGTCCTACTCGTCAGTCTGGAGTCCAGGTCGGCCGCACACCCCAGGTTGAGGATTGCCCTGTTCCTCACGTCAGTCGGTGCTATATGTTGTTAAAATAAAGACTTTGTAACACAATCCTGCCTCTGAGTCCTGCAATTGGGTCCTGTCTGCTACCCGTGACACATGGGTTGGACTAAATGTTAAAGCAATGGTTTAAGTTCTACTTGGAGGATCAAAGTTATTTTGTAAGCATTGTAAACTTTGAATCTGACAGATTACCAATGTCCTGTGGGGTTCCTCAGGGATCTGTTCTTGGACCTCTTCTGTTTAGCCTTTATATGCTTCCTTTAGGACACATTTTACACAACTGTAAGGTTGATTATCAGAGCTACGCAGATGACACACAACTATATCTATCACTGAACCCAGATGACTATGGTCCCATTGAGGTGTTGTGTGACTGTTTAGAAAAGTAAACTGATGGATGAGTGAAAACTTCCTTCAACTAAACCATGACAAGATGGAGGTGATTGTCTTTGGTAACAATGAAAAGAGGACTGCTGTCAGCAAGTATCTGAGTCTGGATCTTTAGAAGATAAAGACCAAGTCAAAAACCTTGGTGTTCTGATTGACTCAGATCTGACATTCAGCATCAGATCAAATCTATCACAAAAACATCTTCTACCACCTAAAGAACATCTCCAGAGTGAAAGGTTTAATGACTCAGAAAGATCAGGAGAAACTGGTCCATGCTTTTATCTCCAGCAGACTGGACTATTGTAATGGTCTTCATCAAACATCTACAGCTGGTTCAGAACGCTGCAGCTCAGGTCTGAACCAGAACAAAGAGGTCAGAACACATTACACTGGCTCCCAGTCAGCCTCAGAGGAGACTGTAAAGTTCTGCTGCTGGTTATAAATGTGTGAATGGGTTTGGTCCAGAATACATCAGTGAGATGTTAGTCAGGTATGAACCCAGCAGGTCTCTGAGATCTATGGACACAGGTCAGATAGTGGAGCCCAGAGCTCACAGTAACCATGGTGATGCTGTGTTTAGTTGTTATGCTGCAAAGAAGTGGAACAAACTGCAGCAGAGCTGAAGTCAGCATCACATGTGAACATTTTTAAATCAAAGTTAAAGGAACTATTTTTCTCTACTGTGTATGATTGATAGAGATTTATGGTCATGTTGATGATGTCATGATGATTTTACTGAGGATTTGAATTGATTTTACTGATGATTTTAAATGTTCTTATTGATTTTAAACAATTGAATGTTTTATCATGTAAAGCACATTGAGTTGCCTTGTGTATGAACTGTGCTATACAAATAAATTTGCCTTGCCTTGATCTCACAGTGTTGTGAAATGGTAAAAGTAAATGTTTGTGTTGTATTATTCTCGTTGACATCCAATCATTACTTAGCTCTGCTTTGTTTATAACGGACCTACAAACACATCCTCAGGAGAACTCAACAAACATCCTCCAGCTTCACAAACACATCGAGTCTCAGTGGGAGGAGTCAACCAACCATTGGATCATCTGTGGTTTGAAATGATCACATAGAGCAGGTAGAGTGAGAATAGATAGATCTGTTCACAGGTTAGTGTGTACCTGGAAGTGTGAGCGTGAGGTAAAACACACACGTGTGTTCTATCAGACTCAGCACATGGAGACACTAAAACCTTTGCTAAGTAGAACCAACAATTCTCCAACATGACAAACATCAGATGATCACTTTGTTTGAACAATGACGGACACGTCTTAGCAGGTTTAAAGTTCATTTAAATGGTTCTCCATGAGATGTTTTTATAACTTCACCCACATTCAAACCTCTTCATAGTGACGTGTCTGCTGGTCTTCACTGGTCATTGTCTATAGTTTGAACAAATGTCTGAATTGCTGTATTTATATATTTATACTATGATCAGATTGTACACACTGATTACTAATGAGGTGACATCTTCTTCTACTGGATCTGTCAGAATAAAGAGCTGATTTTAAAGAAGGAAAGGAGGCGGAGCATTGATATCTTACTGTAAGGTGACATTCACTCAGGGCTTTATATTAGTGCTATACATTTTTTTCGATCTGATAATTTTTGTCAAAAGAATGACATTTTTTAAAAAGTGTCTATTTTTAGACTTTTTTCCCCAACTATACATTAACTGAAGTGTTTAACTTTGTCCCAATAAATCAACGTAAATGATTTTTGTGACAGTTATTATTTTGAGGATTTTCCAAATGTCAGGCTGAGTATGGGTACGTTATGTTTTTATTTTTAAAATACATTCAACAGCATAAATCACTTCCTTCTATTTTACAATCATAACAAATACAGATTTGATGCTGTAACACATACATTTTTTTTTTTTCATCATTCTACCCTAGTTTGCACTATAATAGTATTTAACCGACAACATCCAATCAATAAGTGATAGATATCAGTCTCTGCAGGATCTTAAATTTCATTGATTTTGTGACCAATTTAATTTGGATACAGTTTGGGAATTAATTTGAGTAAAAGGATTTGGAAAAATTGAGAATACTTACAACAATTAGAAGCTAAAAATGACTTCCATCATGTGATATAATGATGGGAAAACTGTGAGACCTGGAAAATGTTTGCAGTTTCATGGACTGTATTTGGAGCTTCTGAGATATCTGTAGCTGCTGATTGACACAATGAGTCACGTTTTCTCTGTCATTCTTATTTTCTCCTGAGGACCAAATTGGGAGCATTAAAGGGCCGGAATTGGCCCCGGAGCCAATAGTTTGACACGTCATCTACCATATAAAATCCCAATAAATTATATTTGTGTAAAGTGACTAAGTATGAAAAACTTAAGGGAGTTTATGATGAATACTTGTTCTATATAATCTGTCATCTGTTAACAAATGACATCAAACTGATTAAATATATTTAAACCCAGTTATTATTTATTAATCAGACTGATCGATCCCTCACTGATAGTTGAGGTTTGGCCACAGACAGGAAACACTCTGTGAAGCTTCAACCTCCGAGGGAACCTGAAGGGCTCACAGCCAGGAGCGTGATGATGATGATGATGATGATGATGATGATGATGATGATGATGCCAGAGGATTCCTCTCCTCCTCTGATGGCGCAGGATGATACTGCAGCTCCTACCAAGTCACGCTCCAACCCACCTTGAACAGAGTACCGGTAGTGATGCGTTCATGTTCACACAGAGAATGGGACAATACAGCACTGGATAAGATTAAGTTAGAGAAACTCCATTATTTCACACTTTTATATCAAATATACTATAAACACAAAGGTAGTCATAGTAATGTATTAGTAAAAGGATTTACACTTACTTTTATCTTTATTTAAAATCATGCTTTATTTAGGGTGAAACATGTATTTATTGAAATGTACAGTTTAATGTGTGCTTTATGGACCTAATTTAAATCAGAGATTAAAGTTCATGAATGTTCTTAATGTTTCTACTTTTTATAAATTTATGTCCTCGTTTATTATTTTAAACATTTCTTTTTTATTCATTTTTGATTCAAATACCAACGCAAGATTAGATTTCCCTTTTCATTCATAATCCATCCATCCATCCATCCATTCATCCATCCATCCATCCATCCATTCATCCATCCATCCATCCATTCATCCATCATCCATCATCCATCATCCATCCATCTATCCATTCATCCATCATCATCCATCCATCCATCCATCATCCATTCATCCATCTATACATCCATCCATCCATCCATCTATACATTCATCCATCCATCTATACATCCATCCATCTATCCATCCATCCATCCATCCATCTATACATTCATCCATCCATCTATACATCCATCCATCTATCCATCCATCCATCCATCCATCTATTCATTCATCCATCCATCAATTCATCCATCCATCCATCCATCTATACATCCATCATCCATCCATCTATCCATTCATCCATCATCATCCATCCATCTATACATCCATCCATCCATCCATCTATACATTCATCCATCCATCTATACATCCATCCATCCATCCATCCATCTATTCATTCATCCATCCATCAATTCATCCATCCATCTATACATCCATCCATCCATCTCCTGCTTATTAAACGCAAAAGGTTCTAATTTCCGAGCAGTATCTTGGTCATTGAACGCATCACCGAGACTAGTCACTGTTAACCAATGAGGGACAGCGAGCTTCTCCCTGCAGCCAATGGAAGTCGAGCAGAGGCGGGCCCTGCTGTGAGTGAGGGGCGGGGCCTGATGCTGCGGTCCTATTAGCGCAGGTGTATCGGTGTAGAGGGAGGGAGAGAGGGAGAGGGGACAGCCGGGGTAGAGAGCCAGGGCTCGGTCAGCATCAGCAGGAAACACCGGTAGGACTCACCGGTTCACCGGTCCCTCAGCCATGACCACCGGCCGCTCCGCTCACACACGGCCGCGGTGACGTATGACGTAGCACCAGCACTTTAAAACCGGCCGGTGACACTACTATGATTCGGTATGTGGTCACTTTGATAGCAAGTGTTTTAATCAGCAGCACCCGGAGAACGGCCGCTCAAGGTGAGTCAGACACACACACACACAAGTTATACTGTGTGTGTGTGTGTGTGTGTGTGCGTGTGTGTGTGTGTGTGTGTGTCTTAAATGTCACACTTTACGTCATTAACTTGATGCTGTGCCACCTGGTGGAACCGAACCAGTAGAACCGGTTTATGGACGGTGGTTCCGCTGGTGATGCGGACGTTAAAGGGGGGACATCCTGGTTCTGGTCCATGATGCTGATGTCATCCACTGAGCAGATTAACCTCTATCTGCACTGATCACGTGTGTCCACTGGGGGGCGCTGCGGTGCCCCCACCACTACTGTCTCTCAGGTGATTTTACTGATCATCACCTGGTCTGTGATGGTGACTTAATGTGAGGCATGAAGTAGACCCCACCCCACACTGTGAGGGATTAGAACCAACAACCTGATCCTAACCACAGCATGACGTCACACCACAGGATTAAAGATCATATTAATGATCAATAATCAGATAGGTGGTCACTAGGGCTGGGAGATGTATTGAGATTCAAAATATATCGACTTTTGTATTTTGGTGATATAAAAATGACAATATCGATATATATATATATGTTTTAGGAGTCGCTGTTTTTCCTACTTCTCAGAACATGACAATCACAGTTAGATGGTTTCTGAGTGCTTCTTAACCCAGGCCTTCATCTAAACAAGCCTCACTCACACGTGCTGTCCCTTAGAGGAGAAAAAGACTAAAGTGTCACATGTTGATGAGCTGTTTGTTAATAAATATGACTGTGTGACATTTTGCATCAGCACATTTAACCCAGAATTGTCTTTCTGGGAAGACATTATTTAAATCTAATTTATCAACATTCATATCGTATATCACCATTTTGAGAAAAAATATAAAGATATGACTTTTGGTCCATATCGTTAGAACAATTAAGTAAAATGGATTCATTTCCCACGGCACACAAGTGTCACAGTGGTTGAACAAACCTTATTATAGTGTAGGGATGTAATGATTAATCGTAAGGCAGTTAAAAATTGATTCATTGGTATCACGATTGACATCGATACTTTGAAAATTGAATCGCAGTACTTTTTTAAACAGCAGAGGGCGCTATATATTTATCCCTTCTCTTGTCCAGCAGTGTACCGGCGGGCGGAATCTGCTACTATTTTCTTTCTGGCCGCCTTCTACTCTTAAACATGTTAATAAATGATTCGTTACCCCTTTAGCACTGAAAGAATATTTGTAATATTACGTGAATATCTGTAAAAGTCACGTTTTTCTATTAGCTCTGTCTGCTAGCATAGCTTCTCTTCTTCACTGCAAGATATCTGCATGCCAACCGACCACTGGGTTACCAGCGCCCTCTGCTGGTCCAAACTAATATCTGACGTAAATACAGTAAAATGACTGGTTTTTTTTTTAGTCCAATTGTTAAGACACAAAATACATTTTCAGTTGCACTTTTAAAAAGAAAAAGAACTATTATGCAGTTTTTGCATTGTTTACTATTGAACCAGAATTTAAATTAATAGGCTTCTTCTTCATTTGTATTATTCCTTTATTTATTTCATTCAAGATTTATTTTTAGTTAAATTGCATTGTTTTGAATAGTTTATCAAGGGATTCTTTTGACAATGCAAAATAAAAGGAAAATAATACAGTATTTTCTAGTTGAGTGAATCATTACATCCCTGAACTTAACATATATATTTTAGTATGTTACTTATCTGTATGTATTCTGTTATTTGAAGTATCTGAATGGTGTGACTGTCTGACCATAACTGATGTTTAAAAAAAAAACTTTAAAATGTCTCTAAATCTGTTTACATTTATTTTCTATTATAGTCCTGTATGAAATTAATGAGTGTTTTTATTTTTATTTCCATCATAATATTCATTCAAACTTTGCCTGATGATGAACATTTTATGAAATATGCAGTGAAATCTTTATACGTCATTGACTCAAAAGTGACATAAATATGATAAAAGTAGAAGAGGCAACAATTGCAGGATAATAACAATATTTTAAAGCAGGGGTTCTCAACCTTGGGGTCACCAGATGCCTTCTAGAAACTAAGAATATTTTTTTTAACAATTTGAGCAATTTTTGCTTATTTTTACCATTTTTCTACAACTCCACTAAACTCACCATATTTTAACATATTTTCATCACTTTTTCTTGCAATATTTTTGTTCTTTTTAATGTGATTTTGCTACATTTCTCCCATTTCTGACACTTCTACATCACATTTTAATGACTTTTCTACACATTTTTTCCACTTTCCAGACATGTTCATCACTTATAAACCATTTCTACCACTTTTACACCTAATGTCACATATATTGACCTATTATTGTCACTTTTAACCTCTTTTCACCAGACTTCATGATTATTTTTGCCAATTTAACCACATTCACCATTTGTCATGTCCATTATTTACCAGTTTAAACTAATTGTTCCAATTTTTACCACTTTTTCTGTCTGTTTATATCCACTCTAATTTACAACTTTTAACTAATTTCTTTGGTTTTTAAAATCTCATTTCACCTCCTTTTCCACCATTTTTGGTCACTTTGAACCATTTTATTAGTGATTAAAACCAGGATTTCCATCTTTAAGATGACTATAATAATAATAAACGTTCCTGGATAACAATGGATATTATTATTATTATTATTATTATTATTATTGTAAGGTTGAGAACACTGTTTTAAAGTGTAGTTCCAAAGCTAAATGTTCCTGGTACCTGTGGTTATTTTCCTGCACAGATGTTTGCAGATGTTTTCTAATGTTTGAACTATAGGGCTGTAGTCATCCAAGCAAATGATTGGTGGAGCCAGACTATGGCTCACGTAGTGATTGGTTAAAAAAACGTAGAATGAATGATCAGGTCCAGAGGAGGACGAGGAGAAAGAAAAACAGAGATAAATATTTAGTTTTGGGTTTTGTGTTGATTTACTTTTAAACACAGATCATTTATGATATGAATGAACCTTATTCAGGTTTTGATCAGAACGTGACAAAGATAAAGTGAAACCTACAGACATTATATATTTATATCAGAGCCTGACCTGAAACCATCAATTAAAACCTATTTTTATCTCATACAAATGACATATTTACATTAGTTTTAGTGGTAAACCTGTTTTTATTAATAAACTGTTAATATCAGATCAGTGCACAGGGAAACAACACAGGTGCACAGTGTGCCCACAGCACCAGAGTCACTGGATCTATTTACATAATCCACATATCAAATATAAGGATAATCCATGTTCTTGTGCAGAAAAAAGGATTCATTTAATAGTGGATGATTGTGCTTCAAGTCTGTCTTAATTCACTCACACAGTTGTTGCTGGATGTAGAATTATGTTTAGGCATTAAATAAATGATATTTGATCTTTTATCCTTATCACCTACTGTATATAAGTGCATTGCATTTTTTTTAAAATGGTATTGAAACTGATACAATCGATGGTCGACCACGACGGCATCAACCAATTAGTGGATTAAACGACCAGCGTTGGCAGGCCTAGTGAACAGCTCTAGTATATAGATCTTCTCTGCTGGGGGTTCCACTCTGTTATTTATCTCACACTGCTTTTAGAATATTTTAGAACATTTGCTCAAACTGAAACACTTCATGTCCTGTTGCTCTGCACACTCACTCTTATAATAATAATAATCATCATAATGTATAACTCATGGCGTTCAGTCAGACTCACACTGGGAGCACAGCTGGATTTATTTTCTCAGTTTTCACTTCAATAAACTTTAATGATGTTTTAAGTTAAATCCAGTCACAAAGACATCACACTAAACAAAGAAAATGAACTTTAACAAGATTAAAGATTGAATAAAAGGCTTAGTTTAGCTTTAACACATTCAGACAAAATCAAAATAGTTGATCTTTACTAACCTCTCATTGTTAAGCACTGATTATAACAGTACAGGTTACATTATTATATATATTAGTATTCATATGAACTTAAATCAATATCACTTTAAAACTCCTGGAATTTAACCTGCAGCTCTCTAGCCTCACTGCTCATTCTATATACATACTTATCTTTATTATACGTTCACATATCTACAGCTATAAATGTATATACTGTATGTATGAAAGATGTTGGTGTATAAACATTAACTGTACACGACGACCACATTCTGCCAAAACTGCTGAAACATTTGTATTTCTTGTTTCCAGTTATGTAATAAAGCTATCAACAGATAACACTGTAAATAAACATAAGTGTAAAAAGATAGACATGACGTTCTAAATAGTTCCCACTCAACGTTCTTGAAGCCAAAACACAGCGTTTAGGGGCGCTGCTATCTTCTGTGCAGTAGGGTCCGGTGGGAGGAGCCCTGGTAACACACCATGCCCATTTAGCGTAATGCCCTATCATCGGCTGTCAATCATCGTCAAATATGAAATATATATATAGGAAATCCTGTTTTTCAACCTCAAATAACTGATTTAAAACAAAGTTGACAGAAAAATGATCCCTAGAACACAATGCATGTGATAATAACTAATGATGACAGCAGAAAAAAACATGTGACCAGTATTTTAACTTTACAGTTTGACCCACATCATCTGTTATCATTGAGGAGGCGGGGCTTATGACCTATACTGCAGCCAGTCAGCAGGGGGAGCTCTAACAATAAAAGCTCCACCAGGAGGATGTCCTGTCTATTATTTTTACAGTTATGTTATACAACAACAGAGGAAAACATTTTTAAATAATTCATGTAACAATGTGCAGCTCATTGTAACGCTGTCTGTACATCCATCAGCTGTGGATGCACGCTCACGCTCACGTGCACGAGCCTCCATGGAGCTGCTGACAGTGAGTGAACCGTTAGAGAAAACTATTAATAATATTATTATTACTACTATAATAATGTCTGTTGTAGAGTAGAACCTTATTGGACATTAGCCTGTTAGCTACACCTGATGTTAGCATAGACAGAGTAGCTTAGCAAGCTAACGTTAGAATGTCATCTTTGTTTGGGAACTGTGTCTATATAACATGAACCAAGTACAGTTGTGATGAAGTTTAGAGGCTCTCTGTGAAACGTGCGCTGACAGACTCTGAAGTTGAGTTTGTGCTGAGACCTAGTTTTTGGAGGCGTGCTTTAGATGCATAGCACAGAGCTACATGTAGCTACTGCATTAACGTAAATATATATAATAATATATAGTACTTTTCACTCCATGCTCCGTCTCAACCTCTGCTTAGAACAAGCTTTAGTGCTCAGATGTGTTGGAATTCGGCCGCTCCCATTGGCTCATATCCAGAGACTCTCTGAACGCAGAGTTCGGTTGCGTCATCAAATTATCCTGTTTCTGCTCAAATCAAAAAATGCAGTTTTGGGACATTTTTGGCTGAAAAATGTCTCTGGTGAATTTCCTGGTGCATCACTAGTTATTATATATACAGTATGTTTCATATATACAGTATGTGGTTCCACCAGGCTCTGTTTCCTCTGAGAGTTCTAGTCTGTTTGTGGTGGTAGGAAGTGGGAACAAAAACAGGAAGTGGGACCAAATATAGGAAGTGGGAAAGAAAACACGAATTTTAACTAAATATAGAAAGTGCAAACAAAAACAGGAAGTGGGACAAACTATAAGGAGTGTGAACAAAAACAGGAAGTGGGAACAAAAACAGGAAGTAGGACCAAATATAGGAAGTGGGAACAAACACAGGACATGACGTTCAAACGCAAACATCATGAGGAGAAGGAAACACAAACTAAATTGTGTGTGTGCGGGAATGTGAGTGTTCAGTAAATAAAAAGGTACAGACAAAATATAAACATCAGGACCAGAAAGATTTAGTGCTGCTTCAATTTTATTGACGTTTGAGAGGAAACACTGCATGTGTTTCTCTAACTAACTCTGTCTCTCCTCAGCAGAGATCTGCTGCTGCTGCAGCTAACGGGGCTGTTTACACATTCTTAAAGAGACAGTGTCCTGAATGTGATTTACTTTAAAAACTACTTTCAACAACTCAGAGCTGCCCTGAAAAAATCATCACTACATCATTTAATCACATTTCAGCCTTAATGAAGGAAAAAGTCCAAATGTAGTTATTGTGCTGCTAGTGATTAATAAAAGGGTCTTTGTGGCTCCACTGACTTTGACCTATTATTGTTTTTATTGTAAAACTATAAAAAAATAAATGGTTTATATCACCTATTGTCATTTAGAGTAAAAATATATAGATATGAATATTGGTCCATATCACCCAGGCCTAATGTAACCAAAGCAGTAACGTTTTATCTTGTAAAGGATATGATTGTATAAACTGTGTGAAATGAGGCGTTCAAACACTGTTTAAAGTATGATTTTATTAATATGAGTGTTTTACCTCAATAACTAATAGAAATCACTCGACTGATATGATGCCTTGTTATGTAGCATGTGATGCTAATGCTAATGCTACACTACTTTAGTTAAACAAAGTAAAAAGACTGTGTGACTATAAGAACATGTCAGGCCTTTAGTTTGATGTTAATTATACTTAGAACCAGTTTGATAAATTACTTACATATAATTTAAAGAAACATATTTTAAAATGACCTTGTCTTAAATTATGTTTTATTCCTTTTTTCTATTTATGGTGATTATTTTAAGAAGGTGAATTGGTTTGTTTTATTGGTAAATAACTTTAAAATAGTCTAAATGATTTGAATGAAAAAAATCGTGATAAAATCGTGATTGTGATTTTACAAAGAAAAAATTGTGATATGATTTTTTCATATCTACCACCCCTACTACATTGCTATGTACAGTGTCTGGTGTATATGTGTATAGCACATCATCTATATACACAGTTCAATGGTGTTAGACAACAGTGTTTTAAAAAGAGGAGAGTTTGTGGGTGTGGCTATGAGCTCAGTGCACGTGAGAGTTCAGACTGTTAATGCTTTTAGAAAGAAGCTGTTTTTGTTAATAATAATAATAATGACTTGAATTTATATAGTGCTTTTTTCAAAGCGTGTACAGGAACCATTATTATTATAGAAGTGGAGGTAAGCTACAGAGTAGCTACAGCTGGGGCAGACTGACTGAATTTCACGCCTGCGGCCCCTCTGACCACCACCAACATTCATGCACAATTCATACGAGGCAATGTGGGTAAAGTGCCTTGCCCAAAGACAATGTCTTGGATAGAGCGGGATTCGAACCCCCAACCCTTTGGTTACTGGACGACCAACTCTACCACTGGTGATGGTTTTGTGTGTGTGTGCGTGTGTGCGTGCGTTACTGGTTCAGGTTGGCTCTCATGTGGTCACGCGTTGGCAGCTGGTGAACACCTCAATGTGGGGGCGGAGCCTCTACCTAGCCATGCTGAAGCCCCTCCTACTAAGCGTGTCAGACACGATGAGTGATTAATTGTGCATCCCTAGATAGGACTGTTTAGGATTTATTTCAGCTGGTCTCACACGTGATTTACAGTATCTCAGTCTTTAATTATTTCAGCATAAAAAACACTTTTGTTCAGTTTTACGGTGTTACGGTCCAAGTAGTGTCCAGATCAACTGGTGACTATCCACTGTGAGGAAGCAATAGATATAATTAGAGACTTTTACAAAAATAATTACAGCCTTTGTGAGTACAGTAGAAAAATATTCTCCATGTTTTAATATGTATAGCTACCAACGGTAACACAAACTCTGGTTATTTGTCACACTTCCGACTTGTAGTTCTCGCCATAATTCCCCTGTAAAATATCCAAATATCACACAAACAGAACAAGATTTCACCATTCATATTTTATTTTAAATGAGAAAAATGCTGCTTATTTGCTTTAGTTTTTTTTCTGTATTTCTGTGTTTGTTTAAATCAATGAAACAAAAATAACCACTGTGTTAGGGCTGGGCGATATGGGTCCCGAGTTACGACCCCCCAACACCCCAGGCCCCCCTACAGGCCACTCATGGCACATATGGAGTAATGGGCCCCATTCACATATTAGTAAGTGTCAGGGATCCAACGATATCAACAACTCACGGTACGATATCATCACGGTGTTAAGTCCACGCTACGGTATTATTATTATTGTCACACACAAAAAAGACGACTTGGAAAAATGCCATAGTGTGGAAAAGTAAGTTCCAGGAATGTTAAGGATGAACACACTTATGTAATCAAACATTATGCTCCAATGTTCTAATCACATTTATTACCAACCAACAGGTATTTAAAGTCTAAAGAATGGTGCAGGAACATCTAGTGTAACATCTGTATTTCATCAAAGTGTTCTCAGTAGAACCAGGCTTATGACTTAAACCTGGTTCAGCTAAGCTGTCTGTGACCACGCCCCCTTTTACCATTTCATCAAACTCTTCTCAGCTTCAATCAGCTGACAGTGTTTAGATGAATTACACGTCCTCATCAGACCCACTAGATCGATCACAGAGTTAATGATTATAGAGTGACAGAGCATGTGTTTTTATGATGAATGAGAAGCAGACTCTCAGGTTAAACCTGGACTAAACCCTGAGCTGGGTTTGATCAAATAAACAATCATGTTCAGTTTTGTGTCTTTCAAATTGTAACAACAAAAAGTGAAGTAGTTCAATCAGGTTATGGGTCAAATGTTAAGGTCCACTTTTCAATCACAAATGTTGAAAACAAACAAAAATAAATATTGTTTGTCAGTTCCCTGATTCACTCACAGTATATCACTCAGTCACATGACACAGGTTGTTCTTCAGAAAAACTAGCATGCACTGCGTCTTACGTCATCAGCTACTTCCTGTTGTTGCTCCAGGTAGACATACACGCTGATGAATAGTTGACTTAACTGGCGTACCGTAGTTGAAGTAAAGCTTGACAATGACTCGTAGTCTGTAACTGTAATAAAAGAGACTTTTTGTCATATTTGCTAAAGCGTCACTATGTATGGACAGCTTTACATCAAACTAGTAGTTTGTGTGAAAAAAACACCTTTTGAGTCTGATATTTTCATACTATGTTAATCTGAATTCTGACACCAGATTCTGAAAAATTAAAGTCTACTTTTTTGTTTCTAGCTTGTTTCGTTTTTCTGTAATCATCAGTTGAATAGAGGCAAATTTCACACATATCATCAGTTTGTGACAAAAAGCTGAGAAAAAGGTTTTTTTCTGAAAAAATCAATGAGTGACTTTGAAACATTAGATATTGGCTGCGTGTGCGTGTGTGTTAGAGATTAAGGTCATTGGTTCAGTGAAAATCAGAGGCTGTATCTCAGTTTTAAGCTTCTTTAGCAGAAAAAGGCTGTTTAAAGTGTTTGTAGCATCTCGTTGATATTTTCAGTCATTCTGTCAGTGTCAGGATGTCGTTTCACCAGCGTCTGTAGTGTCTGTAGTCAGGGTCACATTATTATTTAAAAAACAATAAATCATTTTTTTTAATCTATAACATGTTTCTATGCCTGTGTGTTTGCTCTACTAAGGATATAGATATCAGATGATTATCAGCTTTAACACTGCAGACATTGTCTCTCTAATGTTATGCTGCATGTGTAAAATTTTCCAGAGATGATGTTATATTTGAAATATTTGAAATCTAAGGAACATTAAGAAAGTTGAGAAACAAAGAACAACATTTGGAAATAGTCAAAATCATAGGATTTCTTTCACTAAAACTGAAGTGTTTTTAGAAATATTTTCATTGTTGTCGCTAAACAAAATCAAGGAGAAATTCTAATATGACACGTGGATGTTTTGGGACAATATGACACATTTACACACAATGTTTCATGGTAAATGGAGTCCTGGGAAAAGAGAGAAATTTAAAATATTGTAATTAGTGGAAATAACTATTTGACACAAACTAAACCCTAACTTACATTATTTGTACCAATATCACACATTTCTATGATATATGTTGTTTTTTTTACCTTAAAACAGTGGTTTAATGTGACACAAATGTAGCAAACAGACAAAATTGTCAAATCTCAGAAAATATAACCTGAACACAATTTTAACGCATGCTTTTGATGCACTTTTACTGCAGACATAGAAATGAACGACTATAGTTTATAGTTTAACCACATTAATCATGAGCTGCTGCAGAGACGATGACGACTTAAAGAAAACTAACAATGTTTAATAGAAACTGCTCAACATTAAACTTTAAGGCTATAATTTAACAGGTGGAAGCAGAGCCTCATTAAACAGCAGCTGGACGTTAGCTTGTAGGCTAATCACTGTTAGCATAGACACAGCAGCTCAGCAAGCTAATGTTAGCATCTCATCTTTGTTTGGGAGAGACGTGATGATGTCAGAGCATAGAAAATGTATCTATGGAGAAGAAACTCAGTTAATAATTGAATTAATTTATTCTGTTTCATTATACGAGGGAATTATTTGTGTATTTGTCTCTTTATTAGAACTTATTACTGCTAATAAACATGTTTAAAATAATTACTAGAGTTCACTATTGTCCCAAACACACGAGGCTATATTCAGACTAGGGCTGGACGATATGGACCACAACTCACATCTCAATATTTTTTCTGAAAATGGCGATACACTATATAAATCTCCATATTTTGAACTTCATAAAGTCTGACCAGAAAGACAATTCTGTGTTTAATTTTCTGATTGAAAATGTCACAGACACATTTATTAACAAACAGCTGATCAATACGTGTTACTTTATTCTGTGTCTCCTCTAAGGGACAGCAGATACAAAACAAGAAATACAATCAAATAAAAACATATTGATACAGGCAATATTATAATGATCTAATATCACCCAAATAGAAAAGTTGATATATCTTAAATGTTGATGTATCTCAGGCCTAATTCAGTGTCATATTCCATTGTCTGCTAATCTTTGTTTAAATAAATTAAACATTTCAGGAAGTGAGTTCTATTCTGTGTTTCAGTGATGCTGCTGTGGTGTTTATTTAAATAAAACCTGGTGTCAAACATTTTAGAACCTTCAACGTACCATTATTTTACTGCAGTCAGTGGTTCTGAGCTTCCTGATGAACGCACATTAGGTCTGCTGGGTTTGTGGGGTCTGTGGGGTCTGTAGGGTCTGTAGGGTCTGTAGGGTCTGTGGGGTCTGTAGGGTTTGTGGGGTCTGTAGGGTCTGTGGAGTCTGTGGGGTCTGTAGGGTCTGTGGGGTCTGTAGGGTCTGTAGGGTCTGTGGGGTCTGTAGGGTTTGTGGGGTCTGTAGGGTCTGTGGGGTCTGTAGGGTCTGTGGGGTCTGTAGGGTCTGTAGGGTTTGTGGGGTCTGTAGGGTCTGTAGGGTCTGTGGGGTCTGTGGGGTCTGTAGGGTCTGTGGAGTCTGTGGGGTCTGTGGGGTCTGTAGGGTCTGTGGGGTCTGTGGGGTCTGTAGGGTCTGTAGGGTTTGTGGGGTCTGTAGGGTCTGTGGGGTCTGTAGGGTCTGTGGGGTCTGTAGGGTCTGTGGGGTCTGTAGGGTCTACTGTAGAGGTTGGAGAGGACGTTAAGAGAGGTCATTTAGGTTAGAGAGGGACCGGAGAGGGTCCCATTCCTCTTTCAAACACTCCCTCTATGTCTGCTTCTTCCCTTGTGTGTTTGCTCCTTCTGGCTTTTGTCTTGCAGGTCCGTGGGATCCTCAGTGTGGAGTTACAGAGTCTCAACAACTCTGTCTCCACCCTTTCCTCTGCACACACCCAACACAGCATAACGTGGATGGCTGTTCATCATAGGAATGGGATCCACACAAGGTTCCTGCTGCTTAACAGAAGGTTTTCCTTGCCGCCATGATGAGTTCATGTTGGGTGTGGGATACATATGTATGTGTATATACGTATATATGCATATGTGTGTATCCATAAAATGAAGAGTCCGTCCTTAAGACTGCTCTACTGTAAAGTGTCTTGAGATACCATTGGTTATGATTTGGCGCTATACAAATAAAGATTGATTGATTGATTGATTGATTGACTTCCTGTGAATACTCTACTTCTCTTCCCCGTGTGGTTTTACAGCGTTCACTGATGCAGCACAGTCAGCTTATTAAACATTCATGGCACAGGGCCATAAGAGTCCTGTTGTACTGCTCTAAATCTAAACCATGCTGACACTATGACCTCCCCCCATCCTCCCCTGGTGCTGTGCTCAGTCGAATGAAACACCACAGACAGATACATACTATACTATATATATGTATATATATGTATGTTAGATCTGTGAAGCTCAGCACGTCTGGTCCTGGTTAGTAGATGGATGGACAGCTGTGGCTACAATAGTAGCTTACCACCACTAAGTGTGGAGTGAAAAATAATGCCTTAATTTTGTAATGAGACTTTGAGGGTCTATTATAGTGTTAAACAATGCATTATTACTATTATTAGTATAGTAATAGTATAGTGTAGTGTATAGTAATAGTAGTATAGTATAGTATAGTATAGTAATAGTGTAGTGTATAGTATTAGTAATAGTAGTATAGTATAGTGTAGTGTATAGTAATAGTAGTATAGTATAGTGTAGTATAGTGTAGTGTATAGTAATAGTAGTATAGTATAGTAATAGTATAGTGTAGTGTATAGTAATAGTAATAGTAGTATAGTATAGTAATAGTATAGTGTAGTGTATAGTAATAGTAGTATAGTATAGTGTAGTATAGTGTAGTGTATAGTAATAGTAATAGTAGTATAGTATAGTAATAGTATAGTGTAGTGTATAGTAATAGTAGTATAGTATAGTAATAGTATAGTGTAGTGTATAGTAATAGTAGTATAGTATAGTGTAGTATAGTGTAGTGTATAGTAATAGTAGTATAGTATAGTAATAGTATAGTGTAGTGTATAGTAATAGTAGTATAGTATAGTGTAGTATAGTGTAGTGTATAGTAATAGTAGTATAGTATAGTAATAGTATAGTGTAGTGTATAGTAATAGTAGTATAGTATAGTATAGTATAGTGTAGTGTATAGTAATAGTAATAGTAGTATAGTATAGTATAGTGTAGTGTATAGTAATAGTAATAGTAGTATAGTATAGTGTAGTGTATAGTAATAGTAGTATAGTGTAGTGTATAGTATAGTATAGTAATAGTAATAGTAGTATAGTATAGTAATAGTATAGTGTAGTGTATAGTAATAGTAGTATAGTATAGTGTAGTGTATAGTAATAGTAGTATAGTATAGTATAGTAATAGTATCAGGGATGTTCAGAAACATAGGTGGCGGGTGAAATCGCCGATGTCTCTCTTTCTCGCCGCCTTCCACTCTTTAAATTTTTTTTAAATGTTTTTTTCTTTTCCTCTTGCCTTCTACTCTGTAACATGTTCATAAATAATTCCGTACACCTTTCGCACTGAAAGAATCTTTAAAATCCATGAAAGATTGAAGTTTTTCACACTTTGAGCAACTTTTGCAACGCGGTGGCCATTTTCTATATTTCGTGCAAAGTCTCGTGACAGTTCATCTCACGCTCCACCAAGTCCTCTGTTGTAAGGAAGTGGGTGTGGTGATGTCACCATTTCTGGAGTCGAACAGGACACCCCGAACTCAACACAAATTTATTTCTGCTTTACATGGACTTTAAACATCCATGATCAACTTTTGAAATCACACATAAATGATGTAAATCATACAGATGTTCCAGTACCAGACATTATTCTACAGAGGATTACTAACAGACCACGCCCCCATACTACTGCTATACTATAAGTTGGTACATTTTACACTGGAAAGAGATAAACTGATAATGATGCTCAATTCTTTGTCATCATTACCATGGATACCAGATTTCAACTTGTAAATGCATCATGTAAACACAAACTAGGTGAGAAAATACATCATGATAAGAAAAGTGCTACAAAATAGACAGAATTACACTAATATAATGCACATATAAAATCAATTTTATTTTTTCCAAAATTCTGTGTTTTTCACTTTATTTTTTTAAATTCTTTTTTTTTTTTTTTTTTTAAGAAATATTTATCATTTTTTTAAAGAATGTATTTGTTTTTAACTCCTGTGAGGAAACAAAATAATTACTAATAAAAAAAATAAAAAAATAATGTCAAAAATAAAACAATATACAATTAAAAGGTAAATATAAATTATAGTGACATGGATTATTCTGACTGATCCTTTTTAATTATTTGTATATCATATAAAGATGTATGAGAACAACATTAATGTCACATGATTTCCTCTGAGGGATCAATGATTTACGGAATCTGTTCAGGTTTATTGATTAAGTTTTGATCAACTTAGTTTAAATGAACCTAATTTAAATGATCCTATCTACTGTAGATCTGATGAAATGTTATTATAATGTAACATTCTAATAACGTTGCTCCAACAGACTTAATCATTAGATCTATAAATCATTAGATCTATAAATCATTAGATCTATAAATCATTAGATCTATAAATCATTAGATATAAAAATCATTAGATGACGATGAAAAATATTCCTTTATTTTTTTTGGGGAAAAAAACTCCTTTTATTTTTCACCATCAAAAGAATCCTTTGATAAACTATTCAAAACAATGCAATTTAACTAAAAATAAATCTTGAATGAAATAAATAAAGGAATAATACAAATGAAGAAGAAGCCTATTAATTTAAATTCTGGTTCTATAGTAAACAATACAAAACTGCATAATAGTTATTTTTAAAAGTGCAACTAAAAATGTATTTTGTGCCTTAACAATTGGACTTTAAAAAAAAAAAAAAAACAGTCATTGCACTAATTTACATCAGATATTTGTTTGGGCCAGCAGAGGGCGCTGGTAACCCAGTGGTTGGTTGGCATGCAGATATCTTGCCGTGAAGAAGAGATTCTATGCTAGCAGACAGAGCTAATAGAAAAACGTGACTTTTACAGATATTCATGTAATAGTACAGATATTTTTTGGTGCTAGAGGGGTAAGGAATCATTTATGAACATGTTTAAGAGTAGAAGGCGGCCAGAAAGAAAGTAGCAGCAGATTCCGCCCACTGCCAACACTTCTGCATAAAAAAAGTACTGCGATTCAATTTTCACAGTATCGATGTGAATCGTGATACCTATGAATCTATTTTTTACTGCCTTACGATTAATCGTTACATCCCTATTAGATACAGTTTGTAAAGCATTTATTAAATATTTTATTAACGGTATCATTGCAGACCAAACAAATGATGTTTTTTTGAGAGTTGATGAATTTTTCATTGATGTCAAACTTTATCAATATTATCGTCAGTAACTATCTACACTGGTCATTATAGAAGCACACACACACACACACACAGAGATTCCTTGATTTTATAGATAGATGTGTTATACTGTATGTAGTGTTTCTATCCTCACGTTACTATGCACTCCTCTTCCAGAGCTCCCTGTGTGTGTGCGTGTGCATGCGCGCGCGTGTGTCCTCTCCTGGGTCTTTGATTGTAAACGAACTGAATCCTGAGGGTTGCCGTCGCTTGCCCTCACTCCCGTGCTCTCTCTTTCCGTACCTACCAATTGGGCTTTTTCTGCTCACACTGCGATGATGTCACTGCGAGCCAATCAGCTGTGTGTGTGTGTGTGTGTGTGAGGCTATGCTGAGATATGGAATGTATGTAAGCACAACTGGGAATACCTGGCTCTACTGATTCATGTGTAGTTCTTCCGCTCTCTCCCTCTCACACACACACACACACACACAGAGATAGATACGTATGGTCAAATGGTGAACATGGCGTGCTGAGGTGTTCTACAGTGTATTGCTGGCATGCTACATGCTACAGTTAGCCTACAGTGTTTCATGTTGTTGAGCGTTGGTGTTGATATTTGATGGTTATTGTTCTTCAATTAGTCTAATGATATTATTCTAATCATTCTAACCATTATTAACGCCCCCCCCTCCCCCCTCCCCCCCAGCTCCTCACTGTGACATTGACCTCTATTCAAGGTCACTCTGGAGCCTTTTCTGATTCCACCACTGCATCTCTGATTGATTTTAACAGCTGGAGGAATAAAGTGAAGACATTTGAATTGTTGAGAATATTTTTAATCAGATGTATTTTCAGGAGAACAGAATCATAGCAGTGGAGAGACGGAAAGATGAAATCTAATATCAGAGTTTGAGAGTTCAATCAATCAATGTTCTCAACCTTTGCCTGAATATTTTTAATCTATAAAATAAGTGGTGGAAAAAATATGGGGCTAATAGCTAACCACAGCATGTACTGTCTGTTAGCACTGACTGATTATAAACCTTTATCTTTATTTCGAACACGAGACAGTGTAATCAACATAACAAAACAAAAAAATTAATAATCAATAATAAATATATATATATATATATCATTAACATGCTTGAAAAGGAGTAGGAAGAAGTATAAAAATGTATTTAATCCTACCCCCAACCTCTATTATATATGTATGCACACACTTAATTTCCTTTGTACAACTCTATATGATTGTCAATATGGTAATATAGTAACACATTTACACATCAACGTATGCTAGTATAATGATAACTATACCTGGTTTTATAAATTAATATATCAGTGTCAACTGTATATCAGATATTTATAGAAATAAAAACCAAAAATAGATACATGAGTATATATATATAAATATATATAATAACTCAGAGTCACCTAACCCCACCCCAAAAACAACCACAGGCAAAAAAAAAAAACATTCTCTCATACTTTACTCCTCTAACCACAAACAATAAAAACACAGTCATTTCAAGACTATGTTCAGGACGTCTCACACATAAAAATCAAATTTTTTTTACCAATAGTTCAGTGATTATTTAATATTCTCACTGTAAATGTTTACTTTGAGCTGATCAATACTTTATAGATATGGATAATATAGTGAGGGTGTGTGTACTTATTTATCTTCCATGTTCATCTTCCAATATATCTGAAACTCATCACATAAAAAGGTAAATATGGTATAGTAATATAGCTCCACCTACTCTCGAAAAAGATCTGAAGAATAATGACACCCACATGAATTCATCATGGTGGCAAGGAAAACCTTCTGTTAAGCAGCAGGAACCTTGTGTGGATCCCATTCCTATGATGAACAGCCATCCACGTTATGCTGTGTTGGGTGTGTGCAGAGGAAAGGGTGGAGACAGAGTTGTTGAGTCTCTGTAACTCCACACTGAGGATCCCACGGACCTGCAAGACAAAAGCCAGAAGGAGAACAGGAGCAAACACACAAGGGAAGAAGCAGACATAGAGGGAGTGTTTGAAAGAGGAATGGGACCCTCTCCGGTCCCTCTCTAACCTAAATGACCTCTCTCTTAACGCCCTCTCCAACCTCTCTCCAACCGAGCATGCCAGACCCCCCCCCCCCCGGCAGTCTATGCCTATTGCATCTTAATTATGAGCTATGAGCTGGTTCCTAACTAAAAGCTTTACCAAAGAGGAATGTTTTGAGCCTAACCTTAAAGGTAGAGAGGGTGTCTGCCCCCCGAACCGTGGTTGGTAGATGGTTCCAGAGAAGTGGGGCCTGATAACTGAAAGCTCTTCCTCCTATACTACTTTTAGAGATGAATGGAACAACGAGTAGTCCAGCATTTTGAGAGCGTAGTGTTCTGGGGGGATTGTATGGCACTACAAGCTCCTTGAGATAGACTGGTGCCTGTCCATTTAGGGCTTTATAAGTGAGAAGAAGAATCTTGAATTCTATTCTATATTTTATGGGAAGCCAATGCAGAGAGGCTAATACAGGAGTAATGTGATCTCTTCTCCTAGTTTTAGTCAGTACACGTGCTGCAGCATTTTGAACCAGCTGAAGTGTCTTAAGCGACTTGCTCGGGCAGCCTGCTAAAAGAGAATTACAATAATCCAGTCTAGAGGTAACAAAAGCATGGACTAGCTTTTCGGCGTCGCTCTGAGACAGGATAGATCTGATTTTAGCAATGTTACGGAGATGAAAGAAGGCAGTTCTTGAAGTTTGTTTTATGTGAGAGTTGAAGGATAAGTCCTGATCAAATAGAACCCCAAGGTTTCTAACAGTTGTGCTTTGTGCCAGAGTAATGCCATCTAGGGCAGTTAGGCTAGCATAGGTTTCTCTAAGGTGTCGTGGGCCCAGTACAATGACCTCAGTCTTGTCTGAGTTAAGAAGAAGAAAATTTTGGTCCATCCAGGCCCTAATGTCCTTTAGACAGGCCTCAAGTTTAGATAGCTGATTTGTCTCACCTGGCTTCATTGATACATACAGTTGGGTATCATCAGCATAGCAGTGGAAGTTAACAGAGTATTTTCTCATAACATTACCAAGGGGGATCATTTAGATACAGAAGAGGATTGGACCTAGCACAGAGCCCTGAGGAACCCCGTAGCTTACTTTAGTGTACACAGAAGACCTATTATTCACGTGTACAAACTGGTACCTATCAGATAGGTAGGACTTAAACCAGTTTAGGGCAGTCCCTGTGATTCCAAGTAATTTCTCTAATCTCTCTAGTAGAATATAGTGATCTATAGTGTCAAAAGCTGCACTAAGATCTAATAAAACCAGCACTGAGAGTCGTCCTTCATCTGAAGCCCAGAGTAGATCATTAGTTACTTTAACTAAAGCAGTCTCTGTGCTGTGTTGAGCTCTAAAACCTGACTGGAAGTCCTCGAACAGGCTGTTGTTTTGAAGGAAGTCACAGAGCTGAGCTGCCACAACTTTCTCAAGAATCTTTGAAATAAAAGGAAGATTAGATATAGGCCTGTAGTTTGCTAAAGTGCTGGAATCAAGAGTAGGTTTTTTGAGAAGGGGTTTGATTACAGCTACTTTAAAGGACTGTGGCACGTAGCCTATTGATAGGGATATATTTATTGTCTCCAACAAAGATGGGCAGACCAGGGGAATAACTTCTTTAAACAGCTTAGTTGGGATCGGATCTGAAAGGCAGGTCGATGGTTTGGAGGATGAAATAATAGAGTTAAGTTCCTGAAGTCCTATATGTGTGAAACAGTTTAGGTTAGGCCTATTTACATTTAATGGTACAGCAGGCCCAGGTGAAGGCAGGGAGTGGCTAATTTTATCTCTAATCTTATGAATTTTATGGTTAAAAAATGTCATAAAGTCCTCACAGCTGAGGGCTAGAGGAATCATGGGCTCAATAGAGCTCTGACTTTGTGTTAGCCTGGCTACAGTGCTGAAAAGGTACCTCGGATTATTTTTATTTTCTTCAATTAGTGAGGAGTAGTATGTAGATCGACTATGTCGTAAGGCTGTCATGTATTTACTATGGCTTTCTTGCCAGAGTATTCGTGACTCCTCTGTTTTATTGGAGCGCCACATTCTCTCTAATTTACGGGTTGTTTGTTTGAGTGTGTGAGTTTCAGAGCTAAACCACGGAGCTTTCCTCTGACGTTTAATAGTTTTTTCCCTCAATGGGGCAATTGAGTCCAAGGTGGATTTTAGTAGACTAGCAGAGCTATCGACAAGCAGATCCAGTTGAGAGGGGTTATAATTAATGTTATAGTTATTTATTGGATGGTGCACTGAGTTTAAGGCAGCAGGAATGGCCTCTTTAAATTTAGCCACAGCACTGTTGGACAGATTTCTACTCCTAACTATTTTATTGCACAGTGCGAGATCCTCTAGGATAATGTTAAAAGATATTAAAAAGTGATCTGATAGCAGAGGATTTTCAGGGTAGACTTTTAGTTCATTAACATCAAGGCCATATGTTAGAACAAGATCAAGAGTATGATTTAAACGATGAGTAGCTTCATTAATAGTTTGAAAAAAGCCAACTGAGTCTATTAGGGACATAAAGGCTGAGCTCAGGCTATCACTATCTTTGTCCACATGGATATTAAAATCTCCTACTATCAGTATTTTATCAGAACTGAGGACTAAGTTTGATATAAACTCAGAGAATTCTGATAGAAATTCAGAATAAGGGCCTGGAGGACGGTAAATTATCACAAATAAGACTGGCTGGCAGGTTTTTGATATGGTATGAGATAAATTTAGAACCAGGCTTTCAAAGGAAGTGTAACTGGCCTTTGGTTTAGGATAGATTAGGAGAGAGGAATGATAAATAGCTGCTACACCACCTCCACGGCCTATGTCTCGTGGCATATGAGTATTTAAATGACTGGGAGGAGTGGCTTCATTTAAACTAACATATTCATCTTGATACAGCCATGTTTCAGTTAAACAGAATAAATCAAAGTTATTTTCTGAGATAAGGTCATTTACTAGTAGAGATTTGGATCTCAGTGATCTAATATTTAATAGAGCACATCTAATGCTTTTATGTTTTGGTGTTTCTAGATTTGAGATTTTAATTTTTTTCAGATTTTTATAATTGATAGCTCTTTTATTTGATTTTATGTTAAAATCATTGTGAAATATGGGTCGGGGGACTGACACCGTCTCCATAAAATAATATTCATCACCATCACAACAGTTGTCATGGCGATGAACACAGCTATCATGATAGCAATGGGAGGGAAACTGTCCTAAGGCAAGTGCAGAGGGGCGTGGAGGACTCCGCCTCTGTAACATGGTCTCATTCATGAGATGTCATAACAGTGACTGTGCCATGTTTTCTGATAGTAGAGATGCTCCCTCCAAAGTAGGATGGATTCCATCTCTTCCTATCAGGTTCGGTTTTCCCCAGAAGGATCTCCAATTATCAATGAAGCCCACCTCGTTTTCTGGACACCACCTCGATAGCCAGAGGTTAAATGATGACATGCGGCTATACATATACTTAACCTTCATACGTTTAACTGTACGGTAAAAAAATTAAAACAAGTGTTTTCAAGGCTAAAATATCAATGACAACAAGTTTGATTAGCGTCAGCAGAACACAGTAGTAGAGCGCTGCAAGCAGCGGTAGAGCGTAAACAGGAAATGATCGATACGTCACTACGTCAGCACGTCACCAGTGACGCCCAACACTGTGGAGTGTTGGGCGTCTCTTCTTGCTGAGAGTGACGCACGTCCCGGGGATCATGAATGTAGGCGCCGACCTGTTATCCAGGGGCGTGCCGTTTTACAGGGAATGGATGCTGCACCCAGAGGTGGTACGGAAGCTGTGGGCCCGTTACGGACGGGCCGAGGTGGACTTGTTTGCAGGGGAAGAAAACACGCAGTGCGCAATGTTCTTCTCCCTGCGCAGCATGGAGGCTCCCCTTGGCGCAGATGCACTAGCGCACGGTTGGCCGCGCATGCTTCTTTACGCATTCCCCCATTGGCTTTGATTCCCTCCACCCTGAGGGAATGCGGTCACACACTGATCCTGGTGGCTCCACTGTGGCCGGCCATGCATTGGCTGGCGGAGATTTACCAACTGCTGTCTGCTTCTCCCTGGCAGCTCCCGCTGCGCAGGGACATGCTGTCACAGGGGATTGGCACAGTTTTCCACCCGCATCCAGACCATCTGGCGCTGTGGTCTTTGCCCCTAAATGGCTCAATCTGTCAGCTGTGGGATTATCACGGAGTGTGATCTCCACCATAGAGTGCTCAAGCCCCCTTCGCTAGGTCTCTTTATGACTCTAGGTGGAGGCTGTTTGAGGGGTGGTGCCTCCAGAGGAAACACATCCCTTTTCAGTGCCTCGTGGGAGTGATTTTGTCATTTCTGCAGCACCTGATTGACATAAACAAAGCCTTTTTCACAAAGTGTATTTGGCAGTGATCACCGCTTGTCACGTTGGCTTTGGGGATAAATCAGCCAGTCAGCACCCGCTGATCTGCTGGTTTATGAAGGGGAGCACGCAGGCTCCTTCCTGTGTTCAGACCACTGGTGCCATCGTGGGATCTGGCGGTGGTTTGGAGGGGCCTAGATGTCCTCCTATTGAAGGGGAGGCGGGCCTGAAGTTCGCCTCTCTTAAGGCTGTCTTGTTAATGCTTCTGGCTTCAGCCAAGAGGGTCAGTGACATCCATGCGCTCTTGGTTCATTCGTTGTGCGCTCAGATTTTCCTAGGTGATGCGAGAATCATCCTGAGACCCAACCTGGTCTTTATACCAAAGGTTGTGGGCTCGTGTTCTCCCATTGACCTTTTGGCCTTTTCTGCCTCACAAGGTGAGCAGCGGCTGAATGTGTTATGTCCAGTTTGTGCAACCTGCACTTATATGGATATGGCGAGGAGCCTTAGGAGGAGCGATCAGCTGTTTGTCTCCTGGGCCAATCCCTGCAAGGGGAAGCAATGCCTGTCACACTGGGTGGTGGAGGCTATTGCTTTGGCTTACTCGTGTCAGGGTCTGCAGATGCCTACGGGTCTGCGTGCACACTCTACTTGGGGTCTTGCCACATCCTGAGCTTTGTTCAGGGGAGTGTCTGCTCAGGACATCTGTGCAGTGGTGAGTTAGACCTCACCCCTCACGTTTGTCCACTTTTACATGCTGGACGTTTCCATCCCGTGCATGGTATGGGCGGTTTTATTGTACTGATTTGATCAGTCTTCTGCCCTGGAGGCTGGTACCGCTCAATAAGCATGTCTGTAGTACGGGAGTTTCATACCCCATAGTGAGACATCTAAAAAATATTATGAAATAGAACTTTAGATTATGTATATAACCCCGGTTCTATGAGTAATATGAGTGAGATGTCTCACCAGACTACCCTTCTTGCTCGAACGAGGAGAAGAGGTGCTTATTTTGAATAGTGCACGTCTGTCCGTGTCCTCCTTTTATAGGAGGTGGGTCTCCCCCGAGCGGACAGACAATCAGGATTGGCAGATTGAAATAAATGCTTCTGAGGAATGCAGACAGATGTTGCATCCCATAGTGAGACATCTCACTCATATTACTCATAGAACCAGGGTTATATACATAACTAAAGTTTGTTTGTAACCTAAAGTTTACATCATACAGTATATCGTTCACGTAGGGCAAATAGTAGATAAATACATGTGTGTGAGGGTTGAGATTAATTACATTTTTTATCATATATTACAATTACGTCTTCTAATTACGTTGAACGCCATTTTTTCAATTACAATTATAATTTTACCGCTGAAAGTCATTCACAATTATGTTATCAATCACTAAAGTTCAATTACAATTACTGATCCTTTAATAAATAACCCTTATGAAACGTAACCGTCCTCTTGTGTTAGCTTTCTGTTAGCATCTCTAATGCTAAAGGGGTACGTTTGAACTGTGTCTTAAATCAGCTGAAAAATACGCTAATAAATATTATTTATCATCTAATTAGTTTCTCATCTCTTGGCTTCCTTGTTAGGCTTCACGTGCGTGCACGTGTGCTTTAGCTGACCAGACGGTATTTCATCAAACCCAGCTCAGGGTTATGTCCAGGTTTATCCTGAGAGTCCGCCTCCGTTAAGCCTGGTTTGGTTCTAACTGGAACAGCCGTTTCATCAAAGAGAAAACACCTGGTTACCATAGTAACACAGTCCGTGGGTCAAACCTGCTCCTGACCAGGTTTAATCTGCTGAGTCACTCTAATGAAACCTCGTCATCATTGTTAAAGAAGTCATTTAGTGATGTTTTAAAACATTTAATAAACATCTACCAAAGGAAAAATGAGTCAAAAAGACTTATGTCATCTTTTTAAAAAAAATAAAAAATACCACTTTAGTACGGTATTTTAAAAGGAATCGAAACAAAATATCATAAATGCTTAAAGCTGATATCTGGAGTTTCTGAGAAACATCTCTATGTCCTGCCCTATACAGCAACACTTGTTCCCCCTTGTTTCTGTGCACAGTTCTACATTCACTTTGATTGACAGTCTCAAAAACAGGAAGTTGAAGCCTATTGGCTGGGCGCAGTTTGCGATGGTTTCCATGTGTACAGGGGTCTAAAGGACGAAGGAGGGACTTATTTCTTTACATTTCAAAAGAATGATGCATAAATATAAATTTCTCAGAAACTCTGGATATCAGCTTCAATTAAGACTTTAAATCGATACAAATGACGATAGAATCATAGTCTTATTACGTGATTAATGTGTACCATATTTTTAATGAGTTTAATTCTAATCAGTCTTCATGTATTTAAACCATCAGTAATAATAATATGCCTTACGTGCGTAATGCGTATATCCATCACTTCTGTTTACTGCACGGTATAAATGTCCACATTTATTGATCAGATATTGATAATGAGAAAGCTGTGAATATACAGAGAGGGAGGGGCTTCAGGGACAGTCACAGGGCGGAGCACTAAGGCTCCCAATGACAAACTCCATGAATAGTTTCACTTTTCAGGAGGTTAGGGTTAGCGTGTGTGTTAGCTAACCTGTCCTCTATCTCCAGGTGCCCACGGCGTGCGTGAAGAACCCCAGTTCCTGACGGCCCGTGCTGGAGAGACGGTGGTCCTGGGATGTGACGTTTCCTACCCCCTGAACGGCCAGCCCTACGTGGTGGAGTGGTTCAAGTATGGAACGTCCATCCCCTTCTTCATCAACTTTCGCTTCTACCCTCCTCACGTGGATCCAGAGTATGCTGGTACGTTACTGCACACATTTAGCCTTTAATGATGTTTCATTCTAGAGATGGACCATAACATCTATAAAAATGTATCAGCTTTTGTTAAATGTATTTTGCTGTTGTTGTGTTACTGATTTACAGTGCTATATTTTAGTGCAAAACATTATTGTTTGGATTTGGCACCCTGATCTTTCAGTACAAGTCATTTCCTGTCAGAACCATATTTTTCTCAAATACAAGTACGGTGCCCGTCGGAAGTATGTATTCATATAGTGGGAGGAGCTTAAGTAGAGTTGTCAGTCATGACCAAATGAGTATGTGTTTGAAGGTTGTATGTACATAGAGGTGTACATACTCTGTACTGTGTAGTGTTATAAAGGGTTTATTTGTGGGTGTAAAGTAAAATAGTGTGTGTGATTTATCTGGTTTAATTCTATGAGACATGAACTTGATAAATTGATAAATAAAGTTTGCACCAATGTTTGCTGGACTTAAGCAAATGGATAATAAATGTTATCCCCTGTCCTTAGACCCTCATACAGCAAGGAAAAACTAAAAAACCCAGTGGGAAAATTAATTACACATAAACACGTCATGTGCATCCAAGGTGTGCATTAATTTATGAACACGAGGTGAAAATATCAGCATTTATAATGCTGTTGTAATGCTAGGGCTACGCGTTTGACTGTGGCTACAATAGCGGCACCCAAAGCCTGTTCTTTAAAGGAGCCTGGATTGTGAATGAATACATGAGACAGTTGTGCAGTTTGAGTGTGTGTATTAACAGAAATATATACAAAAAGGACAACCAATACAAACAATACACTATTCCAGAACAAAACATATGGATTACCCACAATAACCCAAACGTTCAGTTCATAGGTGTGAGACTTTGTTCTACCAGTACATTGATCTAGCTCACCATGGGGGTTGAGATGCATGGAGCAAAACGAGAAGAAACTTTAAAGTTGGTCCTAAAACAAAAAAAACGCACCTAAAAGGCAAATTAGTGCAATTAGCATTGTATTTGAAATAACCAAGTCAGTATAAAAAATAAAATCAATGTTTTTGCATAAACATACATGCTAATACATTAATTATTATTTAATAAATTAATTGTCATTAATAAATCCAAATTACAATAGTAACCAAGACACCCCAGTACCATGTTAATGTTCACAGTTAAAGTTAAAGTTAAAGTTAAAATCAAAGTCAAAGTGCACCTTTTGAATTTCAAACTACTCAAGCAGAGTAAGACTCAAGTGTTTCAATAATTGTGCCATATTCATTCATTCAATACGCACGTTCACATCAATATATCAATGATAACAAAACTCCATAGACATTGTAGAGCCAATCAGAAAAGTAACAAAACTGCACAAAACAAAATTTAAAGCTCCAAACTACATGAGTGAGTAAATAAATAAAAGTATTATCTACAATTCAGCATCTTTTTTAAAAAACAAAAATCATTGTTTACATTTGAACCGAGTGGTCAGAGTTTAACTTCTATGTACGGCACCACAGAGAATCTACAGTTTACCAGATGGAGAATTGAACGGGTTGAGTTTAATACTGACTATAGTGAAACAGTGCGTTAGTGAATAATTACACAGACAGTTATATGGTTTATACAATGGGAAGCTTGTCTGTAAAAGACTCAACTGATAGTTTCAAATGATCTATTCAGAGAGCTCTATGTTTGAGACGCTAACGATAGCATGGCACAGGAGGAAGTGGAGTCTGGCTCAGAGATGGAGACGGAAGAGGAAGTGGACTCTTTGACCTGCGATTTAAAGGAGGTTTGGGATCACGGGAATCATTTTAAATAATAGTAGAACAAAAATGTTTTTAATATTGACCTTCTTTTCTTTTTTAAACCCAAACAAACTGCGACACAGTGACGTCATGAACTGGAACCGGAAGAAGCGCGCTCAGTACTGAGAGGGAGCTGCAATCTCAAAATAAAAGGAAAATAAACGTTTTTGCAACACAAAATAAGTCCAAAATAACAGATGCACACACACACACACACTATATTTATAAGTTTTCATTTGTATCCTATTATAACATAATGCAGACCTATTAAAATAAATGATCAAATGTAAAAGGTTGATGGATGGACTCCTCGTTCTGTTAGGACAGCGTGTCATGTAGAAACATCACATAAAACCATCGCATAAAAAGTTGTCCACATTTCTTTCATTAAAAAAATACCATAACTTTGTAGTTATTGTAGATTATATTTGTAAAAATCAGAATTTTTACAGAATTTTGCTCTCATGCAAACAATTGTGGTCGATGTAAAAATGTCTTTTTAAAACACTTATTGAGCTATACTGAAGTATACTGAATCAGTGTTATTGGCATTGATTTGTTGTGACATATGTTTTTAAGCTTTGAAATATTTCAGATTTTTTAAATCACATGTTTCTGTACAATAATATCTTTCCTTTATTTATTTATGTATTTATTCATTTATTATTATCTTGCTTCAGCTCTAAATGAGGGTCTGACTATATTTTAGTCACAGCTGCTCCTGGCTGGTTTTTTGGTCAGCTGTGGTTTTATATGGTTTTATGTGGTTTTATAGGGTTTTATATGGTTTTTTTATGGTTTTATGTGGTTTTATATGGTCAGCTGTGGTTTTATATGGTTTTATGTGGTTTTATAGGGTTTTATATGGTTTTTTATGGTTTTATGTGGTTTTTTATGGTTTTATATGGTCAGCTGTGGTTTTATAGGGTTTTATGTGGTTTTATGTGGTTTTATATGGTTTTATATGGTTTTATGTGGTTTTATAGGGTTTTATGTGGTTTTATAGGGTTTATATGGTTTTTTTATGGTTTTTTGTGGTTTTATATGGTTTTATGTGGTTTTATAGGGTTTTATATGGTTTTTTTATGGTTTTATGTGGTTTTATATGGTCAGCTGTGGTTTTATATGGTTTTATGTGGTTTTATAGGGTTTTATATGGTTTTTTATGGTTTTATGTGGTTTTTTATGGTTTTATATGGTCAGCTGTGGTTTTATAGGGTTTTATGTGGTTTTATGTGGTTTTATATGGTTTTATATGGTTTTATGTGGTTTTATAGGGTTTTATGTGGTTTTATAGGGTTTATATGGTTTTTTTATGGTTTTTTGTGGTTTTATATGGTTTTATATGGTTTTATGTGGTTTTATATGGTTTTATATGGTCAGCTGTGGTTTTATATGGTTTTATGTGGTTTTATAGGGTTTTATATGGTTTTTTATGGTTTTATGTGGTTTTTTATGGTTTTATATGGTCAGCTGTGGTTTTATATGGTTTTATGTGGTTTTATAGGGTTTTATGTGGTTTTTTATGGTTTTATGTGGTTTTATATGGTCAGCTGTGGTTTTTTATGGTTTTATGTGTTTTTTTATGGTTTTATGTGGTTTTATGTGGTTTTATATGGTTTTATATGGTCAGCTGTGGTTTTATATGGTTTTATGTGGTTTTATAGGGTTTTATATGGTTTTTTATGGTTTTATGTGGTTTTATGTGGTTTTTTATGGTTTTATATGGTTTTATATGGTCAGCTGTGGTTTTATGTGGTTTTATGTGGTTTTATGTGGTTTTATATGGTTTTATATGGTCAGCTGTAGTTTTATATGGTTTTATATGGTTTTTTATGGTTTTATATGGTTTTATATGGTTTTTTATGGTTTTATGTGGTTTTATATGGTTTTATGTGGTTTTTTATGGTTTTATGTAGTTTTATATGGTTTTATGTAGTTTTATAGGGTTTTATGTGGTTTTTTATGGTTTTATGTGGTTTTTTATGGTTTTATGTAGTTTTATATGGTTTTATGTGGTTTTATAGGGTTTTATGTGGTTTTATGTGGTTTTATTTGGTTTTATATGGTCAGCTGTAGTTTTATATGGTTTTATATGGTTTTTTATGGTTTTATATGGTTTTATATGGTCAGCTGTGGTTTTATATGGTCAGCTGTAGTTTTATATGGTTTTATGTGGTTTTATATGGTTTTATGTGGTTTTATGTGGTTTTATATGGTTTTATGTGGTTTTATATGGTTTTATGTGGTTTTATATGGTTTTATTTGGTTTTATATGGTTTTATATGGTTTTATATGGTCAGCTGTGGTTTTATATGGTTTTATATGGTTTTATGTGGTTTTATAGGGTTTTATGTGGTTTTTTATGGTTTTATGTGGTTTTTTATGGTTTAAATGGTTTTATATGGTTTTATGTGGTTTTTTATGGTTTTATGTGGTTTTATATGTTTTTATATGGTCAGCTGTGGTTTTATATGGTTTTATGTGGTTTTATATGGTTTTATGTGGTTTTATATGGTTTTATGTGGTTTTATTTGGTTTTATATGGTTTCCAGTGACGTGATGATGGCTGCTGATTCTGGTCGCTACACAGTTTTAACTTTATTGGATTTAACATCTGCTTTCGACACCGTAGATCACAACACACTGATCCATCGTCTCAAATCAGAAATGGGGTTTTCCGGTGCTGTACTACAGTGGTTTGCCTCGTATATAAATGGTAGAACTTTTAATGTGGCTTTTAATGATGTAATGTCCAATGTGTCCACCCTGTCATGTGGAGTACCCCAGGGCTCTGTTCTGGGGCCTGTTTTGTTTTTATTGTACCTGATGCCTCTTGGTCGGTTGATCCGTGGTTTTAAAAATGTTTCTTATCATTTTTATGCTGATGATATCCAGTTATACTGCTCTTTTAATGACTCAGAGTCTCACTTTTTACCTGAGTTCTTGGACTGTATCTCATGCATCAAAAACTGGTTTTCATCAAACTACCTCCAGATAAACCCCAACAAAACAGAAACTCTGATCATCGCCCCTGATAAAAAGATCCCACTTATTAAGAACTCTCTCTGTGATTTGGGTTCATCAGTGAAATCCAGCATCAGAAATCTTGGGGTTGTGTTTAACCAATCGATGTCTTTGGAGGGCCACTGTCGTCAACTGACTAAAAACTGTTTTTACCATCTGAGAAATATCTCAAAAGTGAGGCATCTACTGTCCAAACCTGATCTGGAACTGGTCATCCATGCTTTTATTTCGTCCCGCATTGACTACTGTAACTCAGTTTTTACCTGTTTTAATAAGTCGACCCTGTGTAAACTCCAAATGGTCCAAAATGCTGCTGCCAGACTTTTGACCGGTACGCCCAGAACATCACACATTACCCCGATACTTTCCTCCCTGCACTGGCTCCCTGTCAATTTCCGGATTGAATATAAAATACTGGTTCTAACATTCCGGGCTTTGCATGGCCAGGCTCCTCTATACATTTCAGACATGTTGTGTCCCTACACTTCAGGACGCAGCCTTCGATCCTCAGGTCAGGGTCTACTAAGGTTCCCAAAAACCAAATTTAAAACCAGAGGAGACCTGGCGTTCCAGGCTGCAGCCCCCAGACTCTGGAATGGTCTGCCCCAGTCTCACCGGGAGATGAACTGCGTGGACACTTTTAAAAAACATTTGAAGACTTCGCTTTTCAAAAAAGCTTTTAGTTAACAAGATTTTATTTTTAATTTTTACTGCCCTTTTATGATGCTACACATGTGATGTAAATGTATGTTTATTGTTTCTGTGTACAGCACTTTGTGATTTTATCTGCGAAAAGCGCTTTATAAATAAATACTTACTTACTTACTTTATATTGTCAACTGTAGTTTTATATGGTTTTATGTGGTTTTATATGGTTTTATATGGTTTTATATGGTTTTACATGGTTTTAAGTGGTTTTATATGGTTTTATATGGTTTTACATGGTTTTAAGTGGTTTTATGTGGTTTTATATGGTTTTATATGGTTTTATGTGGTTTTATGTGGTTTTACATGGTTTTATATGGTTTTATATGGTTTTATATGGTCAGCTGTGGTTTTATATGGTCAGCTGTGGTTTTATATGGTTTTATGTGGTTTTATATTGTTTTATATGGTTTTATGTGGTTTTATATGGTTTTATGTGGTTTTATGTGGTTTTATGTGGTTTTATATGGTTTTATATGGTCGGCTGTGGTTTTATGTGGTTTTATATGGTCAGCTGTGGTTTTATGTGGTTTTATGTGGTTTTATATGGTTTTATGTGGTTTTATATGGTTTTATGTGGTTTTATATGGTTTTATATGGTCGGCTGTGGTTTTATGTGGTTTTATATTGTTTTATAAGGTTTTATGTGGTTTTATGTGGTCAGCTGTGGTTTTATGTGGTTTTATGTGGTTTTATGTGGTTTTATTTGGTTTTATATGGTTTTATGTGGTTTTATATGGTTTTATGTGGTTTTATATGGTTTTATTTGGTTTTATATGGTTTTATGTGGTTTTATATGGTTTTATGTGGTTTTATATGGTTTTATATGATTTTATATGGTCAGCTGTGGTTTTATGTGTTTTTATGTGGGTTTTTATAGTTTTACATGGTTATGTGTTTTTTTTGTAGTTTTATGTGGTTTTTTTAGTTTTGTATGGTTTTATGTGTTTTTTTTTATAGTTTTATTCGGTTTTATGTGGGTTTTATATGGTTTTATGTGGTTTTATGTGGTTTTATATGGTTTTATATGGTCGGCTGTGGTTTTATGTGGTTTTATGTGGTTTCATATGGTTTTATGTGGTTTTATATGGTTTTATGTGGTTTTATATGGTTTTATGTGGTCAGCTGTGGTTTTATTTGGTTTTATATGGTTTTATGTGGTTTTATTTGGTTTTATA